>NC_045548.1:37887698-38196032 GCF_009769535.1 Thamnophis elegans
CGCTTTTGATTTATGCACAGCTATGCAATTTTTAAGATGAGATCTGCATTTCAAATTGGAGAACAATATGGAATCCAAAAGATTCATGTTTCAAGTTATCTATTAGTGCAAAATAAACAAACATTTATGGTAAAGAGTACCTAACATTATCCAGGTTCCCAAAGTGAGAGCTGTAATCTAGGTAAAGAAATAATAATAATAATAATAATAATAATAATAATAATAATAATAATAATAACTCCGCCGTTGCCGGTCCCAAGCCCTAATGAGAAAGGAGGAAGGTTGGGATCAGGTTGGCATCTGGTCCCGTAAAAAAAAACCCCGCCAACCCATACAATATGGTGAAAAAAATGAATAAGAATTCCATACCGCATCGGTCGTCGCGCGGGTTAACAAGGGCCGCGGCGGATGTTGGGGTCCCTGGACATCCGTCGACAAGTGGGCTACAAGTGGACCAGCCAACAAAACGACAAAAATATAGTGCAGATGAAAACCGTGCCATAATGGCCTGTTACTACAACTCAGAGCCAGAAAAAAGAGGATATTTAAAGCGAATGTATGAATTATGGAAACAACAATATCCAGATTCAAATGTTAGTGAACAACGACTAGCAGATCAAAGGCGATTTATTATACGGAATAAAGTGTTTAGTGAAGTTGAACATGAGGAAATTCAGGCAAATTGCAAAACCCAAAAAACAATATCACAAGCGGAAATAACTGATATTCAAGACACAACTAAAGACACTATAGTAGAACTCCCAGAAGAAGCTCTCAGGGAGGAAATAACATCACCACCACTAGAACCAGTTATCACTGAACCAACTGATGAACTAACTCAAAAACAAAAAGAATTGAAGGATAAGATCATGGAGCATTTTCTGCTTAATGAGGAAAGGCAACGTTTACCATCACTAAAAACTGTGCCTAAGAAAATTTTGGCCCCTATCATGAAAATGGTTAATGCAGTGTTTTCAACAATTGAACCGGGATCCATCTTGGAAACAAACCAGTTAATGTACAGCGCAGCTGTAATAGTCACTAATGAACTAGGCATTAAAATTAAAGTACCTAGTCACACAACAGAAAAAGCATCAAAGCCAAAGTGGAAAATCCGTCTAGAACAAAAAATCAAAAAATTAAGGGCAGATGCTAGTAACTTAAAGAACATGCATGAGCAACGGCTTAAAAACAACAAAATCATAGATCGGCTAATCAGAAGATATAGATTGGATACAAGAAACATCAATGAAGCTGTAGAGATTGTAAAACAGCAGATAACAGCAACAGCTAGAAAAATTGAAAGATATGAGGCACGAATCATCCAATATAAACAAAATCAGCAATTTCGATCAGACCAACGGCGTTTTTATCAAAGTCTTAATGTGAATGGTGACACCAAAAGTGAAAAACCAGAAAAGCAGGCCACAGTTGAATTCTGGAAAGAATTGTGGGAAAATGCAAAGGACTACAACAAGGAAGCAAAGTGGATACATGACTTTGAGAAAAGCATTGGCAACAAACAAATGCAAGTATTAGAAATAACAACTGAGATGATCAAAAATCGAGTTAAAAAGGTAAAGAATTGGACATCACCTGGAAAGGACCAATTACATGGTTTCTGGCTCAAATATCTGACCAGTTTACATGCAATATTGGCCAGGCAACTGAATGAAATTTTACAAAAGGGCCAAATTGATGAATGGTTGACAACTGGAAAAACATACTTGATTCAGAAAGATCCAACTAAAGGAACAACACCTGAAAACTATAGACCAATAACATGCTTACCAACAACCTTCAAATTACTCACAGGCATTATTGCAGATAACATGATGGATTATTTGGAAACAAACAACATCTTGCCAGTAGAGCAAAAAGGCAACAAAAGAAGGAGCAGGGGCACAAAAGATCAGCTTCTAATTGATAAAATGATATTAGAAAATTGTAAGAACAGAAAAACGAACTTGAATATGGTCTGGATTGATTACAAAAAGGCATTTGACTCACTGCCACATAGTTGGATCATAAAATGCTTAGAAACAACTGGCATTAGCAAAAATATTACATCCTTTACTGAAAAGGCGATGAAACAATGGAGAACTGAGTTGGCAGTAGGGAATGAGATCTACGGAATGGTTAATATCAAGCAAGGAATTTTCCAGGGTGATTCACTTTCACCTCTTCTCTTCATCATCGCAATGATCCCACTATCAGTAATCTTAAAAAAATGAAATTAGGCTACCAAACAGCCAAAGAAGCTGAAAAAATTTCACATTTACTATATATGGATGATTTGAAACTCTATGGAAAGTCAGAAATAGAAATCCAATCATTGACAAACACAGTCCAAGTATTCAGCACCGATATTTCAATGCAGTTTGGCATGGAAAAATGCGCCACTGTATCCATAAAAAGGGGCAAAATCACTGCATCTGAGGGAATTGAAATGCCCAATGGCCAATTAATTAAATGCAAAGAAAATGAAGCCTACAAATACTTAGGCATTCTGCAGTTGGATAACACCAAGCATGGAGAAGTAAAAACTATTGTCAGGCGAGAGTACACCAACAGAGTTAGGAAAATTTTAAAATCTAAATTGAATGGTGGAAATACAATCAAGGCCATAAATACCTGGGCAATACCAGTTATAAGATACACAGCTGGTATAGTTAACTGGACACAAGCAGATTTGGACCTTTTGGACCGAAAAACCAGGAAACTAATGACAATGCACTACAGTTTACATCCACGTGGTGATACTGATAGATTATATCTGCCCCGAAAATCAGGTGGCAGAGGATTATTACAAGTGAAGCAAACAGTTGAAGAAGAAAAACATGCACTGGCTGATTATTTAAAAGAAAGTCAAGAACATCTATTAATCGAATTAAAGAACAAAAATCTACTGAAGGCCCAACAGACGAAACAAGAATACAGAAAAGATGTGATAAAATCAAGAATGGAGAGTTGGCAAAACAAAGCACTGCATGGCCAATTTCTGGAAAAAACAAAAGATAAAGTGGACAGTGAACAAACTTGGTTATGGTTAACAACAGGTACATTAAAGAAAGAAACAGAGTCACTAATCCTGGCTGCGCAAGAACAAGCTATCCGCACAAATGCCATTAAGGCCAAAATCGAAAAATCCTCTGATGATGCCAAATGCAGACTTTGCAAAGAAGCTGATGAAACTGTTGATCACATACTCAGCTGCTGTAAAAAAATCGCGCAGACTGATTATAAATTGCGGCACAATTCAGTAGCACAAATGATCCATTGGAATTTGTGCAAAAATTATAATATTAAAACAGCAACAAACTGGTGGGAACATCAGCCTGAAAAAGTCACTGAAAATCAGATGGTCAAGATCTTGTGGGATTTCCGTATACAAACCGACAAAATACTGGCGCATAATACACCAGGCATCACACTGGTTGAGAAAAATAAGGTCACAATCATAGACATCGCAATACCAGGTGATAGCAGGGTCGCCGAGAAGGAACATGAAAAAATCGCAAGATACCAGGACTTAAAAATCGAAATTCAACGACTATGGCACAAACCAGCAGTGATAATTCCAGTGGTAATTGGCACACTGGGTGCTATTCCAAAAGCACTGGAATTACATTTAAAACAGTTAAAAATTGACAAAATCACCATCAGTCAAATGCAAAAAGCTGCACTGCTTGGATCTGCACGCATATTACAAAAATACGTTACGACGTCCTAGGCCCCTGGGTGGGGCCCGACTAGTAACCAATGCCAAATCCGGCGAAACAACTGGCCGCTGTGATACAATTGTATAATAATAATAATAATAATCATCATCATCATCATCATCATCATCATCATCATCATCCAAATCATCCAATATAAACAAAATCAGCAATTTCGATCAGACCAACAGTGTTTTTATCAAAGTCTTAATGTGAATGGTGACACCAAAAGTGAAAAACCAGAAAAGCAGGCCACAATTGAATTCTGGAAAGAATTGTGGGAAACTCCAAAGGACTACAATAAAGAAGCAAAGTGGATACATGACTTTGAGAAAAGCATTGGCAACAAACAAATGCAAGTATTAGAAATAACAACTGAAATGGTCAAAAATCGAGCAAAAAAGGTAAAGAATTAGACATCACCTGGAAAGGACCAATTACTTGGTTTCTGGCTCAAATATCTGACCAGTTTACATGCAATATTGGCCAGGCAACTGAATGAAATTTTACAAAAGGGCCAAATTGATGAATGGTTGACAACTGGAAAAACATACTTGATTCAGAAAGATGCAACTAAAGGAACAACACCTGAAAACTACAGACCAATAACATGCTTGCCAACAACCTTCAAATTACTCACAGGCATTATTGCAGATGGACATGATGGATTATTTGGAAACAAACAACATCTTGCCAATAGAGCAAAAAGGCAACAAAAGAAGGAGCAGGGGCACAAAAGATCAGCTCCTAATTGATAAAATGATATTAGAAAATTTTAAGAACAGAAAAACGAACTTGAACATGGTCTGGATTGATTACAAAAAGGCATTTGACTCACTGCCACATAGTTGGATCATAAAATGCTTAGAAACAACTGGCATTAGCAAAAATATTACATCATTTACTGAAAAGGCGATGAAACAATGGAGAACTGAGTTGGCAGTAGGGAATGAGATCTACGGAATAATTAATATCAAGCAAGGAATTTTCCAGGGTGATTCACTTTCACCTCTTCTCTTCATCATCGCAATGATCCCACTATCAGTAATCTTTAAAAAAAATGAAATTAGGCTATCAAACAGCCAAAGAAGCTGAAAAGATTTCGCAGTTACTATATATGGATGATTTGAAACTCTATGGAAAGTCAGAAATAGAAATAGAAACAAGCTATCCGCACAAATGCCATTAAGGCCAAAATCGAAAAATCCTCTGATGATGCCAAATGCAGACTTTGCAAAGAAGCTGATGAAACTGTTGATCACATACTCAGCTGCTGTAAAAAAATCGCACAGACTGATTATAAATTGCGGCACAATTCAGTAGCACAAATGATCCATTGGAATTTGTGCAAAAATTATAATATTAAAACAGCAACAAACTGGTGGGAACATCAGCCTGAAAAAGTCACTGAAAATCAGATGGTCAAGATCTTGTGGGATTTCCGTATACAAACGGACAAAATACTGGCGCATAATACACCAGACATCACACTGGTTGAGAAAAATAAGGTCACAATCATAGACATCGCAATACCAGGTGATAGCAGGGTCGCCGAGAAGGAACATGAAAAAATCGCAAAATACCAGGACTTAAAAATCGAAATTCAACGACTATGGCACAAACCAGCAGTGGTAATTCCAGTTACCACTATTACTGAAATCACAATAATTGGAATTCCATCAAAAAACAGGTGACAGTTAAAAGTATGGTAAAGGTTTCTTTCATTAATCATGTTTTGAAAGTGAGGTTTTTGATATTATTGTATTTTTTTTCTTAACCGCAGAACTCCACCCTAAAACTCTGCAGGTAAGTTTCCAATGTTTGTCCAATGTAGAAATGTATGGAATTTCACAGAGACAGTACCTGAACAATTGATCCACTATTTAATAAAGAGTTAGGACTGTTCATCATATATTATACGGTGATGAGAGCAAGTTTGAATAATGCAATACTCAGTTTAGTGCAACTTGTGAATTGATACCAGATCATGTTTAATGCAACTCAAAATTCAGTTAATGCAAGGTTAATGTGAGCGCATTACCAGTGGTAATTGGCACACTGGGTGCTATTCCAAAAGCACTGGAATTACATTTAAAACATCTTTTGGATCTGCATGCATATTACAAAAATACGTTACGACATCCTAGGCCCCTGGGTGGGGCCCGACTAGTAACCAATGCCAAATCCAAATTATTATTATTATTATTATTATTATACAATTGTATCACAGCGGCCAGTTGTTTCACCGGATTTGGCATTGGTTACTAGTCGGGCCCCACCCAGGGGCCTAGGACGTCGTAACGTATTTTCTTAATATGCGTGCAGATCCAAGCAGTGCGGCTTTTTGCATTTGACTGATGGTGATTTTGTCAATTTTTAACTGTTTTAAATGTAATTCCAGTGCTTTTGGAATAGCACCCAGTGTGCCAATTACCACTGGAATTACCACTGCTGGTTTGTGCCATAGTCGTTGAATTTCGATTTTTAAGTCCTGGTATCTTGCGATTTTTGCATGTTCCTTCTCGGCAACCCTGCTATCACCTGGTATTGCGATGTCTATGATTGTGACCTTATTTTTCTCAACCAGTGTGATGTCTGGTGTATTATGCGCCAGTATTTTGTCGGTTTGTATACGGAAATCCCACAAGATCTTGACCATCTGATTTTCGGTGACTTTTTCAGGCTGATGTTCCGACCAGTTTGTTGCTGTTTTAATATTACAATTTTTGCACAAATTCCAATGGATCATTTGTGCTACTGAATTGTGCTGCAATTTATAATCAGTCTGCGCGATTTTTTTACAGCAGCTGAGTATGTGATCAATAGTTTCGTCAGCTTCTTTACAAAGTCTGCATTTGGCATCATCAGAGGATTTTTCGATTTTGGCCTTAATGGCATTTGTGCGGATAGCTTGTTCTTGCGCAGCCAGGATTAGTGACTCTGTTTCTTTCTTTAATGTACCTGTTGTTAACCATAACCAAGTTTGTTCACTGTCCACTTTATCTTTTATTTTTTCCAGAAATTGGCCATGCAGTGCTTTGTTCTGCCAACTCTCCATTCTTGATTTTATCACATCTTTTCTGTATTCTTGTTTCGTCTGTTGGGCCTTCAGTAGATTTTTGTTCTTTACTTCGATTAATAGATGTTCTTGACTTTCTTTTAAATAATCAGCCAGTGCATGTTTTTCTTCTTCAACTGTTTGCTTCACTTGTAATAATCCTCTGCCACCTGATTTTCGGGGCAGATATAGTCTATCAGTATCACCACGTGGATGTAAACTGTAGTGCATTGTCATTAGTTTCCTGGTTTTTCGGTCCAAAAGGTCCAAATCAGCTTGTGTCCAGTTAACTATACCAGCTGTGTATCTTATAACTGGTATTGCCCAGGTATTTATGGCCTTGATTGTATTTCCATCATTCAATTTAGATTTCAAAATTTTCCTAACTCTGTTGGTGTACTCTCACCTGACAATAGTTTTTACTTCTCCATGCTTGATGTTATCCAACTGCAGAATGCCTAAGTATTTGTAGGCTTCATTTTCTTTGCATTTAATTAATTGGCCATTGGGCATTTCAATTCCCTCACATGCAGTGATTTTGCCCCTTTTTATGGATACAGTGGCACATTTTTCCATGCCAAACCGCATTGAAATATCGGTGCTGAATACTCGGACTGTATTTGTCAATGATTGGATTTCTATTTCTGACTTTCCATAGAGTTTCAAATCATCCATATATAGTAAATGTGAAATTTTTTCAGCTTCTTTGGCTGTTTGGTAGCCTAATTTCATTTTTTTTAAGATTACTGATAGTGGGATCATTGCGATGATGAAGAGAAGAGGTGAAAGTGAATCACCCTGGAAAATTCCTCGCTTGATATTAACCATTGCGTAGATCTCATTCCCTACTGCCAACTCAGTTCTCCATTGTTTCATCGCCTTTTCAGTAAAGGATGTAATATTTTTGCTAATGCCAGTTGTTTCTAAGCATTTTATGATCCAACTATGTGGCAGTGAGTCAAATGCCTTTTTGTAATCAATCCATACCATATTCAAGTTCGTTTTTCTGTTCTTACAATTTTCTAATATCATTTTATCAATTAGAAGCTGATCTTTTGTGCCCCTGCTTCTTCTTTTGTTGCCTTTTTGCTCTACTGGCAAGATGTTGTTTGTTTCCAAATAATCCATCATGTTACCTGCAATAATGCCTGTGAGTAATTTGAAGGTTGTTGGCAAGCATGTTATTGGTCTGTAGTTTTCAGGTGTTGTTCCTTTAGTTGCATCTTTCTGAATCAAGTATGTTTTTCCAGTTGTCAACCATTCATCAATTTGGCCCTTTTGTAAAATTTCATTCAGTTGCCTGGCCAATATTGCATGTAAACTGGTCAGATATTTGAGCCAGAAACCATGTAATTGGTCCTTTCCAGGTGATGTCCAATTCTTTACCCTTTTAACTCGATTTTTGACCATCTCAGTTGTTATTTCTAATACTTGCATTTGTTTGTTGCCAATGCTTTTCTCAAAATCATGTATCCACTTTGCTTCCTTGTTGTAGTCCTTTGCATTTTCCCACAATTCTTTCCAGAATTCAACTGTGGCCTGTTTTTCTGGTTTTTCACTTTTGGTGTCACCATTTACATTAAGACTTTGATAAAAACGCTGTTGGTCTGATCAAAATTGCTGATTTTGTTTATATTGGATGATTCGTGCCTCATATCTTTCAATTTTTCTAGCTGTTGCTGTTATCTGCTGTTTTACAATCTCTACAGCTTCATTGATGTTTCTTGTATCCAATCTATATCTCCTGATTAGCCGATCTATGATTTTGTTGTTTTTAAGCCGTTGCTCATGCATGTTCTTTAAGTTACTAGCATCTGCCCTTAATTTTTTGATTTTTTGTTCTAAACGGATTTTCCACTTTGGCTTTGATGCTTTTTCTGTTGTGTGACTAGGTACTTTAATTTTAATGCCTAGTTCATTAGTGACTATTACAGCTGCGCTGTACATTAACTGGTTTGTTTCCAAGATGGATCCCGGTTCAATTGTTGAAAACACTGCATTAACCATTTTCATGATAGGGGCCAAAATTTTCTTAGGCACAGTTTTTAGTGATGGTAAACGTTGCCTTTCCTCATTAAGCAGAAAATGCTCCATGATCTTATCCTTCAATTCTTTTTGTTTTTGAGTTAGTTCATCAGTTGGTTCAGTGATAACTGGTTCTAGTGGTGGTGGTGTTATTTCCTCACCGAGAGCTTCTTCTGGGAGTTCTACTATAATGTCTTTAGTTGTGTCTTGAATATCAGTTATTTCCGCTTGTGATATTGTTTTTTGGGTTTTGCAATTTGCCTGAATTTCCTCATGTTCAACTTCACTAAACACTTTATTCCGTATAATAAATCGCCTTTGATCTGCTAGTCGTTGTTCACTAACATTTGAATCTGGATATTGTTGTTTCCATAATTCATACATTCGCTTTAAATAGCCTCTTTTTTCTGGCTCTGAGTTGTAGTAACAGGCCATTATGGCACGGTTTTCATCTGCACTATATTTTTGTCATTTTGTTGGCTGGTCCACTTGTAGCCCACTTGTCGACGGATGTCCAGGGACCCCAACATCCGCCGCGGCCCTTGTTAACCCGCGCGACGACCGATGCGGTATGGAATTCTTATTTGTTTTTTTCACCATATTGTATGGGTTGGCGGTTTTTTTTTACGGGACCAGATGCCAACCTGACCCCAACCTTCCTCCTTTCTCATCCGGGCTTGGGACCGGCAACGGCGGAGTTTGTTTATTATTTATTTATTTATTTATAAATAAATAATTAATTTATTATTTAATTATTTATTTATTATTTATTATTATTATTATTATTATTATTATTATTATTATTATTATTATACAATTGTATCACAGCAGCCAGTTGTTTCGCCAGATTTGGCATTGGTTACTAGTCGGGCCCCACCCAGGGGCCTAGGACGTCGTAACGTATTTTCGTAATATGCGTTCAGATCCAAGCAGTGCGGCTTTTTGCATTTGACTGATGGTGATTTTGTCAATTTTTAACTGTTTTAAATGTAATTCCAGTGCTTTTGGAATAGCACCCAGTGTGCCAATTACCACTGGAATTATCACTGCTGGTTTGTGCCATAGTCGTTGAATTTCGATTTTTAAGTCCTGGTATCTTGCGGTTTTTTCATGTTCCTTCTCGGCGACCCTGCTATCACCTGGTATTGCGATGTCTATGATTGTGACCTTATTTTTCTCAACCAGTGTGATGTCTGGTGTATTATGCGCCAGTATTTTGTCGGTTTGTATACGGAAATCCCACAAGATCTTGACCATCTGATTTTCGGTGACTTTTTCAGGCTGATGTTCCCACCAGTTTGTTGCTGTTTTAATATTATAATTTTTGCACAAATTCCAATGGATCATTTGTGCTACTGAATTGTGCCGCAATTTATAATCAGTCTGCGCGATTTTTTTACAGCAGCTGAGTATGTGATCAACAGTTTCATCAGCTTCTTTGCAAAGTCTGCATTTGGCATCATCAGAGGATTTTTCGATTTTGGCCTTAATGGCATTTGTGCGGATAGCTTGTTCTTGCGCAGCCAGGATTAGTGACTCTGTTTCTTTCTTTAATGTACCTGTTGTTAACCATAACCAAGTTTGTTCACTGTCCACTTTATCTTTTATTTTTTCCAGAAATTGGCCATGCAGTGCTTTGTTCTGCCAACTCTCCATTCTTTCCCCCCGCTCTAAAGGCAGCGGTGGTGAGACCCCTTCTGAAGAAACCATCTTTGGATCCAGCCGTTTTAAACAACTATCATCCAGTCTCCAACCTCCCCTTCGTGGGGAAGGTTGTTGAGAAGGTGGTAGCCTTTCAGCTCCGGCGGTCCTTGGAGGAAACCGATTATCTAGATCCCTTCCAGTCGGGATTTAGGCCTGGCTACAACACGGAAACCGCTTTGGTCGCATTGATCGATGATCTCTGGAGAGCCAGGGATGGAGGCTATGCCTCCGTCCTAGTGCTTCTTGACCTCTCAGCGGCTTTCAATACCATCGACCATGGTATCCTTCTGCGACGACTGCGGGAGGTGGGGGTGGGAGGCACTGTTCTACGGTGGTTCTCCTCTTACCTCTCGGACAGGTCACAGTTGGTGTTGGTTGGAGGGCAGAGATCGACCCCTAGGCCCCTTACGTATGGGGTACCGCAGGGTTCGGTCCTGTCCCCCCTCCTGTTTAATATCTATATGAAACCGCTGGGTGAGATCATTCGACGGCACGGGATAAAATACCACCAGTATGCAGACGATACGCAGTTGTATCTGTCTGCCCCGTGCCAACTCAATGAAGCGGTGGACATGATGTGCCAGGGCCTTGAGGCTGTTAGGGACTGGATGGGGACTAACAAGCTTGTACTCAATCCAGATAAGACCGAGTGGCTGCTGTGTTTCCCTCCTACTAATTGGCCAAGTGTTCCATCTCTCAGGCTGGGGGGTCAAACAGTACGCCCCTCAGACAGGGTCCGCAATTTGGGAGTCGTCCTGGACCCACAGCTGACTTTTGAACACCACTTGTCAGCTGTGACCAGGGGGGCATTTGCCCAGGTTCGCCTGGTGCACCAGTTGCGTCCCTACCTGAACCTGGAGGCCCTCACTACAGTCACTCGCGCCCTTGTGACCTCTAGACTGGACTACTGCAACGTGCTCTACATGGGGCAGCCCTTGAAGAGAATTCAGCGACTTCAGCTTGACCAGAATGCAGCCGCGTGAGCGATCGTGGGTGCACCTCGGTTCACCCACGTAACACCTATCCTCCGCGAGCTGCACTGACTGCCTATTGGTCTCCGGATATGCTTCAAGGCACTAGTCGTCACTTATAAAGCCCTTCATGGTATTGGACCTGGGTACTTGAGAGACCGCCTGCTGCCAATTACCTCCACCAGACCGATTAGATCCCACAGACTAGGCCTCCTCCGAATTCCATCCGCTGGCCAGTGTCGACTGGCGCCTACCCAGAGGAGAGCCTTCTCTGTGGCTGCTCCGACCCTCTGGAACGAACTCCCCATGGAGATTCGCACCCTCACCACCCGCCAGGCCTTCCGCAAAGCCCTTAAAACCTGGCTGTTCCTGACAGGCCTGGGGCTAAAGAACCGTGCCCCTATCTCGAATGGTATGATTGTTGAGCTTTTAAATTATGTATTGTTTTGTGTTGTTGTCAAATTGTTTGTATCCCCCCTTCCCTTGTTTTGAGTTGTGACCCGCCCTGAGTCCCCCTCGGGGAAAAAGGGCGGCATACAAATGAAATAAACAGTTAACAGTTAACATTCTTGATTTTATCACATCTTTTCTGTATTCTTGTTTCGTCTGTTGGGCCTTCAGTAGATTTTTGTGCTTTACTTCGATTAATAGATGTTCTTGACTTTCTTTTAAATAATCAGCCAGTCCATGTTTTTCTTTTTAAACTGTTTGCTTCACTTGTAATAATCCTCTGCCACCTGATTTTCGGGGCAGATATAGTCTATCAGTATCACCACGTGGATGTAAACTGTAGTGCATTGTCATTAGTTTCCTGGTTTTTCGGTCCAAAAGGTCCAAATCAGCTTGTGTCCAGTTAACTATACCAGCTGTGTATCTTATAACTGGTATTGCCCAGGTATTTATGGCCTTGATTGTATTTCCACCATTCAATTTAGATTTCAAAATTTTCCTAACTCTGTTGGTGTACTCTCGCCTGACAATAGTTTTTACTTCTCCATGCTTGATGTTATCCAACTGCAGAATGCCTAAGTATTTGTAGGCTTCATTTTCTTTGCATTTAATTAATTGGCCATTGGGCATTTCAATTCCCTCACATGCAGTGATTTTGCCCCTTTTTATGGATACAGTGGCGCATTTTTCCATGCCAAACTGAAATATCGGTTCTGAATACTCGGACTGTGTTTGTCAATGATTGGATTTCTATTTCTGACTTTCCATAGAGTTTCAAATCATCCATATATAGTAAATGCGAAATTTTTTCAGCTTCTTTGGCTGTTGGGTAGCCTAATTTCATTTTTTTTAAGATTACTGATAGTGGGATCATTGCGATGATGAAGAGAAGAGGTGAAAGTGAATCACCCTGGAAAATTCCTTGCTTGATATTAACCATTCCGTAGATCTCATTCCCTACTGCCAACTCAGTTCTCCATTGTTTCATCACCTTTTCAGTAAATGATGTAATATTTTTGCTAATGCCAGTTGTTTCTAAGCATTTTATGATCCAACTATGTGGCAGTGAGTCAAATGCCTTTTTGTAATCAATCCAGACCATATTCAAGTTCGTTTTTCTGTTCTTAAAATTTTCTAATATCATTTTATCAATTAGGAGCTGATCTTTTGTGCCCCTGCTCCTTCTTTTGTTGCCTTTTTGCTCTACTGGCAAGATGTTGTTTGTTTCCAAATAATCCATCATGTTATCTGCAATAATGCCTGTGAGTAATTTGAAGGTTGTTGGCAAGCATGTTATTGGTCTGTAGTTTTCAGGTGTTGTTCCTTTAGTTGCATCTTTCTGAATCAAGTATGTTTTTCCAGTTGTCAACCATTCATCAATTTGGCCCTTTTGTAAAATTTCATTCAGTTGCCTGGCCAATATTGCATGTAAACTGGTCAAATATTTGAGCCAGAAACCATGTAATTGGTCCTTTTCAGGTGATGTCCAATTCTTTACCTTTTTAACTCGATTTTTGACCATCTCAGTTGTTATTTCTAATACTTGCATTTGTTTGTTGCCAATGCTTTTCTCAAAGTCATGTATCCACTTTGCTTTCTTGTTGTAATCCTTTGCATTTTCCCACAATTCTTTCCAGAATTCAACTATGGCCTGCTTTTCTGGTTTTTCACTTTTGGTGTCACCATTCACATTAAGACTTTGATAAAAACGCCATTGGTCTGATCGAAATTGCTGATTTTGTTTATATTGGATGATTCGTGCCTCATATCTTTCAATTTTTCTAGCTGTTGCTGTTATCTGCTGTTTTACAATCTCTACAGCTTCATTGATTTTTCTTGTATCCAATCTATATCTTCTGATTAGCCGATCTATGATTTTGTTGTTTTTAAGCCGTTGCTCATGCATGTTCTTTAAGTTACTAGCATCTGCCCTTAATTTTTTGATTTTTTGTTCTAAACGGATTTTCCACTTTGGCTTTGATGCTTTTTCTGTTGTGTGACTACTTATTATTATTATTATTATTATTATTATTATTATTATTATTATTATTACAACAACAACAATAATAATCTGTAACACCATCAAACACCCAGATCTGCCTATCCCAGGTCCGTTACCTATCCTAGGTAAGGACTCAATTGGTGGACAAAAATGCCAAACCCAGTCTGAACATCTGGTTGACTGTGTGATGTTCAATAAAAAATAAAATAATAAAAACAGTGATATCCATTGTCATCGGGGCACTTGGTACCATGTCCAAGAATTTTATAACACACATCAAGAAATTATAGCTTCCTGCAATAACACCAGGGAACGTTGCAAAAAACTGTGCTACTTGGAACATCGTACATCTTAAGAAGGTACTTGGTTGATACCTAGGACGCTGGCATCAACCCATATCAACCATTAGCACCAGTCAATGGTATTTGTGATGTGTTTTTGAATGTTCAGCTGACCTGAGTTTCATGTTTAATGAATAAAGTATTTAATAATATGGATCATCATTTGGACCACAACATGCCAGATATCACAGTTGTCAAAAACCAAAGCATGCAATTAATTGATATCACTGTACCAGGAGATGCCAGAGTCAAAGAAAAAGAACTGCAAAAAAATATATCACAAAATATCTGGCCATCAAAACTACATGAAACATGTAACAGTAATACCCATTGTCATCAGGGCACTTGGTACTATGTCCAAGAATTTTACAAAATACATCAAGAAATTACAGCTTCCTGCAATAACACCAGCAGAACTGCAAAAAAATTGTGCTACTTGGAGCGTCGTACATTTTAAGAAGATACCTAGGAAGCTGGCAGCAACCCATATTAACCATCAGTGCTAGTCAGTGATATTTGTGATACATTTTTAAATATTCAGTTGACTGAATTTCATGTTTAATGAATTAAAGAGATAATAAATAAATAATAGTATAAAACTACACCAGATTTGGTCTGTCAGGCATATGTACGTATCTGAACTACATCTTTTTAATTTTCTTTTAAACTGAACGAAATATCATTTCGTTCCCTTTTTAAATCCCTTAAAATTTCCTTTCTGATTTTCATTTCAATTGATTTGGTATTGTGTGTATAGTTGTTCCTGCTGCTTGTTAAAAATCTGGAGCAAAGATTTTGCTCTTCATTTATTCATGTCATATGCTGCATGTATCATGTGCAGTTAGAAATACTGTCAGTGCTAAACATGCTGAAATTATAGGACTCACTGCTAGTATTAACTTCCAATAATTCTATTCAAATAGAAAAAAGGGAGACCAGGTAAGGACTTTAAAAGTTACCAACATACAGTAGCTCACATTCTCCCTAGTTCAATTATTAATGACAGCTTCATATGGAGAGAGCAGACAAGAGTACAACTTTCAGTGCCAAAAACAGCTCATCAAGTTTCCCCTGGAGTGGGGAAAGTCCCTAAAAGAGCCGAGGTGGCACAGTGATTAGAGTGCAGTACTGCAGGCCACTTCAGCTGACTGCTAACTGCAGTCCGGCGGTTCAAATCTCACCGGCTCAAGGTTGACTCAGCCTTCCATCCTTCTGAGGTGGGTAGAATAAGGACCCAGACTGTGGGGGCAATATGCTGACTCTGTAAACCGCTTAGAGAAGGCTGAAAGCCCTATGAAGTGGTATATAAGTCGAACTGCTATTGCTATTGCTATTGCTAAAGTTCTAAAAATATTGAGATTAACAAAGTTAAACATAATAAATGCAGGGAATATATGCTGAAACCCATTTTCAGCTTTTTTCACCATTGGCCATATTTCCAAGAGACATTAAGAACTGCTTCCTAGGTCTTCAATTATGTGAACAAATAAAAAAGAGCAAAAGTCAATTATGCATAAGATTTATAACAGAAGCAGAAAACATATGGCTTTCTAGCCAGCATAAAATTAAAACTTCCAACTTTAATCATGCTATATAGCAATACTGCAATACCAAGAGGGATATAAGTCCTCAACTCCTGAGTTAAAGGAATTTAAGAAAATATTGTCACCAAAATAGAGCACAAGTTACAAGGACCCTCCAAATTGTTTGGAAAGGGATTTCCTAAGAAGGAAAAATAAATATATCAAATTGTTGCTATATGGGAGAAAGAGAGGGAAAAAAGGCTGTTTGGATATAGAGCTATCAAATTACATATATCATAGAGGTGATAACATAATATGAAAATTAATCTAGCAAAATTTTAATTCAGAATTTAGAATAACTACATTTCAGAATAAGTACAATTTATATTTATATATTTTAAAATAACTTTAGTAATAGTTCATTAATTATGTTATTATTAGCCCAGATCAACCCATCGTAGGATGTTTGTCATGTGCAATATATTAAATGGATAATTTTCAGCTTCTTAAACTTGAGCTAATAGAGAATAACAGACCCCAAGTTACCCAACCATATTCTCAGCCAAGGGAAGACTAGAACCTGCACCTCTTTGCTTAGTAGTCCAGCATCTTAACCACCAGACCA
Source organism: Thamnophis elegans (assembly GCF_009769535.1). Classification (NCBI taxonomy): domain Eukaryota; kingdom Metazoa; phylum Chordata; class Lepidosauria; order Squamata; family Natricidae; genus Thamnophis; species Thamnophis elegans. The sequence continues at coordinate 37,904,117 of NC_045548.1, forward strand.
GAGGTGGGAACCATGGGCCCTTTATGACTTGTGGATTTCAACTCCCATGTTGGCACAGGAATTGTGGGAATTGAAGTCCAGAAGTCATAAAAAAGGCATCATTCCCTATCTCTGCACTAGACCATACTGGCTTTCTGTTCAGATAATATAGTTTATTTAATAGAAGTGTGCAGATTATAGTCAGTTTGCTTCGACAAAGATTAGAAATATAATTCTGCTTTGCATTGCATATGCACTTGATTTGAACCTCCAACAGGACTACATATCACCCTACTTAATATTTTAAATCTTAAGCTAAGACAGAGTCAAAAGATATATACCCTTATCTTTTATTTGTCCTACTAATAAGAGTCCAATTTTTAGAGGAACCTCTTATTTAAAAGACTGAGTTCAGAATACAACCCAAAAGTTACTTATAGGAGGGAAAGTATCATTATATATAATTGCATTTCCTTCTGGGGAATAACTGCATGGTATTAAATCTAAGAAAACTGAAATATTAATAACTAATATTCACTGAAGAAAGTGTTTCAATTTCACCTACTTACCAGTAAACAAATGTTACCTACCAATTTTTTATCTCTCTTTTATTTCTTGCAGTGACATCCTATGTGCAGTCACACTGACTGAAGTACAATGGCATGAAGATTCCAATTCTCTATGCATTCATTCATCAGTGTCAGAATGACTTTATGTGAGAGTCACCTCCAAAAAGCCATTGAATCTCATATGTAATAGTTTATTAAGCAAAACAAGGTGTTGTTTTGTAAAATATCAAGGCAGGGAACTCTGACATTCACATTGTTAATTATTATTTAATTTTGATGTCTATTGATACTTTTTATAGGACAGTTTCAGTTTTTGATGCTTCTATTTTACATACAGTAGTCATGCTATTAACTGGGCCATTTTAAGTAAAGTAACATGGAAATGTTTTAAACAAGTAAATTCACTTTAAAGGTTACACATATTTTCTTTTAATGGAGTTCTTTTTTTAATTCCCAGCTTGCTACCACTTTTATTAGGGCACCTACTAAGTCACATTGAAATCAACAAAAAAATGTCACTAATTACATGATTTTTTTTTCCACTGAAGATGGAACTATAAACCTATTGCAGTTCTTCTGCCTTTAATCTCAATTCTATGAAGAGAAAAGGAAGGATTAAATTTACCCTTTGTGATTCAAACAGTTAATTGACCTACTCAATGTATCATGAAAAATATAACACAAGCTTTTAATGAAATTCATCAGTTTGACAATATTAATTAATCAGTGGAACAACTTGCCTCCAGAAGTTGTGAATGCCCCAACACTGGAAGTCTTTAAGAAGATGTTGGATGGCCATTTGTCTGAAATGGGTTAGGGTTTCCTGCCTAGGCAGAAGGACTAGAAGACCTCCAAGGTCCCTTCTAACTCTGCTATTGTATTGTATTATGTGGTCTGGATTTAGCAATGTTTCCAGGGGTGGACTTCAAAAATTGCAGCAACAGGTTTGCTGCCCCATTGCTGGGTGGGCGTGGTCATGGTGGCGTGGCCTAGTCAGCCTCCTGCACCATGGTGTGCATGTGTGTGTGTTTCACCTTCCCCAGGCTGTGGAGACTTTCCTTGAGCCTCTGGGAGGGTGAAAACTGCTTCTCCCGGGTTCTGGAGGCCCTGCAGAGGCCAGAAACAGGCCCATTTCTGGACTTCCGGAACTTTCTGTAGGCTGGAACATCCGGTAGGCATGATGAACAAGCTGTGTGGAGACTCCTGAGAGGGGTGGGGCATGCTGGGGCATGGTGGGCGTGGCCAGCCAGGGGTGGCATTTGGAGGTTCACTGAACTGGGAAGAATCCTAACTAGAGGATCGCTCTAACCTGTGCAAACCCCCCAGCAGCTCACCCCTAAATGTTCCCAATCTGAATTTCTTTCTGCAGTTTAGTGGTTTGAATTATTTAGTCTACATTTGAATTATCTAGTCTGCCAGGATTACAGCAGAGAAGGCTGTTCTCCTGGACCCTGCCAGCTAGAATTCCCTGGCCGGTGGGATCTACAGCATGCCTCTTCTACTGGCACAGGTGGAATGGGCCATTCCCATGTTTTGTGGAGAAGTAAGCAAAGAAGAAATTAAAATAGCATTTGCCTTAGATTTAGTTTTTTTCTGATTTGTTGTGAGGTAGTCAGTTAATGGATCAGAAGGTTATTTTCTTTTCCCTTTCTCCCGCAGACACTCACTCCAGGGTGCCTGTCATATGCTACAATGGATAGTCATCAAATTCACTTGCTTGATGAAAACAAATTCCAGTTCTGCAGACTTTTATGCAGTTTGATGGCACTGCTAAATAGCATACACTGATCACTGAATAGCCATAGGCACAATAATGGGAACATGGGTATAATGATGGGAGATTGCTGATGACGTTTTATTTTTTGAAGGCATGTATACATTTTGTTTTGTGTTGTGTTGTTTTTGGAAGAATAAACAGGTAGGGATGTCAGTTTCTGTCACCTAGGAGAGGAGCAGCAGAAAAATCATTTCATAAACCAAATAAACCAAGTATACTTATGTGTTCTGCAAACTAACCCCATCATCTAAAGTGAGCTCCATACACTAGCTACAATAGCAATAATGACTTACAATTTTGTTGCACACAACAAGCTCTAAATTGAATTAAATGGCTCACCAGGGGAAAAAAAAGTTTACAATATTGAAGCCCCCAAAACATTATACCAGTTTCAAGCTAGATTTGATTTTAATTATTTTCGGTATACATAATACAACATTTTTGGGTAGGTGTGTGTGTGTGTGTGTGTCTGTGTGTGTGTGTGTTTAAATGATATTCTTTTCTTTTAAAGAGATTATTTTATCATTCCCATAATTGGCACAATCTCCCATCTCTTAACTCCTAAAATCTCTCTCCAAATCCTATCAGAATAAACGTGTGAGTTCCTGCAACACCATCTGGAATAACAGATATCACACCTCAAAATCTAAATTTGATCCCAAGTGTAGTCACAGTGCTGCAGAGTTTCTATTCTTAGTCTGCTAAGGAATACCAGGAATAGGAATTCACAGCTTTGATGTAACCCACATTTCTTTTTCCTGGTTTCCACCTCCCCACAAAGTTGTGCTGCTAAATTTCACCATCAAAATAGAGACGTGTTCTGACCCCCCTCTTTGCTCGTTCACAAACGATAGCCAGACAGAACTTCAAAGGAAATATCTTTATCAGTCCTGGCTCAAGCTGGCTGCGAGCCCAAAATAATCGTAGATAAAGTCTCTGGCAAAAAGTTGCACAGTAAACGCAAAACTTCCCAACGGGCAGCTGTGCCTGAGAGCAAACTAATAATAAATCCCACCTTTGTCCGGTCAGTGGGAAAGTCCTCCGCTCTCAAACTCAGGAACAGCTGGCATTGTTCCAGAAACGCGGCAAGCATGGCCTGATTCCCATCAAATTTATCTGGCATGGCTACTGGGCACTTCCTCCTTGGCTGGGGTTTTTTTGCAGCTCTCTGCAGCTGAGCAATTTGGTCCGCCAATACCGCTATCTGTTGGGCCAGTTGCGTATTTTCAGCATGTAATTGCTCCATAATTAAATAAATGGAGGTTTGTCTGGGCAGAAGTCAAACTGTTCTGACCCCCCACTTCGCTCATTCACAAATGATAGTCAGACAGAACTTCAAAGGAAATATCTTTATCAGTCCTGGCTCAAGCTGGCTGCGAGCCCAAAATAAACGTAGATAAAGTCTCTGGCAAAAAATTACACAGCAAATGCAAAAACAAAACTCTTACAGCAAACCAGGTAGTGCCTCTTTGAATCAGCTTTACAGAAAGCAAATCACTTATCCAAGTGCCTCTTTGAATCACGGAACTGAACTCACAAATGAACAAACGATGAACCATGAACGACGTTGACTTCTGCAACTAAGGCGTGGTACCATCAGTCTTTTATCTGCAGGAGAAGACCCTAACGAGCAACAGCTGATCATTATCCTGCATCCCGAGAGCATCCTGAAACCACTCACTGATAGCAGCTCCAAAGGCTCCTACCGAGCCACAACAAGACGTTATGACAATACAATATAACTTCTTGTTTGATAACAACAAGAAGGAAAACAAACTTATTGAGCCTCACAAAAATATTCTGGCAATTTCCCAGAATAGGAAAAAATAATTGGGCCTATCAAATCTGATATCACTCTTTCAAGAGATGTCCTTGGTAAATTAAATAATTCTTACCAAAAATAGTGCAATTGCTGACTGCACACCCTTCATGTGGCTGGCTGGCTCTTTTCCTACTGATCTGAGTGGTTGGCAGCCTCTTTGGCAGATATTGTCAGTCCCATAGCTATGTTATTGGTCCCAAGGATCAGAGCTCAAAATATGTACAAAATAAATATTAGAGATATACAGTGGTATTATGTCAGTATATATTTCCCTGGTGTCCCGACTGTTATTTTCCCTTTGCAGAAGTCATACATACAGTACAGACACAGACATTTTTAAAAGTTTGTTTTTTTCCTAAAACACATTTTTTGATAGCACTGAATTTGACACTTAATTTATTGTTGCAAGATGTTGTTTGCCATCACTCTGCAATCTTTTTAGCTGGCTAAAGTTTGTGGTTTGAAAAATTGCTTATATGACATGGCATGTCACTCAGAAACTTTCATATATCCCATCTAGATAGATTGGCCATTTATAGTAAGGCTGATGCACCACCTCTTAAATCCTAAATTTCCCATCACTTAAAACAGTTATATTAGATGAAATATTTGAGACGGTAAATATTATTTGAAGATGCAGATGTTAAAACACTTATAACCAAACGACATGCTGCATGTGATGATGTTTTTTTTTTCTTTTTTGTCTTTTTCCCCCTTTTTTTTTAAACCCTAGGTTATTGTGGTGTCTATTAAATATACAACAGAGAGATATGGGATGTGTGTATGGGGGGAAACGTAGTAGGAATGCACCTGTGATCAAATGACATATTGTATGGGATGATGGGTTTTTTTCCCCCTTTTTTTTCCTTTTCCCTTTGTTTTTTTTTCTATTGTTATGTGATTATGTTGTCTATGTAATAAAAAATAAAATTATAAAAATAAAAAAACAGCAAAAACTAATATATAATTAATTCCAAAGTCTCATAAATCTGCTGAAATATGCATTAAAATGTGTGTGTGTGGATGTATGTGTATATCAGGGATGAAATTCAGTAAGTTCTGACAGCGTCTGGAGAACTGGTAGTGGAAATTTTGAATAGTTTGGAGAACTGGCAAATACCACCTCTCGCTGGCCCCAGAGTGGGGTGGAAATTGAGATTTTGCAGTATCCTTCTCCTGCCACACCCAACAAGCCACGCCCACAGAACAGGTAGTAAAAATGAATTTGAGCACTGGCATATATGCATGTATGTGTGTTTGTATATAAAACAATTATTACAATTAGTTTGTATAGTAATTAAGTTTAAGTAATTCAGAGATTGTTTCAAAATAAATTGCGAGTTTTCAAGAGGACATTATTGAGAATAGCTGATGCAAGAGAAAAAGTACAGGAGAGGAACAGCTCAATCTTATGGGTTAATTAAATAATAAAGGTAATTGAGGGAAAATATATCAATTTCTTGAATCATTAAAAAAAGTATAATTAGGCATCTGAAAATTATCAGTTGAATAATATAAACATGTACTATTTCAGAAATCCTGAAACAGCAATTAATTAATTAATTAGAGTAATATTTCCATTTCTGCTTTACAAAGTTTTCAATGTTATTACATATAATTTCTTCTATGAAATTGTGGTCTTAATCATTGGGAGTGGACGTTTTAAAACATAACTAAGCCAAACATAGCCAAACATAGACTTCTCATCCTCTGTTTTATCTATATACTACTAAAACTCTTGCATCATGACTGGGTGAATCAATCCATCAATTGCAACAAATTTTGATCAAAGTACCTCAAATGGCTTAATTTACAGAATGCATCCAAAATCCAGGATCCACCATTTCCAAGGAAATGAAATTTGGGGAAGTTGTGGTTGCTTCAATGCTCCTAGCTATTGCTTTGCTGCTGGGTTGCTGCTGTGGGGATGTAATTTTAATTTTCAATATTTCATGAGCTTCCCAGTCACTTGCAATCCTTCACTCTCTCTCACTCTCTCTCCCTGCCTTACCTGATGGGATAAGGGAAGAGATGGGATGGGATGGAATAGGATGGGAAGGGAAGGGAGTTTTCCAATGCTCTCTGCTAAATTTCCGCAAGGAAATTCAAGGGGAAGCTGACAGGATGTCGCTCCTCCTCTGACTACTTTTCTTCCCGCCCTTGGTCACTTTGTTTCTCTGTTTAGATAAGGAAGTAACTCTGAAATGATGACCCAAGGGCATTGTCTAGCCTATCACAATATTCTTACTAGATTACATACCCATATTATGCCATTCTTTCGTACATGGGTAGTGGAATCTTTATTACAAAGTCAGTTCTTGCCATTACCTTGACTGACATGTATCTTACTCTTTTTCTCTCAACTTCCTGCTTGCTAGTTGGCCCTATGACTATGCCCATTAGGCACCCACTATAAAGTAGAAGCCACACATGCACTGCACGTAAAAATAAAATGACAAATGAAATTAATGAATGGATAAGAGAGAAAGGAAACCACCCACTTTTGAGAAAACTGTCCTCTTCACAGTTGAAGTGAGTGTGTTAGGGAGAGAACTTTAAAAACAACAAAAACTGCCAAGTGAGTAAATACATAATGTACTTAGCAAGAGAAGACTGGTTACGTGCTTATAATCTTGAAATATTTTAATTCAAGTAGTTAAATCTGATCTCAAGAGAAACTGTCTTGTTTTATGATTTTTTAAAGCTGTTGTCTCTCTAATTCAGACAAGTCAATATTGTGTCATTTTCCATTTTCCCTATATTTGACAGCTACCTTGAAATACTTTTTTCTTTTTTTTAAAATAATTTTTTTTATTTCCATTTTCATAACACACACTCACATGTATACTATACATAGCCCATATCATATAGTATTAAATAATTACATCAGTTCCTCTTGTCAACAATGCCCCCCCCAAAATAGAAACCCATTATAGCTCTTCTGCTCTCCATACACCTCTTTCTTCTACCACCCTCCAACTTTCTATCTTCCCTCCATCATCCTTTTCTACTCTACTTCCCCTCCCTTTCTACTGCTCCTCTCTCTACAATCCACTCCTCCTTATCCTTCTCATCTGCCACCCTTACCCTCTCTCCTATCCTTCTCTCCCCATCTTTCTTCTTTCCCACTCCTCCTCTCCTTGGTGTATTTCCACTACATGTCAATATGCTTAGCCTATCCTATTTTTAAAGAAAAAGTAGTAATAATAATAGTAATGAGAATATAAAACAAAGAAAAAAAAGCAGTATACATGTGGAGTCAAATTACATTGAAATCTAACACATCTCATCTAACCTGATATATCCCTCCCACCCACCCTCCCCCCCAATCCCCCACAACCTACCCCCCCGACTTCCCAGAACCCGTACATGGTATAGATTTTAAACAAACACAGTCTAAGATATATTGGGGAGAAAAAGAATAAGAAATTAATAACATCTTTACATTGAACTTAGCTCCTCCTTGCTAAACTAACTTCAAACAATTTAAATCATTCCTGATCTTAAGCATAGGCTATCTGGAATTTCTTAGTCCCGTATTTATTTTGTATATAATCAATCCATTTTTTCCAGTCTCGTTTATATCTCTCATTTGAGTGGTTTTTAAGATATGCAGATATTTTAGCCATCTCAGCTAAATTTGTGACTTTCAATGTCCATTCTTGAATTGTAGGCAAGTCTTCCTTCTTCCAGTATTGTGCCACCAACAGTTTTGCTGCCGTTATTAAGTGTAAAATCAAGTTAATCTCTACCGCTGTACAGTCAGTAATTATACCTAACAAAAATAACTGAAGAGTAAACTTTATCCTTTTTTAAAGAATATTTTGCATAATCCACCATATTTTTATCCAAAATGCCTTAACCTTTTGGCAAGTCCACCATATATGGAAATATGTAGCATAGAGAGAACCACATCTCCAACATTTGGGTTGTAAATTCGAATACATAGAAGCCAACTTTTTGGGATCTAAATGCCATCTATAGAACATCTTGTAAAAATTTTCTCTCAGGTTTTGGGCTTATGTAAATTTCACATTTCTTACCCAAATTCTCTCCCATGTATCCAACATTATTGTTTCTTCAATATTTTGAGCCCACTTTATCATACAATCTTTAACTGATTCTGTTTCGGAATCCATTTGTACTAATACATTGTATATCCAATTTATATGCATTAAACTTTGATCTCTTATTTGTTTAAATAGATTATCCTCGACTTGCATGAAACCAATTTTTTGATCTGTTTTTCACCTGGCCTGTAACTGCCCATACTGGAACCATGTTTGAATTACCTTTTCCTCTTTTAATACATCTAAGGGTTTTAATTGTAATACACCCCTTTCTAGGATAAGAAGCTGTCTGTAAGTAATTCTATCCTGTTTTTGTGCTATGTTCATGTTTTCTATTCCATATCTAGGAATTGCCCACATGGGTATCTTGTCATTTAATTTGTATTGATATTTTTTCCAAACCCGCAATAAAGCATTCTTTAAAATATGACTTTTAAAATTTTTGTCGACTTTTTTGTTGTATAACAGGTAAGCATGCCAGACATATACCAAATCATGTCCCTCGATATTAAGTATCCTATAATTAGTTAAATTAGTCAACCCAATCACTGATTAGAGATAATACTACTGCATCATAATATAATTTTAGGTTGGGTAATTTCAAACCTCCCCTCTCACGCACATCTTTCATTATTTTTAACTTTACTCTCGGCTTCTTTCCTGCCCATACAAATTTATTAATACCCTTCTGCCATTCTAAGAGATTCGCATCTTTTTTAAGTATAGGTAACATTTGGAAAAGAAATAAAAATTTGGGTAAGATATTCATTTTCACTGCTGCTATTCCCAACAAAGATAACTGCAACTTGTCCCATTTTTTCATCTCTGTCTGTATACTATGCCAAAGTGGTTCATAATTATACTTATATAATTTCCCATTTGAGGTTGAAATATTAACTCCCAGATATTTGACCTTTTTAACTGTTTCACATCCTATCATTCGTCCTAGTTCTTCCTTTTGTTTAGTATTCATATTTATAGCTAGTATTTTTGTTTTCCCTAGATTTATTTTAAAGTCAGACACTTGACCATATTGGTTAATCGTATTCATTAAGATCATACTAGATTCCTGCGGTTGATCCAATATTATAACCAAGTCATCCGCAAAAGCACACACTCTGTATTCTTGCTGCCTAATCTTAATTCCCTTTAGACCCTCCAGGCCCCGTATTTTGTTCAGCAGTACTTCCAAAGTTAAAATAAACAATAGTGGAGACAAGGGACAACCCTGTCTTGTATCTTTTCCAATTTGAAAAGAGTCTGTTAAACTTCCATTGACTATAATTTGAGCTGTTTGCTGTTGATATATTGCTTTGATTGATTGTAAAAAACTTTCTCCTATTTGCATTTTTTGCAGTGTTTTCAACAGGAATTGCCAATTAACTCAATCAAAGGCTTTCTCAGCATCCAAAAATATGAACGCGGCAGGAATTTGATTGTTCTTTCCCAAGTATTCTAGTGCATTAATAATTAATCTTACGTTGACTTCCGGGGAGGGGCTTACTGATGGGAGCAGCTCATTATAGCTGCCCCCGAATTCCTGGTCACGTTATCTGTCAGATGATCATCCATCAGACGTCTGGCCGTTTTGCTGAGCAAAGTGCCATCCAATCCTCACTGTTTGTGTCTGCGAGGGGGGGGAAGGCCATCTGAGGGCAGAATTGTCTCCATGCTGGGAATTCTAGCTCTCTCCTCCTCAGAACAAAACTTGATTTATCTGAGTCGAAGGCGAGCGAAACATAACTAAATTGGTCTATAGAGGGAAGGAAGTGTTCCAACAGGATGAGATTCAAAAGGCCTTCCGGGAATTTTTTACAGAGCTGTATAAGGGTGATAAAATTAACGGCCTAGATATAGAGAGATACCCAGACAAAGAGAAAATAGCCATAGTTAAAGAAGAGCAGAGGCAAAAATCGAATCAACCAATAACTTCGGGGGAAATTCTACAGGTAATTAAGCAGCTAAAGGCAGGGAAGGCACCAGGCACAGATGGCTTGACAGCGGCTTACTATAAAAATCTACAGTTAGAAATGGTAGAACCTCTTAAGGAATTATTTAATAAGATTCAAACGGAAGGTAAGGTGCCCCCATCTTGGAAGACAGCTTTTATATCCCTGATACCCAAAGAAGACCAAGATATTACTCAACCCAAAAACTATAGACCTATCTCATTACTTAATGTAGATTATAAAATCTTTACTAAAATACTAGCAAATAGGTTAATGTTGGTTATTCAACGATTGATACACAATGATCAAATAGGCTTTATTCAAGGGAGACAAATGAAATATTTTTTTTTTCCTGTTGACAAGAATTACAAATTCATTTATTACTTAATTAGCACTAATCAACATAAAGTCTGCCAAATAACCACTTAATATAGAGTAAATCAAGGCAAATATTAAGTTCCTGATAAGACTGAGGCTATAGCTAACATAGGAAGCAAAACATTTTAAAATGTTTTTTAATGTGATGCTAATCTGTCATATATATTGTATTATGTCATTCTTTCCTAAGTTGGTGTTTTCCAAGTCTGTTGAGATATCAACTCCCAAAATTCTGGGAATTGTAATCTCAGTTTACAGGATATCAATTTCATGAGTGGAACAGAAAAATGTCAATTTTTATTTTGCTATCAGTATGGGTAGAGATGCCTATACATGTCAAGAACTTAGTTAATTGTGAATGTGTGACTTTTTCTTTATTTATTACATCAAATGCCTCAAATTAATTGGCTTATTTCATTAGTTGTTTACTATAAGTTACATATGATATGAGAAATCTAGCTAGATATTTGTTTCAGGATTCAATTTGTTTCCCACTAAGCATTAGATAATAAAAGGCTAAATTGCTGCTGTTAAAAACTCTGATAAAAATAAAAAGAAACTAAAAAGCACATGCAGATTACAAAGTAAAAGAAAGAGCACATGTGAAGTGTTTATTCATCATTGAAGACCAGAAACATAGACAATGCAAGTAGTACCTTTTCTTTCAAAAACAACAGCTCCCTATGCATTACTATCAAAAGCAATGCCTGCCTATGTTAACAGATTTACCAATAAACCTCACTGCCAGTTCACCATAGGTTTCTTCTAGTATATGCTTGTAAAACTAATTGTACCTCACAGCTGGGAAACTCTTACATGCCAGATTCTGCTGGAAAGCTTAAATATTGCTGCTTGTAACAGAACTGTCACAGTAACATTGTGGATAATACAAAGATTTATAATACACAATAATGAAGAGAAAACCTTAATCTACATTAAGAAAATCAACAGTTGAAACAGTATTAGAAATTCTGCAAAGTTAATGAAGTGTTTTGAGAATTTGTTTGTTCCTTCAAGTCACTTTTCACTCCACAAGAGTCTGGATAAATCTCTGCAGTTTTCTTGGCAAAATTGTGGTTGGCCATTGTCTTCTTTCCAGGGCTAAGAGATCATGACTGACCAAAGGTCATCTAGTTGGTTTTATGCCTAAGGTAGGACTAGAACCCACAGCCTTTCATTCTCTGACCTGTTACTTTTAACCAGTACACCAAACTGCTTCTCTTTTGAAAATTGCCTGTTCAAATTTCATTCTTTTTAAAATCGTTGTTTTACTAATATGTTGATCATAGCTATGACATCTCATATTTTTCTCAGCTGTTGTTATTTAGGTTCTGTCATTTATTTAAAATCTCTAACAGTACGATTACGGTATGTTTGTTGTGATTCATTTAAAGAGAATTTAATCAGTTCATCATTTCAACTAAACATAGTTAATTTTTATTTGTAAAAAAATAAACAATAAAATGAATATAGTAAAAAGAATGAGTAACATTCTTTCGAATTTGGCTGGAGAGACATTTTAACAATCTTATGTATAAAGTATAATGTCAGTTTTGGAACTTTAATAAAGTGGAACTTTGAGGAATTTATTGCCTTTGAGTTTTATTTCATTTGGGTTGTTGTTTGGTACCCTGACATTCAGGTATTCAACTTGGCTTACTCACAATTTGTATTGTAACTGTACAACTGTATTGTAAGGTCAAAAAGATCACCGAGAAATTTAATATGGCCTCTCAAGCACTCTGATAATATGTTCTGTACATGTCTCACCTCTTTCAATTTTTGTTTCCGTGTGCTGAAACAGGGAGAAGCACAATCTTACATAAGGCCCATTTTTCTTCTTTCAGCTAAGATTCCCTCCTCACAACAAATCACCTACAACCTATCACTATCTTTTGACCAGCATTTCCCCATCTTTGGAAAACATTCGACTTGCTTTAAAAAACATTTTACTTGCTCTAGTTTTTCAATATTTCTGTATAGAACTTACAATTGTTCTATTTTTAATGCTGCTGGCTGAGAACCCAAATGATTTGCAGCAAACATTAGATGGGACTGTCTGGTAGAGAATATGAACCTGAAAATTTATATAGCCAACTCTCCCAATTTTCAGATCCATCTTCCATGCTGGATTATAGTGTCTAAATTTACTGCAAATATTTTGGGTTCTTAGCCAATAACCTAGCACTGACTGTATACCAAAGTACATGTATCTTCATTGCACAAATCATCTTACACTTTCACAAACATTTCTTCCACATTTATCCATAAATCACCAAGAGGACATCACTCTTCCTGAACTTACTATCTCAGCAATCTGTTTATTCTGATGCATGCCTTATTTCCATAATAGTCTACTCTTATACCATTTAGCAGTCAACCTTAACCTCCATGTGTGTGCAAAAAGTTCCAGTTTTAGCTGTGTTGTCCTTTAAGTAAAAATATTCAATATAAATAATTTTTTAAAAATCAAAACTTTTTTTTACCACATGTGAAGACATCTTGAATACAGAAATTCAGAGAGGGGAGGGAGGGGGAGAGAGAGAGAAGCTAGAGTGCTGCTGAAAAAATTAAAGGTATATTTAAAGATAGGCAAATCAAAGATCTACAAGAAAACTTGTGGGCTGTGCAAGTGGAAGAAATTTCATTTCCCCCTCTTTCAAGACAAAGATAAATCATGACAAAGAAATGAATATATTACCATTGCCATAGTATTACATGAATACTCACAGTCATTTGTCTGTGAATGTGAAATCTGTGGAACGAAGAAATCTGAAAATAAATTACTATAATTCTTTTAATGTAGAAAGCCCGACATGATTCTCTCACTTTTATTTATCGATTATTGCAATGTACTGATTTTAGCTATGTAGTACGATATGTATTTGCACAAATGATTTTTTTCAATTTTTGGAAATCTGCAGGTTTTTTTTTAAATTATACACAGTTCCTCCTCACTCAGTTTTTATTTTTCTACATATTCTTCTGTAAGGCAACATTGCCCTCTTGTGGCTTTATAAAAGACATTGGTTTTTCTTTGAAATAACCTGTCCTACAACTGGTTCAGACAATATTTGTTTTAAGGGTTCCCTCTACAGCAGCAGAAGCATATAAATGAATCAAGTCACAAGGATCTGCATATACCACAAAGAAAAAAGGGGATCCCTTCCATTTGTTTCATTTTCACTGTTTGGCACTTGTGTTATATTAAACAAAAGGAATGAAAATAAGCACACTTCATTGGCCCTGCTGGAAAACTTGTCATTACAGTCACTCTTTTTATTTTTATTTATTCAATTAATGGGGCACTCCCATTAGGTGCAGTAAACTAGGTAGGAATTCCTGATTGCATTATAGTCATTGAACCATCTACATCCTGTAGCTATAATAAAATCAGTACAGCATTTAATATTGATTTTGAATGTTTCACACACACACACACACACACCGGTTTCTTTTTCTTAAGGATGAGAACATCTTTGATTTGCATATTACAAATCCTGGGGAAGCAGTTTGGAAAGTAATATTAACACATTAAATCTTGCTTATGAGACTACCAGCTTTCATTAAGCGGCAATTGAAATCTGCATCAAATAACGCCATAAACTATATTCAAAGTCAATGCTCTAAAATGCACACAACTTTCAAAAGTAAATATATATAAAGAGACTTTTTAAAAATTGGACAGTATTTTTTATCCTCTTACGATAAACAACAAGCTTTATTGAGAACTATTCAGTAAGGCAGACAGGAAAGTCTAAATCTACTCAGCAGTTTTATGGTAAATCAAAATTAAAACTACAGAGTCTTTAATTGAAAGCAATACCATTCTTTCCATTCAAGGCCTGTGAAGTATAGAAGAGATGCTAAAACTGTGGTTTGCTTTTACTTTAATCTAAAATGATAAGTAATGAGTTGTAGTCACTTTCATGAAAACTGATTTTATCTCCCCCCAATGACAATATGAAATTATTACATTATTTTTAAAAACGGTAAATGTACATTTTAGTCAATTTACAGAAGAAAATTGCAAAATCGTGAATTTATTCAATCAATTTTTATTATGATCAGACCAGCATTACCATGAATTTACTTATTCACTTGAATGTGTCTACTTACCTACCAGGAAAATTAGAACTATTAGGTTATACTGAAAAGTAAGTTAAAAGACAACAATCCTGTAAGTATTGCAATTACAAGCCACTTCTGTACTGTGGGAAACAAAGCAATTTAGATGTACTGAAACAGATTGAAAGTAAAATAAGCTGAAAATATATTGTGATAAGGAAGCCTAATTGTTCAATTTAATCTGTACGATAATTGCTGCTGAATCTAATGTAGAAAATATGCAAAACAACAACAACAACAAAAAAAAAAAAACCAACCAGCCGTACAAACCTAATTGGGAGAAAAGAAATGTAAAAGTAATTTGAAAGCAAGCAATGCTATAAACCCTTGCTTGGATAGAATCTGATGATTTATCAGTGAAATCCTTTAACAAGGATCATGAAATCTGAATATTCAGGTATACCTGAATATTCAGAGTGGCAACATGATTATAAAAATTATTTCACATGTACATCAAATAGTGGAAATATAAATATAAACCTGAGAAATACATACGATAGAATGTTTTACACAATTGTTAAGACAATATTGTAAAAAAAAATTGTACCTGTCAATTATGTGACATTAATTTAGACAATTGTATTTTAAGAAATATACAGGAAAAAGACTGCAAAAATCTGAAGCCGAGTTATTTGGCTTGCACAATGCACATAGAACAGATTAAACATTGAAGTAGCTTTATAAATAAGTTGATGCGATTATGTGATACTGATCTAACTTAATAAGCCATGCTATTTTAGTTTTAACTTATAATAGAATTTACTTTTAGCAAAAAGTGACATTTAGCTTCAAAATATTTTAATTATTAAAAAAAGCACTTTCTACCAGTTTTTATGAAGTTGCTTTAAAAATCAATCTGAGGGCACATTCTTTATTCATCATACCATTTTCCTCTCTCTCTCTTCTCTCTCTTGGTAATTTATGCCTTCTGATTGAACTTATATCTCACTGCGATAAAGACATCATGCCGGCCACATGAATGTAGAAATGTCTTCAGACAGCGCTGGCTCATGGTCTTGAAACAGAGATGGCTACTGTCCTCTAAAGTCAGCAACAACTAGCAGAGAGAATCTACAGGGACTACTTTCCTTCCTATAGTATAAGATTGCAAGAAGCTACATGCTGTACACAAATCTGTGTATTTCAAAACTTCAATATATATATTAAGATTAAGTCCCCTTAAGATTCCTAGTCCCAGCAGTTGGCAACTGTTGTCAGTAATAAACTATTTTGATTTTGCTACAGTAATAAACACAAATTTGCTCTTCAATTTTCCCAGTAACATAATTTCCAATCATTCAGTATCATTTAGAATTCTGAACGAGCATTTCTCAATGTGGACAGGTAATTTTGCAAAGAAATACAATGTAATTGAAATAGGAAGCATGCCAGACATTTTTACTGGAACAATGACCAGAGATTTAACTTTGATTGATTCTGAATTTTATTATTTTATTTTAAAATACAAATCCAAAAATGTGAAGTAAACTTATACACACAAAAAAAATGTTTCAGTAACTAAAAAAAAAACATAATATTTATAACTGTTCTATTGTCTATCTGAACAAGTTTACAACAGGAAACACAAGATATCATTCTTCAAGAAACAATCTCTATACATTTCTGGGAAAACCTTTGCACTCTGAAAATTGAGAAAGTATGAAAAATCAACACTAGAAGATAATTGTTTTTCAAAATATCTTAAACTTTTATTTCAGCTAATAAAATACACTGGATGTGTCAATGCTTTCCACCACTGAATATTCAGAATTACTGCAGTAGTTTCACTATATAAGCCTGCCATTTGTCAGTTTCTGTTGCTGGCATACTTTTCTAGAAATATATGTTATTTGTTAGTGTTAATTTTCTGAAAACCACTCTACATTGTAACCTCTGACCTTTTCCCCCAGTGGAATTTAATTTGATAATTGTAGGGGAGGAGGAGATTATTTTGAATTTAAAGAAAAAAGCCCATGTATTTCACAGACTGCTCAAAATTTTTATAATACTATGAAGTGGACATGAGTAAAAAGACTTTTTGAATTATGTAGATGAAATGGTTATTTCTATTAATTCCGAATGTGAGAATATATATATAGCAGTCATCTGAATCTGCTTTATGTATCTACAATAATAAACTGTATAGGAAACCTCTCCATAAGGAATGCTTTTAATTGGCCCCAGAGATTAGGTGTCCTCAACAATTATATGTTTTAAAGCATATTTTGAAGTTTCTTTCATTCACATAAAGGTAATAGAAAGTTGCTCTAAAAATGACCCCTTTAAATATTAAAAAATGCAGATGGAACATAGTCAAGCAACTTGAGTCCCCAAGCTTGCAAAGAGGAAAACTAATATCAAGCATAAAAATGAAATGCATCTTCCCTTATCTGTAATAAATAAGGTACAGAATCAGTTAAAGTGCATTGCTGAACAAATCCTTGAAATCTATTATTACTGCTATGCAAAAAAGCAACACGATTGTTTTCATATGTTCTATTCTATAAAGGCATAAATATAGTAGCTGAAATTACAATCTTTTATAAATGAAAGATGTTTTCTGTACCATTAAATTTAAAAATAAGTTACATACTTTTTCATAAATGCTGGAAAGTTAAGAAATTAATCATTGGCTGGTGCTAAAGAAAAGATTTTTTGGAAATGCTATAGTTAGTATGTTCTTTAAGGCAGAGAGAGGGGGGGGGGAAGCAATCATTTTTCTTGACATTTTTTGGCAAGAGATATAAAAGAAAATTATCTGTCATTTCTAAATTTGAATGCATATATTACACTAAAGCCAGCTCATTCAATGTCCACTGCTATTGCACTTCCTTTGAACACACTTACTTCAACACAGTAACAATGATTTGCATTATAACCATGGTAAAATACAATGTCCAATTCAGTGACATGAAAAATGTCTGCTTGTTTAAAAACTTGCTTAAGAGAATGCAGACCATCCTTATTGTTATCTGAATACACTTTTATTCACTTATATAAAAATGTTATTAATTCTCATCAATACAAATTTGTAAGGGAACAAAAAGATTTATCATGCAAACTCTTAATTAATGATATATACTGATGTAGAACCCCTTTTCTAGTCAAGTTAAAACAATATTACCTTTGAGGGAAAAGAAAAGGTAACAAAATAGGATTTCAAATAGGAAACTACTGCTGAATCCAAGTCCTTGTAGCAAAGTTAAGACAAGTTATGTTTCGATTCATCACAGCCCTAAAGCCTTGTTGAAAGATTACTGTACTTAAGTAAATGCTACATTTCAAGGATTAAGAAAATATCAAGTAGGCATTATTATTTTTACTTAAAAGCAAAAGTTATTTTTCTCTGTAGTATGTCAAGTAGGCTTTTAGAGATTCAGGGAGTGGTAGATTTATAATCTTTTCCCGCAATAAATTTCGTGGAGGTTCCTCTGTTTTCAAGACTTCATTTTGATCTTTTTCATCATCTTCTTTATGGTCTTCCTCCATCTTTTCATCTTCTTCACTGTCTAGAGGTTGAGGAATGAGTTGATTGCCAACAAACACATAGGTATTAATCCTACGTCTACGACACCTTCTGCGTTTACGTTTTGGTGGAGGTTTCTGTGTAATACCTTTGGTTTGCATTTCATCATTCACATAGTTTCTAAGGGTGCGTCTAATGTAGATCCGAGCCAAATCCTGTAGATTCCTAACAGCACATGGAGCTATAAACAGAAAAAAATAAATTAAACAAGTCATGGTACTTAAATTTACACCATAAAATATTTTGAAGTGAATTATTATAAATATTCAATTAAATTTAAAATATGTAAAGGCAGCAATCACTTTTCTGTCATGATTTCTTGGTAACTTTTACAAAAGACCTTGGAAGGCAGTGTTTTTTGTAATTTCTTCCAATGGCTTCTTTGGCTCCTTGTATATTATTAAACCAGACACCATCATGAACATTTTGAAATAGGAGTTTCCCTATATTTCAAATATTTTTAAATATGAGGAGTATTGATGCTGTCTTGCAAGAAAAAAGCAAGCTCAGAGGGCACCAAGAATCCCTTATTTCAACCCTGAGCTACAAATATTCTCCTTTATTGGTATTTTAAAATATTTTTAAAACTTGTGCCCAATATAAAGACGTTTATAATAACATGGTTTATCAAACAAAAAATCAGAGATGGCAGAACAATGAACATATAGAAAACCACAACAGATCACATGTAACTTTAAAAATTTACACTTATTTTCAATAATCACTTTTGCCTCATTTACTTGCTATAAATTAATTCTATCTTTGCAGAAAAGGCATGCTATGGACTCCATCAGCCAAAAAAACGTCAGCTGGTGGAGGACCAGAGAAGAACTTTTTCTGCGATGGTTCCCACCCTCTGGAACATCATGCCCCTTGAGGTCAGATCCACCCCCACTCTCTTGGCCTTCCATAAGAGTCTGAAAACTTTGCTCTTGCAATTGGCTTTGAACACACTTACTTCAACACAGTAACAATGATTTGCAATATAACCATGGTAAAATAAAATGTCCAATTCAGTGACATGAAAAATGTCTGCTTGTTTAAAAACTTGCTTAAGAGAATGCAGAGCATCCTTATTGTTATTTGAATACACTTTTATTCACTTATATTAAAATGTTATTAATTCTCATCAATACAAATTTGTAAGGGAACAAAAAGATTTATCATGCAAACTCTTCATTAATGATATATACTGGTATAGAACCCATTTCTAGTCAAGTTAAAACAATATTTCCTTGGGGGAAAAGAAAAGGTAAGAATCTGAAAACCTTGCTCTTGCAATTGGCTTGGGGCCCCATTGGCTTGGGGCCCCTTGCTGGAGATTATTAGTAGGTTAAAAAGATCCCATCTCTACCTTGTCCATATATTTTTTCCTACTTTACCTAGTTTTTGATAACTTTTAATACTTGTTTTTAATGTTTTAATCGTTTATATTAAAATTTTTATGATGTTGTAAACTGCCAAGTCGCTTGACAGTGATATGGGCAGCATGTACATTTAATACAAAGATAGTTTGGTTATCCAACTCAGAAAGAAACGACCGTTGACTTACCTGAACGGTCCTTCTATGTGTGCTGCGAGGGGAATCCAAGCATGGGTTAACTTTGTCCATTAGCCTTGAGACTGAGTTATGTAAATTGGTGGCCACGCCTCCACTGGCCAGATGGCCTCAGTTTCGTACGAAGTCAGCTGTTTATTGATGTATAACAAGAACAATGATAACATAACAATAACAGTAGTAATAAAGGCCGTAGCCAAAGGCATACAAACATATTCAAGAAGAAACGCAAGTCATAAGTAAATAACATCTGACATAAAGCGGTAACATATCAATGAAGATAATGAATTTGAAGACATGACCACCCTGGCCAGCCACAGCTGCAGGCGGGTTTGGATTCCCCCCGCAGCACACATGGAAGGACCGTTCAGGTAAGTCAACGGTCGTTCTCCTGTGTGCTGCTTGGGGAATCCAAGCATGGGACATGCCAAAGCAATTAAGGTCCAGGGCAGGAACCAGGCTGGCCAGGGTCCCCCACAGGGGGGGAGCACCTGTTGCAATACATGCCGCCCAAAGGACGCCTCAGCCGAGGCATACACATCAACCTTGTAATGTCTGATAAATGGTGATGGTGTAGACCAGGTGGATGCTCTACAGTTCTCTTCCACTGAGGCTTGCGTGGCCCAGGCCGCAGTGTTGGCCGCACTCCTGGTAGAGTGAGGGGTGATGCGCCTGGGAACCTGCCGGGATTGACTGTCATAAGCAAGGGCGATGCATGCCTTCAACCGCCGCCCTATCGTATGAGAAGAAACTTTCTGTCCCATGGAAGATGGTTGAAAGGAAACAGAGTGCCTCAGACCGTCGGAAGGACGCTGTACGCTTCACGTAGCAGCGAAGAACCCTGCGCACATCCAGGCGATGCCATTGGCGCTCCTGCAGATGAGAAGGGTTGGGACAAAAGTCCGGAAGGACGAGTTCCTGAGCTCTGTGGAACAGCGTGTTGATTTTTGGTAGAAAGTCTGGGTCCAAGCGGAGAACAACCCTGCTGGGGTGGAATATACAGAGATCCGCTTGAACGGAAAGAGCCGCCAGCTCAGAAACCCGCCTGGTTGATGTAATCGCCACCAAAAACACTGTCTTAAGAAGTCAATAGTCGAAGACTGATGGAAGAAATAGGTTCGAAAGGAGAGTCCATAAGTGCCCTGAGCACTAATGACAGATCCCAAGTAGGGTAGCGGTGCATGGTCAGAGGTCAGATGTTGGCCGCCCCCTTCAGGAAGGCCTTGACTTGAGAATGTTGTGACAAGGAGCGTCCTTGACCTCCCCCAATCACTGTGGCAAGAGCTGTGACCTGCCTGCGGAGCGTGTTGGGTGCCAAACCTTTGTTAAGACCAGATTGTAGAAAGTCCAACACTCGGGGCACCGAATCCTGGAGGGGGTCTGCCCCAGCCCGTCGGCACCACCTGCAGAAGGCCTGCCAAGTAGCCTCGTAAATTCGAGTGGTGGAAGGTCGGCGGGCCGCCTGAATTGTACTGATGACCTCACTGGAATACTGCAGGTTTGTCAGAATAGTCCGCTCACGTGCCACACGGCTAATTGTAGCAACTGGGGGTTCAGATGAATGAGGGCCCCCTGATGGAGCTGGATCTGATCGTCCGGGATCCTCCATGGGCGGGAGATCGACAAATGCACCAGGTCGGCATACCAGGTCCGCCGGGACCACATCGGAGCCACCAGGAGGACTTCCGCACGTTCCGACAGAATCTTCTGGATGACCGCCGGGATCACTGGAAGAGGCAGAAAGGTGTAAAGGAGGCCGGCCAGCCACGGACTGCGCAAGGCATCGACTCCCTCCGCTCCCGGGGTCACATACCTGGAGAAGAAACGGGGCAGTTGTGCATTGTGAGGTTGCGCGAACAAGTCCACCACCGGACGGCCGAATCGGAGGGAAATCTGCTGGAAGAGGTCTGGTTGTAACTGCCACTCCACATGATCCACTGTGGCTCTGCTCAGCCAATCCACCTGGACGTTGGATTCACCCGAAATGTGTTCCGCTTGAAGGGACAACAGCCTGGACTCTGCCCAATGATGCAATTTCTCCGCCTCCATCATGAGAGCTCTGGAGTGCGTGCCCCCCTGGCGGTTGACATGTGCCTTAGAGGCCACATTGTCAGTCAAAATCAGCACGTGCTTGTGAGTCACAATGTCCTGAAACTCTCGCAGGGCCAGTCTGATGGCCCGCAGCTCTAGCCAATTGATGCTGTTGGACAGCTCCCGGTCCGACCAGCGACCCTGTGCCACCCTTTCCAGGGCATGGCCGCCCCATCCAAACAGGCTGGCGTCCGTCGTAACCTGGATACGTTCCGGCTCTTTGAACGGACACCCCTTGAGAATCTTGGAGGACGCCCACCATCGGAGTGATCTGAGGGCCTTGGGTGAAAGACGGACCTTGAGCTGAGAATGACTGGTATGAGATCTCTGATAAGGAAGCAGGAACCATTGGAGTGGTCGTGCATGAAACCTGGCCCAGGGAACGATGTCGATGCAAGAAATCATCTTCCCTAACAGCTGAGAGAGTAAAGCCAGGGGCACGAGCCGCAAGGCTGACACTTGAGAAGCCAGCCGTTGGATGCTCTGTCGCCTTTCCAGAGACAGGAAAACTTGGCAAGTGGCGGAATCGATGACGGTCCCTAAGTGAAGCAGCGTTGTAGTCGGCTGCAGATGGCTCTTGGGAAGATTCAGCACGAAACCGTGCCTCCGCAGGGAGTCCATCGTTACCTGAAGATCCCATAGGGCCTGGTCCCGGGATGGTGACAGGACCAAGATGTTGTCTAAGTAACAATTCACTCTCACCGGAACCAAACGAAGGGAGGCCGCCACCACCGCCAGGAGCTTGGTAAAAGTGCAGGGCGCCAATGAGAGGCCGAAGGGCAAGGGCCTGTACTGGAAATGACGGCCCACAAAATGGAAGCGCAGGAACCGTTGATGGGCCAGATGAATGGGCACATGGAGGTACGCCTCCTTGATGTCGATTGATGTCATCATGTCGCCTTGGCGGATGGATGCCAGGATGCTTTTCAATGACTGCATCTTGAACCTCTGGTACTTGATGTACCAATTGAGTCTTTTCATATCTAGAATGGCTCGCCATCCTCCTGAGCTTTTGGGCACCAGAAATAGGATGGAGTAAAACCCTAGACCTTCCTGCCCCTTGGGAACCTGTTCTATTGCTTTGATGGATATGAGATGATTTATTTCGGCTTCCATGAGACGCCGCTTTACTGAGCACCTGAGAACGGGGCACCTGATGAAACGTCTTGGAGGAATGGAGAGAAATTCTAGTGTGAGGCCCAGCCTCACCACCTGAAGGGCCCAGGCGTCTGAGGTGGTTTCTGCCCATTGATGAGCGAAGGCCAGCAGATGCCCGCCCACTGACTCTTCGCCCTGCGAGTCACCAGTACCTTCGAAAGGACCGGTTTCCCAAGCCACGAAAGGATCTCCTGTTGTGGGATTGCGCCTGGTGCTGTTGGCGTCCCCTATCTCTGACCCCCCCACGGTCCTGGCCGTGGTCCTGCAACTGGTGAAAGCCCCTGTTGTAATGGGGAACAAAGGGGGCCGCTGCATAGCTGGAATAGCCACCCCGAAAGGACTGGCGTCTGTTGTATGGCTGCTGTTGTCTGGTATTGCGCCCCCCCGAGGAAGGGAGGACTTTGCACTTGTCCCTAGTCTCTATGAGAATGGGATCGAGAATGGAGCCAAACAAAGCCCCACCCTTGAAGGGCGTGGATGCCAGGCGCCATTTAGATTTAATGTCAGCCTGCCAATGGCGGAGCCACAAGAGGTGACGGGAGGCCACATTAGAGACTACAGCTCGAGAAGCAAACTTAGCAGCATTAAGCGTGGCATCCGCCGAAAATTCCAAGGCAGCCATAATTTTAGTAACGTCCTGGTGAAGGCGCACCTCGTCAGGGGCTAGCCTCTCTTGCAACTGCTTAAGCCAGAGCACCGAGGTCCTATTAAAGAACGATGCCGCAGTAGCAGCACGTAAAGCCCAGGCCGCGGCCTGGTGTGTCTTATGAATAACCGTCTCGGCTTTACGGTCCTCAGCCTTCAGACCCTCAGATATCTCAGATGGAATCAGGGCAGGGGAAGCTAGGGCTGCTACTGGCTGTTCCACAGTTGGAAATTGCAAAAGGGTCTCCAAATCAGGGGTAGAAGTGTACAGCTTCCTGTCCCCGTTGCTAGGAGGGGTAACTGCAGTTGGCTGGTCCCATTGCTTCTGAATGAGATCCATGAAAAGCTTTGGAGAAGGAATCACCTCCTGCAATGAAACTGGCTCAGCAAAGAGGCGTTCAGTGGTGTCCAGGCCTACAGCAGAACTATCCTTGGGAGCTACCTCTCCATATGGGTGGTGGCCTTAGCTTTAAATAATAAGGACTTAAACAGAGTAGGCCGAAACAGACTAGAAGAATTAGGCTGGTCAAAGATCAGGCCTTCATCATCAGAGAACTCCCTATCAATCAACTCCCCTTCCTCCACCAAGGCCGAATCCTCACTATAAGTAGAGGGAAGGGGGGAAACAGGCCCTGTCTGCAGATCAGGCAGATCCACCTGTGGAGCTGGGAGAGAAGGCCCACCCTGGGTGCTAGCCACCACCGGGGCCTAATTCCTCCGAAGCAGCTCAGCATCCACCCCCCTGGATATAGCTGCAGATATCATTTGGTAATTATTATTATTATTATACAATTGTATCACAGTGGCCAGTTGTTTCGCCGGATTTGATACAATTGTATAATACAATTGTATAATAATAATAATAATAATAATAATAATAATTATTATTATTATTATTATTATTATTATTTATTTGTCTTGTATGCCGCCCACTCCTGGAGGACTCTGGGCGGCTCACAAAAGACAAGGGAAAGGGGGGAACAAGACAAAGACAACATATTAAAAACAAAACCAACATTCACAATTTCTATGGAGGTAGATGCTTCTCAGCTCCCCCCAGCCTGCTGGAACAGCCAGGACTTGGTGGCTTTGCGGAAGGCCGGGAGGGTAGTAGGATCCGGATCTCAACAGGGAGCTCGTTCTGGGGATAGGCCCTGGTCATAGCCTTCCATAGGCCTGAGGCCTGCAGCAGTGGGAGTAAATGTGGCAGAGGGCCCAGCACGTGGCATAGAGTATATTGGAATAGCCTGGGCCTCGGGCAGTGCTGTGGGGAGCTGCATCCCCAACCCCCCTGCCCCAGATTCAGGGATAACAGGCAAGGAACGATCCGGAGACCAGGTCTGGAGGCCTGCAGGTTGTGGGGCTGGTGAAATATGCTGAGGTAAGAGCGTGGGAGGGGAAACTCTACCCTCTCCAGAGGCTTTAGATGGTGCTTTAGATTTATCCTTCTTTTTGTGGCCCTTATCCGGAGCTCCGGAGGTCTCCCTGGGCCTCTGACTGGTGGCCCTAGAGGTGGCTCTGCCAGGCCTTGAACTAACCCCCGCTTGGGCAGCACCCTGATTATCAGAAGAGGTTTCAACTGTACCTCCCACAGTAGAATGATCAGCCATTGCAATGAATTGAGATTCGAAAAGACTCAAAAGGCACAAAGCACAGAGTTCACTGTAAGGCAAAGAGACCGCGTGGCCAGCAAAGCAGCAGGAAAACAACTCCTCCCCAAGGCACACAAAGCCGAAGTGAGGGAATTGGGAGGGGCCGATGAATCAGCAACTGCAAGAGGAGTCTCAGCTGCGCCTGTGTCAGAAACGGCCCCAGCATGGCGCCGAACAAACGAGCGCCAAATTCAAATCGTAAGCCACAAGCACAGTCCCTTTAGGCTCTCAGGGGGAAAATAAGCTGGCGCGCTGCCCAAATGCGATCGGCTTTCTTCAAAGGCAAACCTCGCCGTGAACGGCGGATAACTCCCAGCGGCAAAAGAAGAGAAGCTGCGCCGCGAACGGCAGGCAATTCAATGGCTCCAAGGCTCTTAACACAGCAGGGGCTCTTAATCTCATCGCTAGCACCAGCCGAAGCTCCGCACTGTGGAAGAAAACCCCCTGTCGGCAGGAACAAAGGGCTTGCCGCCCAGCCATCCTCAAAGGCTCTAAACGCCTGCGGGGGAAAACTCAAGCCCCAAACGGCTCCAAACGGAAGAGAAATACCTGAGCGGTAAAAGGAGCCATAGAGGGAACTGGCAGACAGCGAACTGTCACCTCCCCATTGTAAATCTTTTCCACCAACTAAGTCCATCGTGCTTGCAAGGAAATCCAGAAAGAGTATATATTTGTCCCAGAAGTCTGGAGAAGAATTGATATATGTCTCGTCGGCTGGACTGAGTTAAGAAAAACTGAGCCCATCCAGCCAGTGGAGGCATGGTCACCAATTTACATAACTCAGTCTCAAGGCTAATGGACAAAGTTAACCCATGCTTGGATTCCCCAAGCAGCACACAGGAGAATAGATTGATTGCAGGCAATAAACCAGAAGACTGTAAATTCTATTCATGCCTTAGGCATGAAAGTCGGCTGGATAACTTTGGGCCGGTCATTCTCTCTCAGCCCAACTTACCCCACAGGATTGTTGTTATGGGTAACATAGGAAAAGAAAAGGTATTAGGCTTGTTTACCACATTGAGTTATTTATAAAAATATTAAAAGCAAAATATAAATAAAATAAAGTTTATCCTGAAATTTTATTATTTTTACAAATAGAAATAGGCAGGAATATAGTACAGTAAGCCAGTGTTTTTCAACCACTGTGCCGCGGCACACTAGTGTGCTGTGACATAGTGTAAGGTGTGCCGTGGGAAAAACACTTTATATATAGTCAATATAGGCACAGAGTTAAATTTTTTAAACATTTTCTAATGGTGGTGTGCCTCGTGATTTTTTTCATGAAAAAAGTGTGCCTTTGCACAAAAAAGGTTGAAAAACACTGCAGTAAACTATACCACAATATGGTATTCTAGTCAACCAAAGTTGTTCAGCTTCAGGGAGAAAATATTGCAGACAATTGTTAAGCTGAATGGGCTTAGTCCAATGAATTGTTTGCTTAAATAGAAGACACATTCTTAAGATTTATTACAAATTTCCTTCTAACAGGGAATTATTGGTAATATATATATATATATATATATATTATGTTCTTGTTCATCATTTCAGAAAGGTTTTATAGTTAGGAATACTTATAACTTAGAATGTGGCCCAATTTATAGAGGTGAAACTCGAAAAATTAGAATATCATGCAAAAATGTATTTATTTCAGTAATGCAACTTAAAAGGTGAAACTAATATATGAGATAGACACATTAAAGCAAGATAGTTCAAGCCATGATTTGTCATAATTGTGATGATTATGGCTTACAGCTCATGAAAACCCCAAATCCACAATCTCAGAAAATTAGAATATTATGAAAAAGTGTAATATTCTAGGCTCAAAGTGTCCCACTGTAATCGGCTAATTAAGCCATGACACCTGCAAATGGTTCCTGAGCCTTTAAATGGTCTCTCAGTCTGGTTCAGTAGGAATCACAATCATGGGAAAGACTGCCGACCTGACAATTGTACAGAAAACCATCATTGACACCCTCTATATGGAGGGAAAGTCTCAAAATTTAATTGCAAAAGAAGTTTGATGTTCCCAAAGTGCTGTATCAAAGCACATTATAGAAAGTTATGTGGAAGGGAGAAGTGTGGAAGAAGAAGGTGCACAAGCAGCAGGGATGACCACAGCCTGGAGACAATTGTCAGGAAAAGGCCATTCAAAAATGTTGGGGATTTTGACAAGGAGTGGACTGAGGCTGGAGTCAGTGCATCAAGAGCCACCACACACAGACAGATCCTGGACATGGGCTTCAAATGTCATATTCCTCTTGTCAAGCCGCTCCTGAACAACAAATAATGTCAGAAGCGTCTTACCTGGGCTAAAGAAAAACAGACCTGGTCTGTTGCTCAGTGGTCCAAAGTCCTGTTTTCTGGTGAGAGCAACTTTTGCATCTCATTTGGAAACCAAGGACCCAGAGTATGGAGGAAGAATGGAGAGGCACACACTACAAGATGCTTGAAGTCCAGTGTGAAGTTTCCATAGTCTGTGTTGATTTGGGGAGCCATGTCATCTGCTGGTGTTGGTCCACTGTGCTTCATTAAGTCCAGGGTGGGCATTGCCAAGAGAAAGAAGAGAGACATGAGACCAAACAATGCAGAAGAGCTGAAGGCTGCTATTGAAGCATCCTGGTCTTCCATAACACCTCATCAGTGTCACAGGCTGATAGCTTCCATGCCACGCCGCATTGAGACAATAATTGCTACAAAAGGGGCCCAAACCAAGTACTGAGTACATATGCATGCTTATACTTTTCAGAGATCCGATATTGTTCTGTTGTGACTCAGCAAAAACCTCCTGTGAGTTTTTCAGGATGCAGGGCTGACCGACTCACAAGACAGGATAACGAGCAGCTGTGGCTCATTAGGAACTGTTCCTGTGGATAAAAGATGGATGGTGCCACGCCCTGGTTGCAGAAGTCAACGTTCATTCCATTCCGTTCCGTTCCTGTTCTAGTCAAGTCTCTGTTTGTTTGCAATCATCGAGAAAAAGCATTTGGATAAGTGATTTGATTTATATAAACCTTTTTTGCTGTAGTTTACTTTTGCCAGAGAAGTTATCTGTGTTTATTTTGGGTTCGCAGCCAGCAAGAGCCGGGACTGATAAAATCATTCCTTTGCAAGCTGTGTGTGGCTGTAGTTTCTGAACGGGCAAGGTGGGGGTCAGAACATTGTTCTATGTACAATCCTTGTTTTATTGATTGCATTTAATATTCTAATTTCCTGAGATTGTGGATTTGGGGTTTCATGATCTGTAAGCCATAATCATCACAATTATAACAAATCATGGCTTGAACTATCTTGCTTTGCATGTAATGAATCTCATACCGTGTTTCCCCGAAAACACAACCTGTCCTGAAACTAAAGCCTTGCCACATTTTTCACGTGGGCAAAAATATAAACCCACCCCTGAAAATAAACACCCCTCACCGACATAGCGGTATCCTGAAGGCGCCAAGCCGCAGGAGCGGGGGGGGGGAGAGAAAGACACTCACATTGCTTGCTGCCTTCGGGATTTGCCCAGCTCTCCCTGCAGCCACCGTCGCTGCCACGCTCCGAGCATAATGTCTTCTCCGATTCCGAACTCCCAAACTCGGCTGCCAAGTCTTCCAGCAGCGGCCACTCTAGGAATGCACTCTATGGTTGTGGGCTGGCTTCTGGAAGACAGTCTGTCCAGAAGACTCTCTTACAGAGTCTGGGCCCGGACATGTTGAGGCTAGGAGCCATGCCTGCTGGGGCGGAACAGTCCCTCTCATAAGCCCCTTCTCCAGCTGGGCAGAGCTCCATGCACTGACCTAGGAAGTATCCCTAATGTGCCAAGCCGCGGGAGCTGGGGAATGGGCAGTGTGTCACATGGCTTGGTGCCTTAGGGATACCCCCTAGGTCAGTGAATGGCACTCTACCCGGATGGAGAGGGGGTTTGCTGGGCGGTTGCTCGTGAGCTTGGTCACCTCATGGCTGCTTCGCCCTGAGGCTGTGCCCGGCTCTTCAGGAGCCAGTTCGCAAGGGAGCAGCCTCCTGGCAACCCCAAAACAATAAGCCCTCCCCTATAATAAACCCAAGGCCATATTTTGTAAGTAAAAAGAAAATAAGACCGTCGTATTTTTGGGGAAACACGGTATATTAGTTTCACCTTTTAAGTTGCATTACTGAAATAAATGAATTTTTGCACGATATTCTAATTTTTCGAGTTTCACCTGTAGAAGAATTATTGAGATTAAGTAAATGTTGATATGATTTTTTCATTTATTCTTTTTCAAAAACTTTTACAAGGAAACACACAACAACTACTACTGTGACCAGGGGGGCGTTTGCCCAGGTCCACCTGGTGCACCAATTGCGTCCCTACCTGAACCGGGAGGATCTTACAACAGTCACTCATGCCCTCGTGACCTCAAGACTGGACTACTGCAATGCACTCTACATGGGGCAGCCCTTGAAGAGTGTTCAGAGACTCCAGCTGGTCCAGAATGCAGCCGCGCGAGCGATTGTGGGTGCACCCCGGTACACCCACGTTACATCTATCCTCCGTGAGCTGCACTGGCTACCGATTGGTCTCCGGATACGCTTCAGGGTGCTAGTTATTACTTATAAAGCCCTACATGGTATTGGACCTGGGTACTTGAAAGACCACCTTCTGCCGATTACCTCCCACAGACCCATTCGATCCCACAGATTAGGCCTCCTCCGTATTCCATCTGCCAGCCAATGTCGGCTGGCGACTACTCGGAGGAGGGCCTTCTCTGTGGCTGCCCCGGCCCTTTGGAACGAGCTCCCCGTGGAGATTCGGACCCTCTCTACCCTTCAGGCCTTCCTGACGGCCGTGAAGACCTGGCTGTCTCAGCAAGCCTGGGGTTGAGTTCCCCCCCTACTTTAATTTGCTGTGTCTGTTGTGCTTTTAAATTGTTTGTATTGTCTGTTTGTCTTTGTCTTACTTTTGTAATTTCCCCTCCCTTGAGTCCCTTCGGGGAATAGGGCGGCCTACAAATTGAATAAAATCCAAATCCAAATCCAATACTTACGCAGCCCCACACTATCATTTTTGCTGGTGTCACTTTTGCTTGGCTGTACAAGTGGAGCAAATGATACAGCAAGGATGTTTTTGCTTTCCCAAGTATTCTGTCCAGTTCTCAGGATCTGGGTTAGCTATATAGAATCATTGAAAATTAATGATACAAATTTAAGTTAGTACACCACACTGTATTTTGTATTTGTTTCTCATATAATGATCTTGCTCTGATTGACTGGAAAAAACTATAGCTTATAATTTATACAAAGTGAACTTGGGTAATCTTAAGACTCGTGGGATCCATTTTGATAAAGGGTTGTGGGGTCACATTTTATTTCTTAAAAGCTCTTCCTATAAACCCAAAATTTGGCCAATAATCCTTGGTTTTCAGGGTTTTAGAAAGTGAATTGGATGTAGGCTTTGCGACTATTTTACTCCATCCCACTTACCCCAAAAACCCATTCAAATAAAAAAGGATTTTATTTTATTTTTGCTCCAATTGTTCGGTAATATGAAAGTATTAATGTCTTCATTTTTTTCTGCTTCTTTTTCCCCTCAAAAGAAAAGAAAGACAGCTGCAAAAAAGTTGGCTGTAACAAGCCAATTTCAAACTTTATTTATGAAGCTGAATAACCTTACCTATCATTCGATAATAATTCATGCCCCTCATAATTGAGTAGAGAAACATGCTAAAGTTCCAATGATTATCTTTCCCATAATAAATGTCCTAACCCCAGGAAAGATTATACTTGTTAACCCTTTAGCTAAATTTCATCTATGATTATAGTCACAAGGATCATATTCTGTAATTATAGACATGAGCTTAGTAAAATAATCCACCATTTAAAAAGAGGTATATTATTTGATACTTTCCAAATAATTTGAACTTCTAATTTCAATCAGTCCTAGCTATCATTTATAATGCCACGGAAATTGAGGAAATTGTAATCTAAAGTAAACAAAGGGTAATGTTTGATTCTATCTACCTTAGAATTTGGAGGAAATCATAAATGAGTTGGTAACAGCTATGCTGCTATATGTAATTATCCTTTCATAATCATCACAACTTTGTGATGAACTGTCAGTAGCCACAGATGGAATTAAGAACATGTTAGTATAATTTTCGTCTGTATTTGCCTTCAATTTACACTTAAAAAATTAAACTGTTGAAATTTATTAGTGGAAAAGTATGGTTTACTATTGAGCTATAAATACTTAAAACTTAATTTGTAACTGAAGCAGCTGCAGTTTTTTCTTTACAGTATTAGCTCATGAAAAAGTATAAAGCTAGGTGAGTACAATCTTTCTTCTCTTCTTCACCCTACTACACACGTTGGGGAAAGAACCTACTGGATATAAGCAAAGTGGCAGCAATGTTTCCAATTACTTCATCAAGTTTTTTTTTACAGCACTGAACAATGCAGACACATAAAGCTGTGTTATTCAGTTTGTGACACTTGCCTTCCCGGTAACTGTCTCTAACTGCCTACTAGGTTTTGGGGAGCCATCTCATAAGCCTGGTACAAATAAAAGGTTTAAAATATCTCAATTTAAATGAAGTATTCAAAATTACAAATTAGTAACATTTATTTTTAAACTGCAGTATTTCAGCATGTTAACAGGCAGAAGTAAGAGTCTGTTCTCGCCCGCCAGTGGCCAGCAGAGCTGGCGGAAGACTTGGACAGTGAGGAGGTTGGTGAAAAACATGGGCCACTCCTGAGTCTGGGGAAGGCTCTGATGAGTGCTCTGCATCGGAGACAGAGATGGGACCAGGGCCGTCCGACAGTTATCAGTTACCTTCGGAGTCGGAGATAAGTGGGGCTAAAGAGCAGCTGGAGCTTGTTCCCGATGTGCGCATGCACAAAGCTGTCAGGAGAAGGGAACAATTAAGGAACAGAGGTCTACTTGGGAGTAAAGGCACAAGGGGATGTTGCATTGCCCCTCCCATAGGGAATAAATAGGAGCAAAAGAGGAGTGGGTGTTTGCAGGAGACAATTAGTTTGTATTATTAGTGGGAAGATTTGCTTACCTGAGAGACTCCTTGTCAAGTATTTCCTTGTACAGCATTGTGTCTGGGAGCTATCGGCCTAGCAACTATCCAAGGACTGATAAGGTCTGTGGTTGCAATTTACCCTTGAAAGACTGTTTGCCGGGACTTTGCTGAATGTGAATGCTAGGAATTCACATTAGCGAAATAAAAAGGGGCTTTTGGGGGGACAAGGAGTCTGTTTCGTTATTTGGTGAAGCCTAGATCAGAACAGAGACATTTAAGAAAAGGAATGGGTGATTTCAGTGTCTAAGAGAGTAGATCATTTAAATCCTGTTCTCTCAAACTTTTTATTTGGGGGAAGGGCTCATGGGTCACACAATATTGTATAATGGACTAATTCTGTCAAAATTACATTTGCAAATTCACTAAAAATCAACTACAGGTGGGCTAGTAGAACTGTCCTGAAAGATCGAATTGTTCAATTAGAACATTTCTTGAAGACAAAAGGGAAGACAATAGGTTTTATTGTTGGTCCTCATTCTTCCATTTTACATTCTGTTTACAGTACTGAGGCAGCTAACAATAGAAAGATTAAGAATGTTATTTAAATGTGACAAAGGAAATATACATATTCAAAGAAAAAAGGTTTCTTTAAAAAAGGTTTAAATCACCTGATCTTCTATAGGCATAACCAGAATGCCTCCAATTTTTAATAAAATTTTCATGTAGTTTTCATGGTCTTTTTGCACACCTGCTCCACAATAAATCCGGTCATATTGATGACTGTCTGAGGCAATCTGCAAACAATTTCCAACTACAAATGCAGGCTCACAAAATTCAAATCTGTGGATAAGCAAACATTTCATTTTTTTTAAAAAAAAGTAAAATTAGAATATAAACATTGCTAAAACTGAAATATCTCTGCGATTAAATACACAACCAACATTTTTATGTTCTATATCTTTATTTGATTAAAATGTAAAGTTGAACATGCTTTAGTATTATTTCAATAATTATTATTTATTACTAAATATTTTCTAATTTAAAATAAAAAAATATAAAATATGGATTTTTTTAAAATAAGAAAATAAAGTATATTACAAAAATATGTTGGCATGCCTACAAAGAAAAGGGTGAAAAATATAACCCTAAATGAACATCTGCAAGGAGAATATTCTGAATAAAAGGTATCATGACTCAGAAGGCACATCGCAAATGACTTCAGAAAGACAATCTATCAATTTATGGAAACCACAGTACGATCCCCCTAGGCAGCCTTAGCAACCATGCAAGTTTATAACAGGGAAAATAATCTGCTAGATAACTCAGTGTGAAATTACTGACTGCTTAATATGCTAATTACAAAGTGTTTATCCCAGTAGCTTATATGCAAGCAGTGCAGTTATCTTTATTATATAAATAACATGGTTATGGTCAGATTCTCCTTCAAAAACCTGGCCTTACCTTCCAGGCTAGAACACAACTGTAGAGCATATTTTAACCATCGTAATAGTTATCTTTGTCCTGAAAAAAACTTTCTTAAGCCAACAAAAGCTAGACAATTACAAACATCTTGTCCAAGCCTCATATTCTAGAACAGGCAGTGTACTGAATATCACACTAACTCTTATGTGAAAAGAAATATGCAAGATATCATCAATCTAAATTATCTTATAGTAGGTGCTTTACAAAATTGGTACCACAAGCTAAAGATGAAAGTGATATCAATACTATTTCAAAAATTTCTTTCAACATTCTTATTTCATTCTTTAGATAGTGAGAATTATAGCATTTACAGGAATCATAAAACATCCAAAACATTTGATGCTTTTAGCTACCTCTTTCTCAATTTTGAAACCAGTCTTAGCCATTTATACATTTATGTTTTTAATTAAGTTTATTTCCAAAAGATTACAATACTAGAAGATAGTGATCCCAAATTACCTTAACAGAGGAAGACTGATACAAGCAGTACATTCAAACATGATAGCACCCACAGTATTAACGCTTATACTGAAAGTCAGGTTTTTTATGAATTGCTGTAAAATCTCTTAAATAGACTGCAAAGCCCCTTTTTTGTGACTGTAATAATTTTGAACGGTTGTAAACTGACTGGTCATTAAACAAGGACTACCTCATATTGTAACTGCATTATATTGGAAATATACAGAATACCCATATTTACCATGGATGTAATTTAAAATTCAGCATTTTATATTTATTCATCTCAGTGTGAAATCTGCGAAATTAAGGATGCATTAAAGAGATGGTGACAAAGTGACATGTTTGCATCTGGTTGCTACTTCCTTAGCTCAAGGAAATATTTTCCTGAAACTGCATGGTTCCTATGCAAGCCTAAGAAAAGCCATGGTTTCTTTAGAGAGTTGCTGTCTGGTACATAAAACACACTTATGCTGGGATCAAACACCTTTCCTACTTTGGATCCAAATAGTTGCACAGACATTCTTCCAACTGGAATGACTTCTTAAGAATTGTACTTAGTCCCTATTCTTTCAGATTTTACAAAATGGGCCAATTTAGACAGAATATTTCAATCTAAATTAGTTATTTCAATGATTTATATTTTATTTTCCCTGCTGGGAGTAGGCATGCTGCACTTCTAAACTGAGATCACAGAGGTGTTTGAAATATGGGATGGCTGATGTCTATGGAATTTCTCAGTCATCCAGGTAGTCATGGCTGTCCCAAAAGTGTTTTTTCAAGAGGCAACTTGACTTTCTGGTTTTTCTTTGAAGATGTTTCGCTTCTTATCCAAGCTTCTTCAGCTCTGACTGAATGGTGGGGAATGGAAGGATGCAGGAATATTGGAAAAGCTCAGGAGGACAGAGAGGACTGCTGGTTTAAAAGAGGAGTCAAAGAGACCATCTTTGTGAAAACTGAACAGCCTTCTCTCAACAGAGGGGGAGGGATACAACATCTGTCTATCTCCAATCTACAACACAGTTCTTTCAATAGTTCCAAGTAGGCTTCACAGCCACACCTTGATGACACAGATAAAGCTCTAGCTGGCCTTAACTCACTAAAAGAATGCAAATGACCAGCTGTCTGCAAGAAGTATAAAACCTTCCATTCCCCATCATGCAGTTAAAGCTGAAGAAGATTCTTGGATAAGAAGCAAAATGTCTTCAAAGAAAAACCAGAAAGTCTAGTTGCCTCTTAAAAAAGCACCTTTGGAATGGCTGATACAGAACTTGTCAGCAACAAAGCTGCTGCTTTTTCTCCACATACTTGTCTTCTGCAGACAACAGAGTCCTGGAAAATGCCAAGCTTGCTTTAAGGAACTACAAGTAGATGCTTAAAACACAAGGCAGTTTTTACTTCTGTGCATGCAGTGAAGAAACATTTTGCCATGCACAGGTAAACTAAGTAGCCCTGTTCCACCATTTCCACAATGTGCCTAATGGCAAACAGTACAGATATCAGATAATATATTCAGAGTTTATATCAGGGAAACAATATTAGTGCAAGACATTTATCATGCATAAACCTCATTCAACCAGCTGTGCTGATGATTACATTGGTTCATGCTCTAATGTAAATCAATCTCTTACAATACGAAGGACAGATGTTAAGGAAATTAACTTGTCATATCCTCAGCAAACTTCTATTTTCTTTCATCAAGAGTTCAAAAGATTCAAAAGAGTAATAACAGAAGAAAATGACACTTCCTTTCAATATTGAGGATAAAATTTCTCCATGGAGAACCATTGCTTGGTGTTATGGTATTTGGTGATTTTTATTAGATTTAACAACTATAAATCTATATGAAGGATTGCCTCTAATATGACTCCATGTTTACCAGCCACATACATGAGGTGTTATCAGTCCCTAATTATAGTTGGAACCTTGCAACCCTTTTAAGATCTTTTACAGTGCTTTCATTGGGGGTTGGATGCTAGATATAGTCTCTGCATCAGAAAATTAGTCTAGGAAAATACATTTATGTATTCAAGGAAATACATTGAGACATACTAAATTAATGGAAAATAATGATAGTGTCAGTGATTTGCTATGGGGAAGACAAAAGCCCAATTATAATACCATTAATACTAACATTATACCATTGAGTAAAACAGAGCTGATTATTGCTCAACAACGAAATCAGACAAAACACCAAGATAATGTATGGTAATGTAAGGGCACAAATTTATGCTCCAAAGGCTGTTTAGAAATGAGTGGATTCTTCTGCATCTTTCTCCCATTATGTAACTGCATCCAGCTTCCTATGTAACTGTGCACTGTTATGGACTATTCAGATGCACACTAAATGTTCTTCCGAAACCTCTGAAATCCCATTGGTAGTGGAAATGAGCCATTGTACAAATCTGTAGTTACAGAAATAAAACACAAGATACTAGACTGTAGTTTTTAAGCACTCTTTTTCTTCATCATCAATGTAATTGTGTAGTTAGATATAGCATCAGGATGACTTTATAATTCACACCAGTTAGTGCTACATAATGTGGCCTTCCCACATGTCTACTTTTGGCCTTCTAAAACTTAATGCCAAAACATATGTATCTTCGTGTTATGATTCCAGATACAAAAAGTAACAACATAAATGAATTTCAACTTTTTATTTAATCTAGTGAGCCACAGAAATGAAATGATTTAAAAGAAAATACTATTGGAGTAGAGTAAGAACTTTCATGTCCTACGCATTGATCTCCTTTATTTAAATAACTTATTAGAGCACAATCTTCTTTCAATCAAGTTGCTTGTTAGAACATGGTCAAAGATTGATAAAATTGATAAAACACATTGCAACCCAATCTGTGGCACAAAACAGACAAAAGAAAAAAAAATAGTCAAATGAGTAATATGAAATACAGTTCAGAAAATTAGGCCAGGTTTCTCAGATTCACAAATTCAGGAGAATCTTCCTTATATAAAGGCAGATGAAAGTAAAATAATTACTTAGGAACTCTGGTAGCCAAAATATGTCCTGTCCTTATGGCTAGCCTCTGAGTAAATATAAGTTCATTTCATAATTCAATCAGAACACATCCATGGTTTTCCCACTTCTGCATATGAATCATTAAATATACTCCAGGGAACCACACACAAAAAAGAACTGACATTTTGTGCCTGATTTTCTAACTCATTAATTGCAGATAATTTTTTTAAAATAACCATAATCATATGGCCTTTGGAAATACTATAAAATGGATTGAAACAAATTTGGACAAGAATTTCTTTAAGATTTCTGGTATATGTGGCTAGGAAGGAAAGAAAGAAGGGAATTTATAGTATGATGATAAACCTGTAATTTGACAATTTTGATGTAAGAAATTTAACATTAAACATACAAGAAAGCACTGTCCTTATATACCTTTCTACTAATCTATATAAATTATTATCTGCTAGTATGTAATCTGATGAGTGCTAGTACACTTCAAGGGCATATTACATTAATCTTGAATTCCTAGTATCTTCTAAAATAAATAGAACTCAAATCTCATATAAAACAATCATTAACTGAAGAGGTTGTGTCAGGACTGATTAGGTGAGGTTACCTGAAAAATTCTAAGTGGGCCATTACTTTTGGAATAACTTAGACATTCTGATAGGTGATGATTTATGATGGTCTAATATATCAGAAAGGTAAGATTGAATGTACATTACGATTATAGAGTCCCTTCCCTTTATGCAGCAGGTATACATGTTCCATTGATCCACCACTGAAAGCTATAAAAGACTTCAAAAATATCATTTGTCTAACTTGGAGGCTATATGCCTACTCTGCAAACTACTTAGAGGGCTGTAAAACACTGTGAAACTGTGTATAAGTCTAAGTGATATTGCTAACACAAAATTGCAGCAATTTGTTACAACAGTAATTACACTGATAAATATATTTCATTTATTTTTTAACAGGTTTCCTCTTCTGCCACCTAAAATTGTTTTTGAGAGTTGTAACTTTTATGGATTACAATGGTTTCATTTTTTAAATTATTTTAGATTATACAGTAAGGATACTAAGGGCTCTTTTTGAAGTATGCTGTCTTCAGAGCCAAATAACAGTTTTCCCCAAGGTGTATCATATTTTAAGATTTTCAAGCTAACAAGGCATGAGAATTTTATCATCAGATACTTTCTTGTGCTATATACATATATTTCTAACTATGCTAAGCAAAATGAAAACTGCCTTGATGTAGCTCATTTAAATAAAATTATCATATTTCATGTTTGCTATTTCTCCTAGTTCTTAATAAGTGACATTTTAAAAAGAAAATAATTTGATTATAATTGTATTCTGAATATAATACTGTAACAAACTATATAATAATTGTAAATGACAAGTTCAGGTTTAAAGAAAAAAATATCAGCAAAGCAAGTGGCAACAATGACTTAATGTGCAGTATACTAGCATATCACATTGATTGTACTAAACCATAATTTTAAAGAACAAAATTTAAATATTCAATTACCTTAAACTGGACTAGTTATTACTTTCTTCTGTATTTCTTAAAATGATAAAATAGGAAAGCAGTAGCATTTTATACTATTGTAATAGTTTAGACAGTAAATATTATTTATTAGATTTATGTTCCATTTTTCTCCTGGGAGTTCACAATGCTACCCTTCATTTTTGCTGAAAAGGGAAATTATAATTGGTCTAAGTTATCCTGTGAGTATATGTAGCTGAGGATGAAATTTATTGAAACTCCAAATTATTAATTATTCATTTAGCTCTGAATGGAGCATATGGCATAAATGTGGTAATAAAATTATAGTTATATGTGGATACAGATGCATTAAATACTATATAGATTCTGTAAATATTACCTTAAGTCTTGGTAAAAATTACATTTCATATCAAAATATGCAAATCTATATTGGCACTACACTCATCTGAAGTTAGTTTTTTAAAATGTTTTCCAAACTATTTTGTCTAATGTGTAAAATATCAAACTTTCAAATAGGTATTTTTAAAAGCTGTATTTTGGATGCAGTTTGAAGAGTTTTAAGTAATTGCTTCTGAAAACACCAAAATTTATTGTTTGGCAATTAGCTGTATTTCCATATTTAATCTGTATTGACTGCATTCTGTAGAGTTTTGTCTTGAAAACTGAACACTCCTTCTTTCAGTATGGTAGCAGACCCTAATATTTGGCAAGGATACAACAACTATATGACCCAAGAAAACTCTCTTAACCAAGGAAAGATTTCACAAGGGTTGTTAGGGTTTTTTGGCCAAAAGGTGCCAACAAAAATAGTGAGAAAGCACAAGAGCATTGGGAAGAGGCATTTTTGGTAACTGTGGTAAAAGTTTGCACATGAAATATTTATCAGGAAGAGCTTTAATTTTATTGTGTTCAGTGATTGAAGCCACAGCATATTTAGCCATACAGTACACAGCAGGAGTGGGTTCCGGCTTCTGTTACTGCTGGTTTGCTCAGGGATGCGCTTCAGGTGCGTGCGCTATCCGTGCATACACAGTAGTAAAACAATAGCTTCTGCCCATGCACAAAGCAAAAAACAAAATGGCGGTGCCTGTAGTGCCACCGATAGAACTGGTTTGGGGCTGTGGCAGACCAAGTTACTACCTACTCAGCTGAACCCGTCTGAACCAGTAGGAACCCACCTCTGGTATACAATAATGTGTTCATTGATTGTAGAGGTTTGTTATACGACAAACTATTTTTTAATCCTGATTTCAATGCCTTCATGTAGAAATTTTGGCAACTGGACAAAACAAATGCAATAGATACAATTCTGTTTTACAGGATCCTCAATCATTCTACTGTTCTTTTTACCTGGATAGGGACTTCATCATTTTGATGAAAACTTCTAAGTTCAATGTGCTTGCAAAGCATGATGTAAATATAGTGTTCAGCCACAGTGTCTGCTAAGAGAATCTCAAATCTTTCCAACCAAAGCAACATGAAAAATACTCCAAGGATTATGTTTTGCTTTGCTTTTATAACAAGTAAATTTATCACGGTTCTCATTTCAATAGCAGAAGCTTCCAAATCTGAAAACTGTAGATTTCTATTTTTCTTCTTCAAATAACTAATTATCTGTAAATTGACATATTTATTCAAGTGGAAATTGGATAAAAAGCCTTTCTTTTTGTTGTGGGTCAGCAGAAGTTCCTTTTCTAGTCTTCACTGTATTAATAGAACTAAAACATAGTACTGTTTTATTCCTGAGAGGCTGAATAAGTGAACTTACTTTCCTTCTGCAGATATTTAAAAATATTATCTTACTAGTAATATTTTTTTTCAGTAGTAATACTACAATTGTTCTCACTTACCATTGTAGAAAGATGACTCTTTCATTACCCAGAGATGAATAGTTGGTATCCTTGCCCAGAAGGAATCATATCAGCTTTTGCACTTGGGGGATTGGTAGCGTGCTAGCAGGTAGGCAATCTAGCACTGCCCCGTGGCTGTCCCTCCAAGACGGATATTCTACATCTAGAAGCTGACTGGGAGCAGAAAAGACAACATATTCCCCTTCAATAAACAAGTGAAGAGGAGTCCTGGCATTGCAACATCTGTGCATTAGACAGCCATAAGGATCCTTCTAGTTTCAAAATTTAAAGTGACTCATGTCAACTAAAGAAAGAACAGCATTGCTTATTAATTTTCAAAATGAGGGCAGTGCAATGACCTAAACTTATGAAGTGTTTCTCCTAAGAATTGTCCAGATAAAATAGAAAGTTGTGGTTTGCTGCCTAAGGTAATGTTTTCTAGTAAAATTAAATTTTAAAAAGAAGAAGATCAAGCCTTCATGTTTCAAAATGATGCCTCCATTTTTAAAGACAGCTAATTTTTTGAAATGTCAAATATAGAAGCTGAACATATTGCTAAAATATCTCCATCTTTTGAGAATAGGTATACAATTTTAGTGATTTTTCCAACTGCTACAAAGTTGAACGTATAGAAAATTTTACTTTGAAAATATAGATTTAAATGTCAGAAAATGAAAGAAATGTCACAAACTTATTTGTGAATAGACATTTCTGACACATTTTTGAACCCACTTTGTCATTTTAGATATCTAGTATATTATTATCAAAGGATAATAATAAGAAATAATAGAAAAGCATCAAAATTAATCTAAAAATTCTACCCTATTATTGCAAATACTGTACCATGAAATCTATGCCAAAGAAGAATACATTGCTTCATTTTCTGATTAGTTGAATATACTGCTTTTTCTAACGCAAATATGATATACATTTCCAAAGGTCATTTCTTGATGAAATATAGCTCTACTTACATACATCAAAATACTAATATTAATAG
This sequence comes from Thamnophis elegans, assembly GCF_009769535.1. Lineage (NCBI taxonomy): Eukaryota > Metazoa > Chordata > Lepidosauria > Squamata > Natricidae > Thamnophis > Thamnophis elegans. The sequence goes on from NC_045548.1 coordinate 37,945,683, forward strand.
TTCTTAAAACCAGATCGTATGGGCCAGCAATCTTTCAAATTGTTTACATCTCCAAAAAACAAAATCTGATCTCCAATACATTTGGGTGGAGGAAGAGTTCCATTGACATGAAATGCAATTTTAAGTCTTAAACCCCTTAACATCAATTTAGCATTTTTAAGGACTTGCAACAGTGGTGGGTCCGGATTCTGTTCCAACCAGTACGGTTGGAAAGGCCCCGGCGTCACCCACATGGATGCACGTGGCACACGCGCACATGCACAACATGCACACGTGTCGTACTTGCCTGCAACACTTCCGCAAGCCTCCATAACGCTCCAGCTACTCAACGGAGCATCGTGCACCCGCTGTATGCACCATGCATGTGCGCAGAAGCGCCAAAAGCTTAAAGCACACGTAAGGAGCGATGCCGGCCGGCCCCTCCAGAGCACCTTACTGGAACAGTATCCGGTGCTCCGGGCAGGCTCCAGTACACCTGTACTGGGGCGTACCACCTGCAACCCACCACTGACTTTCAACCATTGATATATGGGTTTCCAATTCTTCTGTCCATGATTGAAAAATCCCAATGCTATTTTAAAAATGTTCATATATAATTGGAAAAGAAATGTTCTGGGTTTAATTTACATTAGTGATTCTATCAGATATGAAAGCACCTCAGGTAACTTTGAATTCTATTTAAGTTGAAAATACTGCTGAATTGCATCTGATTTTACAATTCTTTTTGCCATGGTTGTTAAGTGAATCATACAGTCATTAAACAAATTCAGCTTCTTCCATTTCAAATTTAATTTTTAAGATTCACTAAATCTTTATATCTTTCCAATGCTTTGGGGTTTGCTTGCCCATGAAATTTAGTAAAATGTTCCTTCTGTTTCATGGCATTTCCATCATTTATTTGTGCATGATTTCTCTCTTTTTTTCCAGCAATTAGCAGAATTGTATGTCATCTATACAACATTTCTTACTAGTTTTTTCTTAAAATCATATGTTATATGTAAAATACAATTTTGTCTAATTTATCCTGCTTCTTAAAAAAAGTCTCTCTGCATCATATATAAATGTTAGTTTATGTAGGTGCTCTTAATAGGAGTATTTTAAACTATGTCCCTCTCTAATTTTTAAGATTAGATTTATTCTTTTAGCTATATGTTTGTTTGTTTATTTATTTGTATGTATGGTATATCTTTAATTAAGTAATGCTTGCTGGTTTTAATCTATTCATGATATCTGGGTGAACTAGATTCATAAATGTAATTACACTTGCTTTTACTTTAATTATCTCAAACATAAAAAACATTTAGAATAAAGGCTAACAATGAAATTGTTATTTCTCATTATCTTTTTGTAAAGTTCCATAATTTGATCAAGCTTTGTCTATGTGTCCTTTTAGGTATTTTTTTTAAATATCTTTTATATCCCTTATACCATAAGTATCTGTACAGTTCATTAGCTAGACCGGCTTCTTCCAGTATTGACATTCTACAGTTCAGGAATTAAAACCCAAACAGTTAAGTAGTCATGAGTCTCAATCAAAATCTATCTACATCCCAATAAAGCTCAAAGATTTCTTATGGCATACACTATTGGAAATAAATATCTTTCTATTGTATGTTTCTACTATTTCTACTATATAGAGCAATGATAGCGCAGTGGCTAAAATACAGTGTTGCAGGCTGACTTTGCTCACTGCCGGGAATTTGATCCTGACCGGCTCAAGAGAGATTGCTAAAATAAGAATCCAGATTGTTGGGGAAATATGCTGACTTTGGAAACTGCTTAGAGCAAGGGTGTCAAACTTGCCTCATCGTCACATGACTATTGGCACTTTTTACCCCTTCACCAAACTGGGTGGGGGGTGGGGCCAGTATGTGATGCATGTGGCCCATGGGTTACGAGTTTGACATCCCTGGCTTAGAGAGTGCTGTAAAACACTATGTAGCAATATATAAGTTTAAGTGCTATTGCTATGTTGATAGAAAAACTTCTTATGATGATACTGAGAATAAATAATAACTTTTCAATAAAGCCCATAGAAGATGATTTTCTACTAAATTTTCAGTAAACAAACCTATGGATGATAAAAATAACTTTTGTGATATTTTTGCAAGTCTGATACATTAAAGATCACAATAATCAGGGAGCAATCTTAGTTTAGTTAATGAAGTCCTTGGTGACTTTATTTCCCCAGATAGTATCTTCCATAGAACTTTCCACTATGAAAACAACGTTAATTGCTAACACTGAGATACTTCTCAAAAAAGAAATCAAATAAGGTACAATATTCATTTTAATAACATTACATTTGCCACACTTTAAATTCATTTATTAACATCTAAATCAATATTTTCTAAATTTTTCAATACACTTCCACATATTCAGAAATCAAATATCCTCAAAGTAATAATAAAGTGCCCACAAGGATCGATATATTCTCACCATCACTACCGCTTTACTTAAATCATAACTCCATATTCAACCAACCAATTTCACACAAAAAAGGTGTTTCATCATTGTATAATATGAGATTCATATACATCAATTTTATACCTACTTAATATTTTAAATACCTTAAGTGTATTTCATACACTCTGTATCCCTCATCTCAATACATGAAGAATTAAAATTTAAAGTAAGTGCTCAAATAAATCACAGATTATAAAACAGTTTGGCAGGCAATAAATGCTAACATTACAGATATATGAGTACAAATAAATATTAAATTGGTAATCAAACGAGTGACTAGAGAAGATAAGTATAAAATTAAAAGTATAAAACAATACATAAACAAAAAGAACTTAAACAAAGATATGTATATTATTATTTCCTTGAAGAACAAGTTCACCACCAAACTCGCCTCTCTTCCTTTCCAAATGTTAATATTATTTTATTTATTTAAACCAGTGTAATGGTAGCAAAATCCTGCAGGAGACAATAGAAGCCAACAAAAACAAAAACAGAAGAAAACTAAACCCACAAAAAAAGACAGAATTTCAAAATGGCAATAACTATTCATTGTACAGTGAGAAATGCCAGAGCAGGTGAACTGGGAGGCAGAAAATAAGAAGGGGGAGGGGGAAAGGAACTGGGTTGGGTTTTTTTGGGGGGGGGGGTTGGTACAAGGTTTAAACCAAGGACATTTTGTACAAACATATGCAAAAAATAAAATCAAGGAAACAATGAAATATTAAGACAATTAATAAATGATTTTAAAAACCTGAAACAGGAAAAGGGAAAAAAAACAAAATTTAAAATCTAGAAAAAAATCTTCAAGCTACCATTATTTTCTCTGAAGATTTATTAGGAGCTACTTATCCAATTGCAAAATAATCAAACTGATGCTGGCTAAGGAGTTAGATAAAACGGAAATGAGAATTTTTAAATAATCCACATGCTTACCGGTATTATGAACAACAACAATCTTAATTAAATAGCTAGCTTCAAAAATGTTTTCTACTGGGTTCAGTAGGTTTAAAAGCTTGTACTCCTTAAGTGACAGGATATTTTATATCATGCACATATTTATAATATGGTTATATTTAATACTTCCTTCTCCAGGAAGGAACAGTCCTCATTATTTTTAATGCAACATAATTAAGAGGTGCTCATCCTCCTTTTATAATCATAACCATTTTCTGAAGTAAATTACATGCCAGCTATATATTTTAATGCAATTTGTAGAAACATGGAGAAAGTAGATAAATTTAATAAATAAATAAATAAAAATAGGTTGCATTATGCTATTTTGCTTTGCTTAGCTTATAATATTTCCTAGTACCTGTGTATGTTTAGCAAGCATTTGCCCCCTTTGGCTTTTGTTTTATGCTTTCCAGGGCCATTATAGTTGACTACTTCCTGTTCTGTGGTCCAATTATTTTAATATACTGTAACTATTATTTTTATATGTTTTGCCATATTTAAAGCCTCAAATACTACTGGTAACAGGAATAACTTTTTTTTGCAAATAAAGCAATTTTCAATAAAAGTCACAGAAATTGCTTCTTTTCTTCCAATGTTTTAATGGATCATTTTTATTATTTGTCAGTGAATTTTGTAAGTATGTGGGTGCCTGCTCTACCTGTTGGCATTACTGTAGATAACAAAGTTTATATATAACCTTGGGAACCTAGGCTAAGGTTCATTAGGCTAGGTTCCCAAGGTTATATATTGTAAGTATGCTATTAAAAAACATTTAATAGCATACTTGCTGCTTTCCATATTTGCATATATTTACAACATATTAACAAAAATTTGTTCTAAATAAAAGGATGAGAACTCTTCATGCTTAAAAAATTAAATCAACAATAGTGTCTCACTATCATCATTAAGACGTCTGTAACAGCTAATCCTCAGAGTTTATTTTCAAAGCAATATTGAAGTAAATATGGGATATTTACGTGACCAACCTATTAGTATAAATGACCACTTTAGGGTTTGTTTGACTCCAAATTAGCTAAAATTGACAGAATTACCGTGAATATTTCCTACTAATGTCAGTAGGAATATTAAAAATACTAATTTACCTTTCCAATTTGACAGAACTGGACAGACAGGAAAGGGAGGCATGTAACTATTTTGCCTAAAGTAGATATTTCAATCATACAAAACTAAAACCAAAGAAACAATATCAATACATACTGATCTGTGCTTTAGAACCTATGGTTTGCCTGTATCCTATGCTCAGCATAATTAAGTTTATTTTATTGTCGTTTCACCTCGTACAATGAAATTAAATGCCATCTTCAGTGTACATTATAACTATAAAAATAAAACACAAACACATATCCTTCACATTCTATGCAATTGAATTGAAAACCCGATATCGCATTACTATAGCACTGTACAGTAGAATTCAATATAGTTACTGACTTGGGTTAGAATCTGTTTTTCAGCCTATTTGTCCTTGTTTTTATTATCCTGTACCGCTTGCCAGATGGTAAAAGTTTTAAAAAAGGGTGCCTAGGATGAGATGGATCTTTAAGAATGTTTTGAACTTTTTTAAGGCAGTGGGAGCTATAAAGCTCTTCCAAAGAGGGGAGAGGGCAACCAGTGATCCTCTGGGCAATGATGTTAACCCTCTGGAGTACTGCCCTTATCTGCCACTGTGCAACTGGCAAACCATACACAGATGCAGTAAGTTAAAATACTCTCTATGGTGCAGTGGTGGTAGGTCACCAGCAGTTTTTCATTCAGTTGTTGTTTCCTGAGAAGTCTCAGGTAGTATAATCTCTGCTGGGTCCTTTTGACAAATGCTGCAATGTGAGCACCCCAGGTCAGGTTCTCTTTTATGATAACACACAGAAACTTAAAACCGGCCACTTGCTCCACTCAGTCTCCATTGATAAGCAAGGGCTGGATATCTGATCTATTCCTTCTATAGTCCTTGGTCTTATTGGTGTTAAGGACCAAGTTATTGTCTCCACACCACAAAAGAAACCACTCCACCTCATCTTGATGAGGAGACTCAACCCCCATCCCCACCCCCAGAGATGAGTCCCACCACTGTTGCATTATTTGCAAATTTATTAAAAGTATTACTAGCGTGAGTAGGAATGCAGTCATGCACATAAAGAGTATAGAGTAAGGGACTCAACACGAAATCCTGTGGTGTACCAGTGTTAAGAATAAGGGCTGAAGAGATATGATTATCTAATCTGACCCTCTGAGAGCGGCCAGACAGGAAATTCATAATCCAAAGGCAGATTGAATAGTAAAGTCCAAGATCCATAGGTTATGGAAACACAACCTACAATCCATTTATACCAAGAATATAACGTTTAGTCTGAAAATTGCTAAATAAAAATAGTAGCAGTTATTAATGTAATGGTAAATTAGATATTAGCAATTAATACATACTCAAAATATGTGCCAAAATACAACTTTGAAGTAGCTAAGACGTTAAATAATAATACATAAAAATTTAAATATAGCATGAATCCTTTCATTATAAGCCATAATGAAGGCCAAAAGATTACTTATTTACTGATTTTAGACTTTTTAAATCATGTAATTCTTTACAGTTTTTAAAAAATAGCTATAGTATAAATAATACAGTGCAACCATATAATGTAACAAAAAAACTCATAAATAGCTTAATACCAGAGCAATATATAAATAAGTCTTCCACACTATCTTAACCAAATGTATAAAGTTCTCCAGAAGAAGACAATTCTGTAAGGTCAACAGAATTAGGTCAAATCTAACTTCCAATGAAACACTGTTCAATAGTACATGGATCATAATAAATATCTCCTACAAGCTTGCCTCCTCTAATTTCAGTAGTGAGAAACTATCAGCCTTTCTCCAATATGTTGTATCATATATGTTGACTCTGGCTGGAGGAAGCAATCCTGAAGGTATCTCACTACTAAGCCATATAGGGCTTCGTTGGTTAAAGCCAATAATTTAAATTGCTAATGCAGGGCTCTAACTGCAGGCTTCATATTTTGATGGTTTAATATTGTTAAACCATCTAAAAGCGATTAGATAGTGCAAATTAATGAGTGATCTTTAACAGCAGTTTCATATATAAATCACTGCAGTAGCCCCAACAGGTGGTTAGGGTGAGAGAATGTCATTGCAAAGTCCTCACATTCCAGGAACCACTACAATTGGTATACGAGTCAGGGTTCGTTAAAGAGTTTCTTGGACATGGCCTCCATTTGCCTATCCAGCAATAGCTGTGATCCATGAGTTACAGAATTACTCCATCAGGGGCTGTTCTGCCCTTCAAGAAAAACAGTAGAGATGGCAGACACCCTAAATAATGACTAACTGTATCTTGCTGGGTTTAGTATCAGCTTGTTCCTTTCCATCTAGATCCTAATAACTTCCAAATACCGGCACAAGGCTTTGTCTGCATTACCAGTATGGCCCAGGATGGTGATATATTATTGAGTATCACCAGCCTATTAATATAGCACATCATGAACTGACGGATGGCCTTCTCATTATCTTCAAAGAAATGTTAAAAAGTCATGGGAAGAGGATCAAACCTGTAGCAGTCCACATATGAGGCTACTAGATTACTTCTTGGACAACTTCTGGCTAAAACTATCCATTGCTGAAGTACAAGTGTGTCATCATCCCCCTGCCATAAAAAAAGAATTCTGGACATGATAGTTAATGACTGCCAAGAGGTCAATTGGGCCAGAAGTTGCATACTATCCCATCAGTGTTTTGACAAAAATCATGGACAGCAATGAAATATGGTTCCAGGACTGACTGAGAAGTGTCCAAATAATCAATTCTAGGAAAGTTTGCTTCATAGAATTCCACTGTCTTCTCACAGCAGTTCAACAATCTTCTCAAAAAATGAAATCTTAGAAATAAAGAATTAGTTGACCAATACAGTTAAATCCAGAGAGGGCTTTTAAGGAAAAAAGGTGCACTACAGCTTTTTTCAAAGAAGCATAAAACATTCTTTCAAACAAAACTAACTGACCACCTCTTAGATACAGCTGACCACATTTTCTCAACTATCCAAAAAAATCTGGAAGTACATTAATCCAACCCATGCATTCAAATGAGACATTAGCAAAGCACCTGTCATTTAATTGGCCAGTTATATATCAAATAGTTACCATCATGAATCCTATACATGAAGAGTCAAGAGTTCGTAGACAAAATGTTGTATAGAACAGTTTCAAATGTCAAGCAGATGTTTGGTCAGGTTTATTTTCATTCTTTCTCCATTAGCAGTTTGGGTGTCACTGCTAGGGCTGCATTTCTCAGAATTCTTCAACAAAGGAGCCATTCCAGTATTGGCTAGCACTGAAAGGCCATTTGTAGGCAAAAATATTAAGAGAACAGGTTGCTTCTTGCTGCTGGTAGCTAAACAGGCAGATGATAGAACGGCCTACCAGATTCATGGGAAAATTCCCAAGTATCTGCAGGTGCTATGAAAAAGTAGCAGAGATACAGGTGCTATTTAAAATATTCCTTGATTGAAATCCAAAATGGATTGTACTACTCAATTTTAATTTGAAGTTCAGAAATATTCAGAATGCATTCCAGTAATTTTACCAAGTAGAAATATTTATATATATGAAAATGCAACAGGGTCTTATTTTCTTTTGACCCCCGAAAAAAGGCTAGGCCTTCTTTTTGAGGGGTGTCCTAATTTCCCCATGTACCTCACCTGGCTGCTTCTTTTGCGGCCGAAAACAGCGACGCACCTCACCTGGCAGCTGGTCTGCTACTTTTGTGGTCAAAAAGAGCGAGTGACGCACCTTGCCTGGTTGCTTCTTTAGTGGCTGAAAAGAGCAAGCGATGCACCTGGCCTGGTTGTTGGGTTGCTTCTTTCACAGCTGAAAGGAGCAACCCACACACCTTGCCGCTTCTTTTGCGGATTAGTCACACATGCACTTAAATAGGGCCAAATTTTAGGAGGTTGTCTTCATTTTAACGCATGCGCACAAAACAGCACTGGGCCTTCTTTTTGGGGTGGATCGTGTTTTATGAGAAACACAGTGTATATGTATGTTTGTATGTGTATATGTATGTATGTAGGTGTGTGTGTACGAATATGTATGTATGTATGTATGTATTTATAAATAAATACCTTTATTTATCAGCACAAATAAAACACACACACACACACACACACACACACACACACACACACACATATATATATATATATATATATATATATATATATATATATATATAAAACCAAGGTGCAATACTTTTGAAGACTGTACAAGAGTATTGATAATACAACTACAGTACCAGATTGATGAATATCTTACATTTTGAACATTTTAAAATAATGTTGCAAACTTGTAATTATGACTGCAATAAATAAGCATGGCAAGTTTCCTCAAAAGTCTTCATAAATATTTTACTGCCCCCACAGGGTAAAAGAAGATTTTAATATAAAATTAGCCATCAATATACTTACTTATCAAAGCTATCACTGCATTTTATGAAGTTCTCTAGTTTTTCCTTAGCATATTCCACCACATCAGGATGTAGTTCTATTCCATGATTTATTCCAAAAGGGCCTGTAAATTAATATTCAGCAACCATGTGAGATTATTGAATCAATGTATTTTTCATAAAACTGTACACTGATATGAATGCTAAACAACTACACAGCATTAGGTGGATAGTGGAAACGTATGTATTGTTACAAAATACAAAATAGGGTTGACTCAGCCTTCCATCCTTCCGAGGTGGGTAAAATGAGGACCCAGATTGTTGGGGGCAATATGCTGACTCTCTGTAAACCGCTTAGAGAGGGCTGAAAGCCCTATGAAGCGGTATATAAGTCTACTGCTATTGCTATTACAAAAGAAAGTTATCCAATAAGCCCCAAACCATATAGCTGCTATACTGATAGAGGAGTAAATAAAGATACCAGGGCATAGTGCCTATTCTTTATAAGAAGAAAAAGGAATGACTGCAGATAACTTAGTGTACTGCAGAAAGTTGTTTATTGTCAATTGTAGATCTTTGGATGGTTTCACAAAACTGTGCTTAACCTTGCTTTACAATCAAAACCACTATGTCAGGGTTGTCAAACTGGAATAGAATAGTATAGATTTCATTGAGGGCTGCATCAGGGTTGTGTTGACCTTGGGGGGGGGGCATAGCTGGGGTGGGCATGGCCAGCTCGACATCATACGAGGCTCCGTTTTCAGCCGCGATGGGCTCCTGTAGCTCTCTGCCAGTGAAAACGGAGCCTGGGGAAGCCACAAGTGGCACACCGGACTCCATTTTTGCTGGCAGAGGGCTGCAGGCTGTCGCAGCCAAAAATGGAGCCTGGGAGGGCAGCACAAAAGCCTGTCCTTCCCTGCTATCAGGGTGTCTCTGTGGGCTGTATCTAAGCACCCTGCTGGTCAGATCCGTCCTGCGGGTCTTGAGTTTTACACGCCTGCAATATGTGGTTATGATGGCAATCTCATTTATGATAATGATAGTGCAGTTGTTTATTCAACTGCCTGCTTCTGTTTATAAAAAGCAGGAAAAAATCCAGGTTAGTGCTTAGTATTATTAGCAGCTTTTTCACTAAAACATAGCAAGAAGGTATAGCTCAAAATTCCTTCTTTATTTATCAGGGAACATGTATTGAATTATGTTATTTTCCTCGCTTTATCTCCCACTTTCAAAATAGTGAAATAAAGATATAATATTTAAATTTAAGTCTCAACTTAAATGTCATGATTATTGTATTTTTAAAACAATTGGAAGGTTTCTATTTTGTACAAGGGGGCAATATTGACAGAAAAATTAAGCTATAAACATTTGTTCATCTTTGCAAAGCCACAAATCTCTTGGTAATTTAAGAAATTTTGATCAATTATATACCAGGACACTATTTTGAAAAGCTAATTGTTAATATCTTGCAGGTTTGGCAGGGGAATAAACATGCTACTTTAAAATCTCAGCCAATATAAAAGAATGTTCAATAATTTTAAAAATATTACCTAATATTAATCCCACCATTGTACTTAAATATCCGGTTCCACTACCCAGATTAAGAAAAGACAATCCAGGTTGAAGCTTTAATGCTTCCATGACTTCAGAATAAATGCATGGTGCCGATAAATGTATATTTCCATGCTTCCAAGCCAAGTCTTTATATGCATTGTCTCTATAGCCTTCCAGATAGTAATCACCACGATCAATAGCTCTGAAGGCTTGTTCTACTCGCTCAGTACGAATATATTGTGCTTCTTTCAAGTTATCAATTAAATCATCATTATCTTCGCCTGCACTCACAGCTCCTCCCATGATGATTGTCTTTTAACAATTCAATTAATTTTGAGAACACATTGGTAGGTACTTGTCTGATGTTTCCACATAGAAGATCCAATCCAGTCTGGCTCAATACTGCTTTGCAAGAGAATCCTAAAAGATTTTTAAGAAGACATACTTTTATTTTCACAAATTGTAAAAATGTAACCAAATTCAATGATAATTGGATAGGAAAAGTAAATAATGTTATTTGATGTCTAATGTACTAGACATACAGTTCTGAATTAAACCAAATACTCAATATACAGTGAAACTCCTCAGAATTTGTAGAAAGTCTTACTAGATGAAAGTAATCCATATCCGCCACCCCAAATGGAACTAGGTCAAAACAAAGCTGGTGTGGAAATGTACAGTTGATCCTCAGTGGAAAACAAGTCTATTAAAAGAAAAGAGTAAATCTGTAGTCAGAGTAATACTGATATAGTAATACCAAATGTCAATTGTCTAGTCAGAATAATGCCAATATAATAATAGCAAGCAAAATTTTCCTTGTAAATTGATATTTTACATTTATTTATTTATTTATTTCCTTGTAAATTTACATTTTCCTTGTAATTTTTTACTTACAAGGAAATGTTATCTTATTCAGCACTTAAACATGGCAGGTTTTATATATTTTTCTTATTGACTATGGAATACATTACACTCAGTCTCTTTTCTAAATACAAACGTCATGCAGAAAGCACTGGAGAAGATAGTATTGAAATGGATACTATGATTTTTAACATCTATTTGAATTAAGTTTTACAATAATAAACAATTTCAATTAAATATAGAATTTTCTTCTCAAAAACATATTTTTCTGCTTATCTATCTATCTATCTATCTATCTATCTATCTATCTATCTATCTATCTATCTATCTATCTAAGATAGATCGATAGATAGATGATAGATAAATAGATAGACAGACAGACAGACAGACAGACAGTATGTGTTCCAGCATAACTCTGGAGCGCCTCTAGCAATTTCAACCAAACTTGGTACACAGATGACTTACTCTCTGGAATCAAATACTTTTTTGGGGGTGGGGGTGGTAAGACACCCCTGGTGTGTGTGTGTGTGTGTGTGTGTGTGTGTGTGTGTGTGTGTGTTCCAGTATAACTCTGGAACGCTTGGGCTATTAAGAAGAATGAGTGTGGTGTCCTAGAGCAGTAATTGTTTGTGATATCACTTTCTTCGCAGCTTTCTCTGGAAAGCCAGACATGACAGTCACTCTCCAGTGGACAAATGGGGAAGTGCCTGATGGATTTGGGGCAAAGTGGCAGGATTGTAGACTGGGCAGGAAAGAGGACCATATGGGAGGGGCAGAGAGCAAGGATGATGGGCATGGGAGTAGGGGGAAGAAAAGCACCTCTCAATGGCTCCCTGTCAGACAAATGCTTCGCCATTTATAAATACCTGGGCAATGCCGGGTTATCAGCTAGTATTGTATAAGTAATAATTTCCAGTGTAGAAAAAATAACTTAAAAAGAATGTTGGTCTTACCTGAACGTGTCTTTTAAGAGGGAGTGGTCACATGTGGGTATTCTTAAAGCCTGATTGGTCCAAAGACTGAGAGCAAAGACTTAAATACTGGTGCCTTCCAATCCTGGCCCAGTTTCCTCGAAGTTGAACGGTAAAATTGAAACAACAAAACACAACAACGACAAACCCCCGGGACCACCCGGGCCCTTCCCTTGGCCCCAACGGAACAACACTAAGGGCGGGTCGTAACCACTCCCTCCCTTCCTCTTAAAAGACACGTTCAGGTAAGACCAACATTCTTTCTCCAGAAGAAGGGAGGGAGCGGTCACATGTGGGACATACCCAAGCTATAGTCCCAGGAAGGGAGAAGAAAACTACTAGGACCCAAGGGGAGCATCAGCCGCCACCCACTGCAAGACCCTCCGACCAAAGGACGCATCCGCAGATGCGAAGGCATCCAGACGATGTCAGATGAAAGGCGTTGGAGAAGTCCAAGTGGCCACACAACAAATGTCCACAAACGGGGCCCTCGTGGCCCACACTGCCATGGTCACGGCACTCCTGGTAGAATGGGCTGTGATGCCGACGGGACCGGACAACCAACCGCCCCATAGGCCTCCGTAATGGCCTGACGCAACCACCGGCCAATGGTGGCCGAGGACACCCTAGAATCTAGCGTTCCCGGCTGGAACGAATCAAACAAGGCCACCGACCTATGGATCCCTCTGGCCCTCCGGAGGTAAATCCGCAGAGTGCGTCGCACGTCCAACCGATGCCATAGCCTCTCCCTATCATTGAATGGGCCCAGGCAAAAGTCGGGCAGGACCGTCTCCTGAGCCCTATGGAAGGGAGAGGTTACCTTCGGGATGAAGGTAGGATCAAGGCGAAGCACCACCCTGTCCTGGGGAAAATGGCAAAGGTCGTCCCTGGACGACAGGGCGCCCAGTTCCGAAAAACGTCAAGCGGAAGTAACTGCCACCTTCAGCGACAAGAACTGCAGATGAACAGACCAAAGAGGTTCGAACGGGGCCCCGGTCAAAGCCCTGAGCACCAGGGGAAGATCCCACATGGGGAACCTGCAGACGGGGGGAGGCCTGAGATTAGCTGCCCCCTTCAGAAAAATGCTTGAACAAGGGAACATGGGAGAGAGAAGAAGACCCCCCCCCCAGGACCGAAGACAAAGCCACCACCTGGTGGCGCAACATATTCTGTGAAAGCCCGCCGTCAAGGCCCTTCTGGAGGAAGTCCAAGACATTAGGAATTGCGGCCCTATCGGGAGAAATGGCAAGAGAAGAACACCACCAGACAAAGGCCGCCCAGGTGGAATAGTAAATGTGGGTCGTCGATGGACACCAAGACGCCTCGATGGTATGAATGATCCCGGAGGACAGGTTAGCCCCCCTCAGAAGCTGCCGTTCAATAGCCAGGCGGCCAGATGGAGCCACTGGGGCTCCGGGTGAATCAGGGCCCCCTGCAGCAAGACCACCTCCCCCTGAGGAATCCTCTACAGAGGGGCCACCGACAGCTGGACTAGGTCTGCGAACCAGAGCCTCCTGGGCCAATAAGGGGCCACCACAATGACCAGGTCCTTCTCGGCCACCACCTTCCCAATGGTCTCCGGGACGAGGGGAATGGGAGAGAATGCATAAAGAAGGCCCGAGGGCCACTGGCTCCGTGCCCTCCGCAGACCTGGACTGGAAACGGGTGAAAAACCGAGTGTCAGCACCTCTTCATTGAGTAATTAGGAAAGAAGACCACGAGACTCCATAGGTAGAAATCAAGTGTACTTTTACTAATTATAAATGATTAAAGGAGTAGCAAAGCGAAGACTGATTATTTAGGCGCGAAAGCGATTGATATATAAAATAACCCATTCCCCACCCCTTGGCATCCCAGTTACAGTCCAATCATAATTCTCCTAAGTGTCAGGTGTGAGATAACTTCGAAAGGCATCACCAAGATGGAATGTCGGTGCCGTTAGCCTTGGCGGGAACCTCCTCCCCATGCGTAGTCCGACAGGCAGCAGAACTCCAGTATCTTCCTCCAGCACAACAAGTAACCCCTCCCAAATACCATGCCCTCTCTCCCCGTTTCATGGCAGCCGAAGCAGCAGCAAAGCAGAGGCTGACACCGAGGAAGCTGGGAGTTCGCGGGCGAGGCGAACAGATCCACCAGAGGAGTCCCGAACCTCTGACAGATCTTCCGAACAACAACGGGTGGAGCTGCCACTTGCCATGGTCCAGAGTCGCCTGACTCAGCCACTCCGCCTGGACGTTGGAGAGCCCGGAGATGTGTTTCGACACCAAGGGCAACAGGCACCTCCCCGCCCAGGCGCCCAGTCTCAGAGCCTCCAGCCAGAGAGCCTGAGAGTGGGTCCCCCCCGACGATTGATGTGGCCTTGGCGGCCACATTGGCCATCAGGAGGAACACATGACGCCCCTGAAGTGTCGCAGAGCCAGGCGGGCCGCCTTCAGCTCCAACCAATTGATGTTGTGGCGGAGAGCCAAGATCGACCACCCTGCCTGGCCCCCAGAAACAGCAGCCCCGCTAAATGGCCGGGGACAGCCACCACCCCAGCGAGACCCAGATTCCCACTGGGAGGCGGAGGGACCGAAGAGAATTGCTCAAATGCCCCCTCTGAAAGGGGTTGAGTTCCCACTGGAGAGGCTGAAGATGAAGTCCGGCCCAGGGAAAATCCCGATGCAAGAAAACATCTTGCCCAATAACAGAGATAGAGAGAGGATCAAAACTAACCGACTTCCGCGAACGCTTTCTGCCAGGTGACCCAGGCTGCTCTGGCACTCCTGGGACAGACGCACTACCCCCGACACGGAGTCTACGACTGTCCCCAGGTGAAGAATGTGCGTGGAAGGGGAAAGGTGGCTCTTGGAGAAATTCACTGAGAAACCTAGGCTCTGAAGACCCCGGATGGTGAGCTGAAGATCCAAAATGGCTGAGGAAGAGACTCCGCCTGAACCAAGACATCGTTTAAATAACATTGGAGTCTCGCCGGGATGGAGTGCAGATGAGCCTCCAGGGCTACCAGAACGTTCGTGAAGGCCTGGGGAGCCGAGTCCAGCCCGAAGGGTAGAGGCGGTTCCCGTGTGAGAACCTGAGGAACCTGCAAAGACCGGCCAGAAAAGGGATGTGAAAATAGGCCTCTGTGAGATCCACCAAGGCCAAGAAGTCCCCCTTACTGATGCCCTGAAGGATAGATTTGAGGGAGGACACTTTGAATCGCCTGTACACCAGAAAACGGTTCAGACGTTTGAGGCCCAGAATTGTCCTCCAGCCAAGCACTTCAGAACCATGAACAGGTTGGAGTAGAGGCCCAGGCCCCGTTCCTCTAGAGGAACTGCCTCCACCACCTGACTGTCGAGAAAGTGATCCATCAGGCGGCAGCGCTCCAGGCTCCGGGACGGAGGGAACGACCTGAATAGATTTGGAGGGGTGGAGAGAAATTCCAACCTGAGACTATGACGAACCATGGCTCGGACCCAAGCATCTGACGTGATCTCGTCCCATTGCTCTGCATAGAGAGAAAGGAGGCTGCCGATGGGACAACTCGTGTTCCAGTCACTTCCCTCTGCAGTAGGGATGGCCGCCTCCCCCACGAAAAGGCCACCTGGACTGCTGCTGGAAATGGTGTCTGTCCTGAAAGGACGACCTGTGAAACTGCCTGTCAGAGCAGAAGGAAGAAAAACACTGGTTATAGTCATAATCTGGAACTCTATACTGTTGCCTACGGTAAGGATGAAGCCTAGTCCTGGGCTTCCTAGCAGTAGATGGCAAAACCTTCTTTTTGTCCTTAACCTCGACCAGAAGGGGTCGAGGGCCTCCCCAAAGAGATTAGGCCCCTGAACGGAGTGGCTGCCAAATTCCACTTGGCCTTGTTATTCATCTGCCAATGGCGCAGCCACAAGAGCCTGCGAGATGCGACCGAAGTGGTCAAGACCCTGGATGCAAACTTGACCATGTCCAGGGTCGCATCAGCAGAGAACTGGGAGGCCGCCATGATCTAGATTAGATCCTGGATGGGAATGCGCTCCTGGAGCTGCTTAAGCCACATGACCGTGGCGCGGTTGAAATAAGAAGCTGAGGCCATGGACTTGATAGCCCACGCAGTGGCATTAAAATTCTCCCTCAAGGGGAGTCCCGTTCGCTTATCATCTGGCATTAATTTATCCGCCGCACCGCCGGATACCTCTGGAGAGGAGGAGACCAGGGAGGTTACCAGGTTGCCAACGACCAGCAACTGAACGCCCTGAGCAAAATCTGCTCCATGTTATAGTGCCCTCGGACATTACCCCCAGGAGTCGAGAAATTGGAGGGAAGTGCCCACTGGTTGGTCAGTACCTCCATAAACAAGGGAGGAGCCGGAATCTCCTCCTTGCCCGTGGCCATGGCCAAAAACATAGCCAGGTCAGAATCCCTAGGTGGGGGCACCGAAGAGTCCCCGGTCCCCACCTTGGTGGTCTTCCTTGCCTCGCTCAATAGACTTCTGTACATGGCCGGGACAAAGAGGCCTGCAGAAGAAGACACATCTGAGGGACCCGCATTCTCATCATCGAAAAACCCATGTCCTGGAGGTTCTCCTCCCCCATGACCAAAGCTTCACCAACCATGGAAGGAGAGGAAGCATGAAGATTGGCCCTGCCCAGGCCCCCATGCCTGGAAGAAAAGGAGCCTTTGTCCCTCTGGGCAATGCCCCACGAATGGCAACAGAAATAAGCCTTTTGATACCTTCTGTTAAATGCTCCAAATCTTCCACATCCCCATAAGAAGATCTAGGCCTCAGGGGAGCCAACCTGCAAGAGGCGCAAGAGCCCCTGAAAGGGTCTGCACCGCCCCTCCGCATGTAACCTGGAGACACCGAAGGAGAGGGGGACAGAAGGAGAAGGGCTGAAACCCCTAGGGGAAGAAAGCCCAGGAGAAAGGCCTGATTGGAGACCTGGATGTGTCCCTGGAATTAGGCCTTGAGGCCTTGGCCTGCCTCTCTGCCCTTGCAAAAGCCTTTTCAATGGCCTTATGTCTTCTGGCCTCCTCCCTGGCAGAGGCCCTAGATGGGCGCTGAACCAAGCTAGGCATAGGAAAGGGAACCCCCTCGGAGCCCTGCACCAAAGCCTCCACACACCCCCATCGGGCCTTCCACCTGGCCCTGGAGAAGATCTGACCCCTCCTCCATGGCCCACTCACATGTCCGGTGAAGGAGAAGTCACTGGCCTCTGTAGGCCCCACCGGGACCTGGGCCTGCTGGGTGGAGTGGAGGGACTAGGTCAAAATCATCCCCAGCTGAGGCACATGAATGGCCATAGAACGAGGCAAGGGCCTCACGCACATGGCGGCAGCCAAAATGGCCACCGGAACTACGTGCGTAGGCGAGGGGCCAAAACAAGCACTCGCGGCTCCGCTCCTAGAAGCCGCCGCCACTCCAGATAAGGACGGGGGAGCCACGCGGCCCACCGGCACGCACTCCTCGCCCCCAAACTTACCTCACAAAAGCCGGTAACTGCGGAGACATGCGGCAGCCGCCCAGATCAAACGGCAGCTCCACGGCAGCTTGCATGCGCTGAGGCGCCAAAATTCGCTCTCTCACCCGGGAAGGCAAGCTGCCTTCCCAGAAGCTGCACCTGGAGCTGGCACCCCCACAATCCCAGGGATAGGGCTGAGGCTCCAGGCCCACGGGGGGGGGGGGGAAGCTGGATGCCCCACAGGGCCCTCCCCCAACCGCCTGGTCCCTTGGGGCCTCAGCAATGAGGATTTAGAATTTGTAAGATTTAAACGTGCCCAATTAAGCTAAATAGAAAGCCAGATCGCAATAAAACAAATCCTACCTATAGACTATTCTCAAACAGTACTTGGACCAAGAAAGACTGAGAAACTGGGCCAGGATTGGAAGGCACCAGTATTTAAGTCTTTGCTCTCAGTCTTTGCACCAATCAGGCTTTGTGAATACCCACATGTGACCACTCCCTCCCTTCCTCTGGAAAATGAATCTTAGACTAGTAATCCAAAGTTAAATGTTATATTAGGGTAAATTAAAGATGGATTTAATGGTCTTTCATACAAAACAATGACACTTGAAAGCCCAATTAAGTAATGAACAGAGCTTTTTCTCCCCAGGAAACTATTTAGAAGTTATTAAAATAGATCAGCTTCTGTGGAACAGTTACAGTAAGCTATATGAGAAATAGAACAAATATGACATCTAAAATGTTTGAGGTTGATTTACCCACATCTAGAAAAAAGGAAGTATTTATTGGAGATCACAAGAAGTTCAACTATATTTTTATTTACTCAAGCAAATGAGATTATGACATAGTTGGATCATCAAATGTTTGAAAACAACTGGTGTCAGTAAAAACATTACAGACTATTTATAGAAAAAATAACAAAGCAGTGGGAAACAGAATAGGCAGCTGGAAATGAAGAGGCCTGTCCGCATTAGGAGAGCATCTTCCAGAGTGACCAATTATCACTCTTATCTGCAAATATACGAAGCTGATACATTACAACATCCTAGGTTCTACACATCTTGGGAAGTACTAAATGGGTAGAAGGCTTATATGTTAGACTTAAGAATTTTCTTTTTTTTAACAAAAATGGCAAACTACTTTTATGTAGTTATGAATAAAATCCCATATTGTAACCAGAAATTGAACTTTAATGGTTCTTCAATTCAAGAGAAACAGGAGTTTTTATTTTAATATTTCTTGTTAGTTATATAAAAAAAATCATGTTAATAATTTGTGCTTCTTTTAGAGGTGGTCAGATTTGTTCTTTGTGAAACAAAATGCTGCGAAACACATCAAACTGAAGTCGAAGTGCTATAATTAATGAAGCATTTTCAGCAACTTTTAAAACTTTTCCTATTCTGACTAGTTGAAAAATTCTAAAAGGTATAGATAACAAAACTGATTAAAAGTATCTCTTCCCTAATAGAAAAAAAGCTGTTTGAATTGCTACTACTGCCCAAGTAATTATGCTTAAAACTATTTCAAAGCAGGTAAAACAATTATTCTTTCTCAGCCTTATTTTCACCAATAACTACTTTACTTTTGGCAGTTAACAGATACCTGCAAGTCACTGACAGAACCATAGGCACACAGATGACTTTACAATAAGCAAACATACCTAGAGCAATACGTTTGCAATTCTTACAATCTGAAACTTCTATTAATCTTGAGATTCAGTAATAATATTTCATCATTTAGACCAGTGATTTAGCACAGTGGTCCAAAGTCCTGTTGTTCAGTGATCCAAAGTCCTCTTTTCTGATGAGAGCAACTTTTGCCAAAAGCACTAAAACCTGGTTCAATGACCGTGGGATTACTGTGCTTGATTGGACTCTTCATTCTTCCTCCATACTCTGGGTCCTTGGTTTCCAAATGAGATGCAAAATTTGCTCTCATCAGAAAAGAGGACTTTCGACCAAGGAGCAACAGGACTTTGGACCACTGTGCTTCATTAAGACCAGGGTCAATGCAGCCGTCTACCAGGAGATTTTGAAGCACTTCATGCTTCCATCCTCAGACGAGCTTTATGGGGATGCTGACTTCATTTTCCAGCTGCCCACACTGCCAAAAGCACCAAAACCTGGTTCAATGACCTTGGGATTACTGTGCTTGATTGGACTCTTCATTCTTCCTCCATACTCTGGGTCCTTGGTTTCCAAATGAGATGCAAAATTTGCTCTCATCAGAAAAGAGGACTTTGGACCAAGGAGCAACAGGACTTTGGACCACTGTGCTTCATTAAGACCAGGGTCAATGGAGATTTTGAAGCACTTCATGCTTCCATCCTCAGACGAGCTTTATGGGGATGCTGACTTCATTTTCCAGCTGCCCACACTGCCAAAAGCACCAAAACCTGGTTCAATGACCTTGGGATTACTGTGCTTGATTGGACTCTTCATTCTTCCTCCATACTCTGGGTCCTTGGTTTCCAAATGAGATGCAAAATTTGCTCTCATCAGAAAAGAGGACTTTGGACCAAGGAGCAACAGGACTTTGGACCATTGTGCTTCATTAAGACCAGGGTCAACACAGCCATCTACCAGGAGATTTTGGAGCACACTGCCAAAAGCACCAAAACCTGGTTCAATGACCATGGGATTACTGTGCTTGATAGGCCAGCAAACTCGCCTGACCTGAACCCCATAGAGAATCTATGGGGCATTGCCAAGAGAAAGATGAGAGACATGAGACCGAACAATGCAGAAGAGCTGAAGGCCGCTATTGAAGCATCCTGGTCTTCCATAACACCTCAGCAGTGCCACAGGCTGATAGCTTCCATGCCACGCTTCATTGAGGCAGTAATTGCTGCAAAAGGGGCCCAAACCAAGTACTGAGTACATATGCATGCTGATACTTTTCAGAGGTCCAATATTGTTATATGTACAATCTTTGTTTTATTGAGTGCATGTAATATTCTAATTTTCTGAGATGATGGATTTGGGGTTTTCATGAGCTGTACGCCATAATCATCACAATTATGACAAATCACGGCTTGAACTATCTTGCTTTGCATGTAATGAGTCTTATCTCATATATTAGTTTCACTTTTAAGTTGCATTACTGAAATAAATGAACTTTTGCACAATATTCTAATTTTTTGAGTTTCACCTGTATAATGCTAATATGACATACTCAGAATGCTCTAATGCATTAACTTGTGTTTTTATGCTAGCTATGCCTGCACAAGAAGCAAACAGAAATTAGGAGCAGCAAAGAAAGTTTGCTGAAATCGCAACAACATTCTTCCTATTAGAAAAAATTGTTGTGAATATTTAAGACATCCACTATCATCTCATCACAATATCCAATTTAGGGAATGGCTACTTATGACAAAAGGTATAAAATAATATGGCCTATTTCAAGGACTATGAAGACATCCTTTGTTTAAAGAGTTACTTATATGCATTTAAAGCATGCCCTTGAAATAGTGTTCTTATCCAATTTCAGCAATGAATAACATTAAAAAATATAGCTATAAGATTACAAAAGTAAAAAGTAAAAGTAAATGTTTCCCCTATCCAGTTGTATTTGACTCAAGGGGGCAGAGCTCACCTCCATTTCTTAGCCAAGAGTGCCAGCATGGTCTCAAAACAATTCCATGCTCATGTGGCCAGAATGCCTATATAATGAGGCACACGGGACACTGTTAACTTACCATCTGAGTGTTACCTATTTATCTACTCACATGTGTATGTTTTATAACTGCTAGCTTGCAGGAACTGGGGCAAGTAACCAAAGTTCACCCAATTGAATGGCACTCAAGTCTTGAACCCAGGCTGTCAGCTGTCCAGCTGACAAAATAAGCATCTTCAACCACTGAGCCATCGTGACTTTTGTTATGTTAGAAAAAATATGTTCTAAATATGTTCAACTTAGCAAAATCAGTTTTGTTTCAATGTAAACTGCCAGATAAACTGAGCTAAATTTCAAACCTGGAAGAAGCTACGAACGCCCTTTCTCACAAATTTTCTTTAAATTTGTGTTATCAGCCGTAGATGGCAGCTTCATTCAATAAACAAATTTTTTTCTGGGGTTAACCACATCTTTCAAATAGTGTTTTATTAGAAAATACAAAATTTATATTTTCTAGAAACAAGATTTAATTTTGTTCTCATGCTTATCCATTTTTTTTGCGCATGTGCGAAGGAACATGGCTGCCGAGCCCTTCGCTCCGGCGTCCATACAGGAAAACAGCCAAAGAAGGAGAAATTGCCCCCAGAAATCGAGCTAGAGAGAGATCAGGGCACAAGCGATTTCTTGGGGGGTCTGGTGCTGGCAGCGGACTGGAGAGATATTGCTCTCCAAGGCTGCCTTTTAAGAAAAACACCGACGCCGTTCGGGGGCCGCTCGAAAGCTGCTCGGAAGACGCCGCGGCCCAGCTGATTCGGAGAAGCGTTTTAAAGACGCCGCCCGAGTGCCGTTTGGAAGGCGTCGCGGCCCAACTTGGTTGGAGACGTTGGGTAATACTGTTTGGAGGTTCGTTTGCGACCCGGCTGGCCTGAGAGAGCCTCGAATCTCCCCCCATCTGCTGGCTGAGAGAATCTCCCCCCCCCTTCTGCTACTTTCTCTGCCTCGTCTGTCTCTAGTTGCTGTGGCCGTTTCTGAAAACGTGGCGGCTCGGTTTTTAGGGGCTGTCATCAGGGCTAGGCGAACCGGGCGGCTGGCTTTCCATCGCCGCTGCAGCCTTTCCCCTCCCTCCCCTGACATCTGCGCTACGCTTCGCTCTGAGGAAGGGGTAGCTGGATTCCAACATCAAAGTGGCTAGGCTGGATGGCTAGTTTTTGCCGCTCCCACTGCAGTTTCTCTTAGGCCGGTGCGGGAAGAGGTTCCTGTAGGAGAGCGAGCTCCAGGGGACCTGAAGAAGAAGCAAACAGCTGGGTCGCCGCTTTCGGGCGGCCCTCGTATGATGCCTTTGGGCGGCGTTTTTCAGCTTTTTCGGCACTTTCAGCTGCGCCTTCCCGACCGTGAGGACTGTGAGGAGTCTTTAGATTTGCACTGGACTATCCATCGCCCCATGGAGAAGGCGGTCAGCCTGGGACAGCACTGGGAGAGAATGGGAGGTTGTTTTCATCTGCTGCTATTGCACCCCCCTTCCTCTCCCCTCGGCTTGGCCTCCCCTGTCGGTGCATTCTCCCCTCCACTGGGCCGTCGCCACTGCAGGGCCTTTTGCTGTTTGAGATTTGACTCCTCCCTGAGTGCGGCTTTTGGACTTTTTGGATTGCATTTTCATCTGCCCTTTTATCTGCACTTTCATCTGCACTTTCATCTACCACGGCCATCGTTGCCTGATGCTGCTTTGGACCTGCTGCCACAGATAGCGCCACTACTGGACGAGTGGGGGTACTTACAGTATGTAAGAAGGCCCTCTCCTTTCCTCAACCATCCTGGACTTTTTGGACCTTCCCAGAACTTGCACCTTTTTTAATAACTGCGCAACTTTCTTTCTCCTTCTTTTTCTTTTCTCCTCTTCTTTTTCTTTTGTATGGGATATGCATGGGATATGCGTGTGATTGAGTGAATGGTCCCACTTTTATTGATCTATTTTGCTGTATTTTATGTGTTTTAACTATCACGTGGGGACTGTCTGAGTGAACAAATGAGTGTGCTTGATTCGGAGGGCCTGCCGGGGAACGCGGGAGCCATAGGGGTGGTTGAGGGAACCACGGACACGGGAGTGGGCCGGAGCATCACGGTCGTAACAGGGAGGGGCAGATATGGCGGGGACTTTAGGGCTGGCCATTACCGGGGAAGGAGGGCTCGCTATGTCACAGAGATCCCTCCTTCCGGCCCTATGAGTCCCACTCCAAGGCCAGATGGCGCGAGTAATCAGGACCCTGGTCTCAGGCTGTTGTCGCTAAATGCCAGGTCTGTAATTCACAAGGCTCCCCTCGTCCGGGACTTAATTTTAGACGAGAGGGCAGACCTGGCATGTATTACTGAAACCTGGCTGGGCCCGGAGGGAGGAGTCCCCCTCGTAGAGATGTGCCCAGAAGGATTTCAGGTGCTCCATCAGCCGAGAGCCCAGGGAAGGGGTGGAGGTGTGGCTATTGTTATCCGAGAGTATCTAGTACCTCGTAGGATCCCTGCTCTGGAGCTTGTCGGGTGTGAGTCCCTGCTGGTGAAGTTGGACCTCAAGGGTCAAGTGGGTTTGCTGTTAACGTACCTGCCTCCCAACAGCGTTGCAGCAGCCCTCCCCTCGCTCCTTGAGTCGGTAGCCGAGCTGGCAGTTGAGTTCCCCAGGCTTATGGTTCTGGGGGATTTCAATTTGCCTTCGCTCGGTGAACACTCTGATGGAGCGCAGGAGTTCATGGCTTCCATGACAGCCATGGGCTTGACCCAGGTAATTCGGGGCCCAACCCACTCAGCGGGTCACACGCTCGACCTCGTATTCCTCTCGGAGCAGTGGACTTGTGATCTTGGTCTGAGGGGTAGTGAGATCATACCCCTGTCGTGGTCAGACCACTGCCTACTGAGGCTTGACTTTCGGAGACCAAACCTCCACTGTAGGGAGGAGGAACCGACCAGGTGGTTCTGCCCCAGGCGACTTATGGACCCCTTGAGGTTCCAGACGGAGCTTGGGGTTATTCCTGATACTCTCGACCACAGTCCGGTGGAGACCCTGGTTGCTGCCTGGAATTCGGCAGCGTCGGAGTCTCTTGACCGGATTGCGCCACTACGGCCGCTCCGAGGCAGTGGATCCAGGAGGCCTCCTTGGTTTACCGAGGAACTCCGGGAGAGGAAGCGCCGGAAGAGACGCCTAGAGCACCTATGGAGGTTCAACAAATCCGAATCGAGCCGAGCACTTCTAACATCGTGCATCAAGGAATACATCAGGGCAATTAGGACGGCAAAAAGAGCTTATATTGCCACCTTGATCGCCTCCGCTGAGTCGCGCCCAGCCGCCCTGTTTAGGATAACCCGTTCCCTCCTAAATAGGAGGGTTACGGAGGATCCCCTGCAGGGTAGGGCTGAGGACTACGTCCAGTTCTTAGCGGACAAAGTTGCTCGGTTTCGGTCGGAGTTGGACTCCGATTTCGATTCTGCAGATCCAGCCGAGGCACAAGGGGATAATCTGGTAGACCACCCCTGGGTTGAGTTTCAGGATGTTGCCCCTGGGGACGTGGACAAGGCCATGAGAGCTGTGAGTGCCTCCACATGTGTACTGGACCCGTGCCCCTCCTGGCTGGTTGCTAACAGCAGGGAGGTGACACGGGGCTGGATCCAGGCAGTTGTTACTGCCTCCCTTCGGGAGGGGGTCTTTCCCCCCGCACTTAAAGCAGCGGTGGTGAGACCCCTCCTGAAGAAACCATCTTTGGATCCAGCCGTTCTTAACAATTATCGTCCTGTCTCCAACCTCCCCTTTGTGGGGAAGGTTGTTGAGAAGGTGGTGGCCTTTCAGCTCCAGCGGTCCTTGGAGGAAGCTAGCTATCTGGACCCATTCCAGTCTGGCTTCAGGCCTGGCTACAGCACAGAAACCGCTTTGGTCGCATTGACCGATGACCTCTGGAGAGCCAGGGACGAAGGCCATGCCTCCATCCTGGTTCTCCTTGACCTCTCAGCGGCTTTCGATACCATCGACCATGGTATCCTTCTGCGACGACTGCGGGAGGTGGGGGTGGGAGGCACTGTTTTGCGGTGGTTCTCCTCTTACCTCTCAGACAGGTCGCAGTCGGTGTTAGTTGGAGGGCAGAGATCGACCCCTAGGCCCCTAACATATGGGGTGCCGCAGGGTTCGGTCCTGTCCCCCCTACTTTTCAACATCTACATGAAACCGCTGGGCGAGATCATTCGGCAGCACGGGATAAAATACCACCAGTATGCGGACGATACCCAGTTGTATCTGTCCGCCCCGTGCCAACTCAATGAAGCGGTGGAAGTGATGAACCAGGGACTTGAAGCTGTTAGTGACTGGATGAGGGCTAACAAACTCGTGCTCAACCCAGATAAGACCGAGTGGCTTTTGTGTTTCCCTCCCACCAATTTGGTTAGTATTCCATCTCTCAGGCTGGGGGGTCAAACACTACACCCCTCAGATAGGGTCCGCAACTTGGGAGTCCTCCTGGACCCACAGCTGACTTTCGAACATCACTTGTCAGTTGTGACCAGGGGGGCATTTGCCCAGGTTCGCCTGGTCCACCAGTTGCGCCCCTACCTGAACCAGGAGGCTCTCACAACAGTCACTCGTGCCCTTATGACCTCTAGGCTGGAATACTGCAACGTGCTCTACATGGGGCTGCCCTTGAAGAGTATTCGGCGACTTCAGCTAGTCCAGAATGCGGCCGCACGAGCGATTGTGGGTGCACCTCGTTTCACCCACATAACACCTATCCTCCGCGAGCTGCACTGGCTACCTGTCGATCTCCGGGTGCGCTTCAAGGTGCTACTTGCCACCCATAAAGCCCTCCATGGTAGTGGATCTGGATACTTGAGAGACCGCCTACTGCCAATTACCTCCACACGACCTATTAGATCTCACCGGTTAGGCCTCCTCCGAGTCCCATCTGCCGGTCAATGTCGACTGGCAACTACGCGGAGGAGAGCCTTCTCGGTGGCAGCTCCGACCCTGTGGAACGATCTCCCCGTGGAAATTCATACCCTCACCACCCTCCAGACCTTCCGCACAGCCCTCAGAACCTGGCTATCCCGTCAGGCCTGGGGTTAAGGCTACAACCCGCCCGAATAGTATGAATGTTGTGTTTTAATTATGTATTTGTGTCTTCCCCCCCCTTTTTAAGTTGTAAGCCGCCCTGAGTCCCCCCAGGGAAAAGGGCGGCATATAAATAAACTTTAAATCTAAATCTTATTCTATTGCTTGAACTTTGTATGAGTTGCTTGCAAAATTTGTATAACACTGTTTTCAGCAGAAATTTGGTTAACAAAACCAAAAACATCTTAGAACACTTAAAAGAAAATGCACTGAAAGAAGCAAAATGAAAACTATACAAAGAATTAGTTAATCTAATTAATATTTCTGTTTAGGTTTAAAACCAAGAACTAATTCTGGATATAGATGCACTGCCTGAGAACCTATTATCAGACGTTTCCACTTAATTTTACTGCTTTTGTAAACTGATAAAATTTACTGTGATGCAACTTTACTGGCCTATCTTCCAGGGCTCTTGAAAACATGACTGAAAACATGTAAAATACTTTCTGCAGCTATATTTCTTATAATCATATGTTTATTTAGATGCTAAGTGTACAGCATATGTATAAACTAATATAAAATAAATATTTAATTATCAAGATTTTTTTCATATTTTCTTTCTTAATTAAAATATAGTATCTTAACAAACTACAGGTAATCCTTAGTTAACAACTATTCATTCAGTAAATGTTTAATGTTAAAACCACACTGAACAAGTTTATTTATGACTCAAAGTTTCGGCTATCCCAGTACCAAAATGTGATCCCACAGTCAGAAGATCACCATTTGCAACCTTCCTTGCTGGCTTCCCATAAGCAAAGTCAATGGGGAAGCCAGCAGGGAAGTTCACAAGTCACTCTTATAAGTCTCTCACACTCCTGTGCTGTCCCCCCCCCCCAAAGGAGCACAGCTACATTGCGTACCTACAACATGCACACAGAAATAAAAACATGGCAGTCCCCCGTGCATCTTGTCTCACCTGGCAGCAGCCACTTACTGCCCCTCAGGCTGCTTGAGAGCTGCCTGGGATTTATAACTTCCTACTAGTTTTCCCATTGACTTTGTTTGTTGGAAGCAGCCAGAAAGGCACAAGAAGATCCTTACTTAACAATCTGTGTTCCTTGCTTAATGATAACAGGGATTGCAAGGACTGAATTAGAGATGCAAGATTTCAAGAAATAATGTGGGGCAAATGTCATCAAGAGAAAGTAATCTTACAGCATGTAAGTACTGTATGCTTATAATAATCATGAATATAAAATCAGACATTTATTTTAAGAGACAAAATATATCATGCACTACTTGCAACAGATAAAGAGCAGTTACTTTGGCTTTATTTCACCCTGACTGAAGTGCTATATGCCAATTGCCAGATACCAAGGCTCCTATTTGCTTCCCATGTCAACCTTCCCTTTTTATCTGTTTCTGTTAAGAG
Source organism: Thamnophis elegans (assembly GCF_009769535.1). Classification (NCBI taxonomy): domain Eukaryota; kingdom Metazoa; phylum Chordata; class Lepidosauria; order Squamata; family Natricidae; genus Thamnophis; species Thamnophis elegans. Next base: position 37,973,511 of record NC_045548.1, read on the forward strand.
TAGGAAATTACAGATAGGAATTATCTCTTCATTTCTGTACAATATTAAGACAATTACATACACTGGAAGAGACGTCTTGGCCTTTTGGCTAACATTAAATGCAGTAGGTATGTGTGAGAGAGACAGTACAATTTTGTCAGAGTTTAACATATAGTTTACAATATTCAAATAACAATTTAACAGAACTATAAATTGTTATACTCTACTTACAATCTTATGCATGTTTACTCAGAACTTCTAGAAATTCAATTTAATTTGAACCTAAGAATATAGCTTATTGCATAGCTGCACAGATTAACATGTAACTTAATTTATACAAGGGCATTTAATTTTCACAAGGAGCCACATGAAAAACTGGGACTATTTGTTATAGAAATGACATATACATACACATACACACATACATACACACATACATACATACATACATACATACACACACACACACATATATATAAATATTATTCTGTAAGAGTAAAGTATTGAAGCTGTATGTTATTATCTTATTCTACTATGCTAAAGAGAGTCAGAAGTCAATACTTTTCTTTCTTTCCCCCTCACCTTTACTCTACATTTTCTCCTCTTCCCTTTTTTTCTCTAATTCCCCATTTTTCCCCATTTCCTTTGTTTTATATCCTGAAAAACTAATAAAAATTGATGAAAAAAAAGAGAGACAAACTGGCACTGCTATATAGGGCTCACACTGCAGGTCTCTGCTCCCATTCTTCTGTCCCCTGCTGCCACTGCAGATTGGGCAGGACAACCAAACAGCCAGATGTGATCACGGGGCATAAAAATAAAGTAATAAGCACTGTAATAAAAACGGATCAATTATTATATGAACGCTTGAAAACAGAATATCTAAGGAATTATAACAGAACTGGCATTGTTTAATACTTCATGTCATTGAAGAATTTGGTAGCATTATCATCCAAAAATACAGTTCAATCCTAAATATGCATAGGCATAGTCCTGGAAAGGTTTAGTCTTGTTGACCTGAATGATGTTTCATTATAAGATTCAGTTACTATTATAATTAACATAGGACTGCATTTATTTGACTGCAAGATCTATATTCCAGAATATAATTTATCCTTAGAAATAAAGGCATAATTCAAGTTTCTAATCAGACTAATAATGTGGAAATGTAGTACTTTATGTGCTATAATAAATAGTGCTTATTTTTTAAATTAGACCTCTTCACTCAAGATATTCATAGTTATTAATCATTAGAGAAAGCCATTATCTTACTACTATAATTGAGCCTGGAATGATGGTCCTAAGTTGTACTACTCATTGAGCAGGTCACCATGTGACAATGCCTCAATTTTATGATTTTTGCAGAGGTCATTACGCAAAACCACCCATTAAAGGAACTCATTGCCTGTAAGGGGCCTCCCCCCTCTCCAGAAAACATAAGTAAATGTTGGTTTCCAACAAACAAATATAGATTGCGGTCATATGGAATGCTGCAAATGGCCATAAATGCAGGCTGGTTACCGAGTGCCCAAAATGCAATCCTATGTCTGCAGAGTGAGCCCGGCTGTTAAAATATCAAATCCAGGTTGTAAGTTTTGTTTGGCTCCTTGTCATATGTTGAAAATTACCTGTATGGTAAAGTATTATTTATAATATCAGAAGCCCTATATATCCATACTACCTGTGGATTATATGATAAGGAATATTTAATTATGCTGAAGGATATTTTGGCATTGTAGGAAATAGATGCTTAATTACATGGGATTTTTGTTATAAAACTTCAGTTTTTAACTTGTACCTTTCATCGCACTACATAGTAATCAGGAACTGGGGAGGCTGTACAGGTTGAAAAAGTCCTTGAGTTTGCTTTAGGAGATAAAACAAGGAAATGAATGTGTATGGCATAGATGATGTGTAACATGAAAAATAAATTCCATGGGGAAAAGTGGACTAGATTTGTAGAAGTGTTCTATTGTACCAGATGTATTTAGCTTTCTACATGTTTTATATTTTTTCAAACATCAGGAATTATCTACATAGTAGTATACTTTATTTCCTAGATGTCAGAAAGTTTCAATTATGTAAATTGGATAACATATTCAAATAATGTTCCAAAATATTAACTTATTTGAATTAAAAATATAATCATTCCACCCCAGTAGGTTTTTTTTCCCTCCAGAAATGGGTATGTCATGGGCTGTTTTCTGTGATTTTGTGTTTTTACACCATTTTGCTTGTTCTGCTGGGATTAAGCAAAGGCATATCTTGAGCATGTCAACACAGAATTCCATTAATGTATAAAAATATATTTAACTTTATTACATTAGTATCAGTAGCTGTTGAATCCTGATTAAATATGGTTTAATCTTTTACATAGGTCTGTAAAGATTTGTTCCTTATATGTGAGGAGTAAACAAAAATAAGGGCAATCCCAAATTATCTGGAATCCTAGTCAAATACTCCTTGTTTAGCAACCACAATTGGAACTGGGAAAATGATCATTAAGCAATCATTTAGTGAAACCACAACTATGCTTATGATCTTTAGTTTTACTTTGCTTTACAGACCTATAAAGTCATAAATGTGAGGACAGATTGCAATTTTACTTTTTCATGAACATTGTAATTACAAATGGTCATTGATGGCAGACAAGTTATTTGGGCCATTGTAAAATTGACTTCATTTTTCAATCATTCATTGATGCAATACTGGATTTTTGTTTTGTCATTAAATCTGCTAACTTCAATAGATGTTGTCCACTTCTACCATTTGATGTATTAAAAACAAAAACTTTGGATGATTTTTAAAAACTTGTTGAAGTAAATATACCAAGAATTTTATACCAAGGAAAAATGTGTGTCTATTAAATATTCAAAATCAGCAGGATCTCATCCCAGGTCATACTTACAGCTTTTATACAGGGTGAAGCACTATATGATATTACTTGCTAGTCTGAAAATCTCAGAAGAGGACACAGGACTGATTTCTTAGTCTTTCCCTTTTCTCCCTTAATGATCTTTGTTTTGCTTTCCCCTCAAGTCCTTACCCAGTGAAGAAATGAGGCAAATGAAAAAGACACTTCTTACTCTGGCATAAACCAATACAGTAACAAATTCTTGTCCCAAAGGTACTTTTTTTCCCAAGAGGCAACTGGACTTCCTGGTTTTTCTTTGAAAAAGTTTAGCTTCTCATCCAAGAAGCTTCTTCAGCTCTGACTGGATGGTGGGGAATGGAAGATCAGAGCTGAAGAAGCTTCTTGGATGAAAAGCGAAAACATCTTCAAAGAAAAACCAGAAAGTTCTCTCTTGACAAAGCACCTTTCAGAGAACCATGACCTGGATGACTGAGAATCTCCATAGACATTTAACAAATTCATGTGTACTTAATTCCGCATCCAGAGAAAGCTACACACTTTCCTGTGTTCTTATTCTTGTTTATTGTTATTCCTGTTATCTTGTACATGAGTGACAAACTAAATAAATAAAAAATGAATAAATAAAGGCAAAACAGGCCCTCAATTTACAGCAAGGCCGTGCAGCCCAGCAGCTTTAAGTTTGCCCACAATGGATTCTTTTTACGTTTCAAAAACATTTTAACCCTTCTCTCTCCTCCCAGTCCGACGCTTCACCTACAAACGATCCCGATTCTCCCGCGTCCTTCCTTCCCTCCCTTCAATATACTCTTCCTATAAAGAGAAGGGAAGCGTGACAAGCTCCGGGCAGGAGATGGGCTCGCGTAGAGGTACCAGAAGTTTAACCGTTTCACCTAAGCCACAGCTCGTCCTCTCTTGGGACAGCCTTCCGCCGACATTAAAGCGATGCGTGAACTTGCGAAAAACTGTGGCAGGCACGGAGGGGAGCGAAAAAAGAAGCGAGAAACGGATATTTTCTCCCTCTCGTGAAGGGAGGGGGTCTGGTGCTCTCTCCGCTCCTTTGTTATTGTTCGGGTGATTCATTTGATCTCTTCCTCTTTGGCACCTTCTCGACACCCAGCCAGTTGGCAGAACGAGGAAGCGGCAGAGGCGACGACGGCGCCTCCAAACTTGTTTATCCCCTTTTATAGTTCCCAGAGCCACAGTTTCGCAAACGCTCGGAGCAAAAGGGACCCCCGCCTCGTTAAAGAGCCGGATGCGGCGAGGTTCAGGCGGACGGCGTTAACGACCGTCGCCCTTCTTCTGCCCTCAACCCCGAGCCCTTCGGCTTTAAAAAAAAAAAAAAACCGCTCGGCGACTAAGAGCCTCTCAGATACGGCGGGGCTCGAACTGCCTCCCGTGAGGAACGGTAGACGCTCTCTCCTCCCCAGCCCCCCAGTTGCACACTTTCCCAGAGTCCCGGGCCCTTGAGGGTGGGGGTGGGGTGAACCAAAGAGGAAAAAGTGGGGGGGGGGTGAGGAAGCACCGGGGGCTCCGAGGGCGGAAAAAGGGGTTTCCCCGGAGCTTTCAACGGCCTTTAGAGAACTAACCTCGCCAGCCAGTAGGTCGTTTGGAGCTCTCAAGGCCGCCTCGCGCGGCCACTGCTTGCCCTTTCTCTGTCAGCGTCTCACACCCCCCCCCCCCAAATCTGACTCACCTTCCACACGTCCTCTACGTCCCGAAGGGGACTGAAGCTTTAAGAGGCTATCAGAGCGGAAACCAACCAGTTTAAGAAACTGAAACAGAAAGAGGTGTCTCGGGCTCCGAGTCAGAGAAGACGTTGCCTACTGAATGCGTATATATATATACGTCTGTGTGTCATGGGGAATGGGGATGTGAAAGAAGATTCTCCCCGCCGTCAGCCTCGTCCCGCCGGCCGCGGCCGCTGATCCTGACTGTTTGTGTTGGCCTGAACGACGCCAGGAAGGAGGAGGGGGAGGGGAGAAGCCAAACAGCTGAGAGGATGTAAACACTGGGACACGTGACCCTATCTCTGGGAGGGAGGCGGGGTCGATCTATCCTTCGGACTGGACGCCTGGTTGTTGCATCGGCTCTGCAAGCGGAGTGACTCCGCCCCGCAACTCCACGACCAATGAAGAGACAAGAGTGTTGCGTCAAAAAAAACCAACCATAACGTCAATAAAGCAGGCAATAGCAGTTGGAGATTGTTAGGCTTTGTTTTTTTACTTGGTCTGTCAAATAGCAGCTCTTCGGACGAAGATGGGGCGCGATAATGGAATGGAATGGAACGGTTGTGAATGGAATCCATTTGTTTGAAAAATAGAAAGTGTGATGCAGTAGCCATTGTTAAATTAAATCATTAATATTTATCAAATTATTAATATTTTATCCTAGTATCACAAAAAATAAGAGATGATTTTATGCTTAATGTTATGATCTAAAACAATAGAGAAGATTTTATTTGCTTGTATTATTTTTGCTTTTGCTTACCAGGATCATACTAGGTTCCCTTAAAATCTCTTCCCATGAATTTACATATTTTATGCTAGATAGTTTCCTACTTGGTCTTATGCTTTCAAGGACAAAAATATATTTAAAGGAGTTTTAAAAAGATGTTTCTCCCTGATTCATTATAAATTGTATGTTAGTAAAGCTGCCATGAGAACATTTTTAGATTTGTCAGATTTCTTCGTATTAAGCATATTTTCCTAGAGGTTAAATACTCTAATAGCTATGATTTACTTGTTTCATACTTAATCTCATTTGAATCCATATATCACATGACACCTACCTTTATTTAGTCTATCAAACAAATATGAATTGAAAACATTGCCAGACTATGTAAAATACAAGGTCAAACTCGATATTTTCTTGAATGCATATTTTAGAGTTATATCAACTTCATATGTCAAGGACCCTTTAAAAATAAGACCATTACATTTTATATTTTATTATGTTTTATATTTGTTCCAAATCCTTAGGATGGCATGTCTACAAAGTGACATTTAGTTTCCTCAGATTGTGACATCTTTTTTCCAGTTGGATGAGGTATTTGCCTCAATATTCAAATTTATATATTTAAACAGTGTAACAAAGTCCTATATAGTCACATAATTTAGCAGTTTGAAAGTTGTTCAAGCAGGCTTTCGCCCGTAGATGCCTGATGTTGTTGAATCTTTCATTATCAGGTAGGTTTTACCAGATGTTAACTTTCAATTTTACCTTTTTATGTTGCTAAACTACTTGGCAATTAGTGGGTATAGGCTAGTCAGATGTTTCAGTCAAAAACTATGCAGTTCATTTTCACCTGGTTCTCAACAATTCTTGATCATCATTCCTTTTTGTTAACAATGGTCAGTTTTGTTTGCTTCCAAAGGGAGCAATTTGCTTTTGCATTTGCATTAGTTCTGGCTCAAAACTGCCACCCTCATTTTCTTGGGATTTGTTTTCTTGTTTGTTTGTCTTGTCTCTAGAAATGCTGCTGGAGGAGTGGTAGTGGTTGCTAAGAAATATCTGTGTGAATCATTTTAGTGAGCTATTTATCAGAGGCTGAGATCAGGCCTAATATTGCAAATTTGTGTACGGTATCAGTTTTTCAAATTTCATCTACTGCCTAGTGCTTAGCTATCAAATTAAATACTAATACTGCTTAAGAAACAGTAAAAAATTACACAATATGTATTAATATGTATCCTGTCATGTTAAAAAAAATTCTGTTTAAAATTCTGTTTAGATATAAGTAGGGGCAGATAGCAGTAATTGGTCCTTGGCAGCTATTGTGTTTTTAATATTTTATTTAATATGAAAGAATTGAAGTATCACAGGCCACCGGCTACATGTAAAGATTCTCAGAAGTTAACTTGAAAAATTTCCCACTCCCATAGCTTTTAAATGCAGTAGCTTTAGCAAATATTTCAAATGGCACTTATGCTTTTGAATTGATATATGTAATATGTTATATAACACACACACACACACACACACACACACAATGCCATACACTCCACAGAACCTAGGTAACATATTTTCCAAATAATAAAAAACAAGTCATAACAAACAAAAATTATTCAATATGCTGCACATTTACCCTTATCACCTGTCACCACAGACATCTGTTCCTAACCATAGTGATGTCAAAATATGTGTGACTCATCTACATGTCCATGAGCAGTTGCCTTTGATTAAGGAGTGTTTCTCCTACTTGAGTGTTTCTCAAGGGTGGGGTGAAAATGTTCTTCACTGTGCAAGGGAGAAGGACTCCTAAATTTGGATAGCTTATGCCTGAGTAAATAAATTAAGAAGTCTTGTTTTCAATCTCCCTCCCTCCCAGCTTCTCACTTTGCAGGGGTGGCAGACTTTCAACGTCTCCACTACTAGGGCAAAGGATCAGGCAGATTCTACCTGGATCAATTGTTTTCAAGGTTCACAAAGGCCCTGAAATTTATAAGGTTATTTAGATTAACTCATGTTAAATTGGACCTAGAGGCCACGTGATAGTCAGTGTAGTCCCATAGCATCAATCTTGTTCTATTATGCTGATTCTAACCTGTCATCATTTTCACAACTGTATCTTTTACCAGCTGTAGCTCCCAGTTTTTTTCAGAAGTAGCCCCATATAGAACAAATTACAGTAATCTAACATATGATCTGTTAAATTTGTGATCATTTTTGACAATTTTGAATGCTTCTATGTTCCTGAAGTATTGTGAAAGCTATGTTGTTTTTCTGTTCTAAGCCCCAGTAGCTTCTTTACTGTATCTCAATAGGAAAATATATCCTGAATTAAGCATTAATCTTCCGATACAACTGATTTTAAGTCTAAACAAATATATCAGGAAACCCAGATTTACAGTACATTAAATAACCAAATGCAGTGACCACACTTGCTTTCTCCTTTTCTGAAACTGAAATGTTGTTTTAATTATGCAACATAGTAAGCCTCTGGTGGCTTCACATCTTCAAACATAGAGCAAAGATGTGGAACTTTAACTCCTTCCTCTTTCACCTACAGAATTTATAATAGGAAAACAAGGATGGGATGGGGAATCTAGCATTCTGTTGAAACAGAATTAAGAAAAGCGTGAGTAAAATACTTAACCTTGCAAAATAAATTTTCTTTGACAATTTCAGCTGTTAAAAATTCTGTTCTCTGAAGGTAAATGACTCTTTCTGTTCAGTTATCTTAACACAAATAGATAATAGAAGTAGATATCATTAACACTAGGCATTTCAAGTGTTTCAAATGCTCTTGAAGAATAGATGATAACGTATAAGAATAGTTACTTCCTTTTTATATTGCATTCTTGTTTTCTCATCTATTTTCAGATTCCTTAATTGTAGGGCTGTGATGTCAAACCTATGGCATGTGTGCCACCTGTGGTACATGAAGCCTTCTCTGCGGGCACGGTGGAACTGAGCTGTCACCCAGCTCAGCTCCACCGTGCATGCACATGCACCTACCGCCGGCAAGCTGATTTTTGGGTCCCTGCCATGCATGCACACACATGTGGGGGGGTCACACATGCATGTGCAGAGAATGGGTGTGTGTGGTGCCTCCCATGTCACTTTTTTGGCCTAGCAAGCCTCCCTGAAGCTGCCTGGCACCAAAAATCTTCCTTACTTCCCAAGTGGCTTCCCTGCCTAAGCTGTCTTGCCTGCATAAGCTGCCACATAATACCTGCCCTGCGCCCCAACTGAGCTGCCCCCTCCTCCTGCCTATAGGTAAATCTCGCTAACACCCCCCCCCGAGCTTGCTGCCCCCTCCCACCGTCCCCACTGGGCTCATAACCTTCCCTTCTCCCGGCCCTTTCAAGAATCCCCATGAGCCTCATTATGCCTCCCAGCAGGCTTCAAGCATTCATGCTAGGCCCAAAGTAGAGCATTGGGATGTGTGTGTGTGTGCAGAGGCCCATGGCCATTTTGGCATGCTGTAGCAGGCCTCAAGCAGGCCTGCTAGGCCAAAAATAGAGCGCTGGGGGGGATGTGTGTGTGTGCAGAGGCCCATGCCCATTTTGGCTCCCAGCAGGCTTCAGGCAGGCCTGCTAGGCCCAAAATAGAGCAGGCTAGCAAGCCTACCTGCAGCCCCCTGGGAGCAAAAGCGGGGCGGGGGGAGCTTCAAGAAAGAAAGAAAGAAATCCTCACCATTTGAGGATCCCCAAGTGCATGGAGCAGAGAGGTCTTCAAACGTGTCAACTTAAGACTTGTGGACTTCAACTTCCAGAATACACCTCTGCTGGCTGGAAAATTCTGGGAGTTGAAGTCCACAAGTCTTAAAGTTGACAAGTTTGAACACTTCTGCTAGCTGCTATCCTTAGGCTCAGACTAAGCTAATCAGTAGTGGAGCTCTAAGAATGCCAGATGATCAATGGACATGTTCTCAATTTCAAAATGTCTGGCTTTTCTTCCTCCTACTAAAGACCACCTGGGATTCTTCACAGGAAGGGAGGAAAGAAGGAAAGAAGGAGAGAGAGGGAGGGAAGGTGGAAAAAGGGAAGGGAAAGTGAATGAGATATGGATGGATGGATAGAGGGAGGGAACTAGGGAGAGAAAAAGGAGAAAAAAGAAAGACTAAAAACCTGGCACTAGACACAGCTTCAGATCATGCTTTGAAACAGCACAAAAATCCAGGGATGAAAGGAACCTCAGAGGTCATCTAATCTAACCCCCTGCTCCAGCAGGAGACCTTATATCATTTTGGTTATTTTAGTGCTTCCAACACAAAGGAGAAATTCTCAGAAATCCCCAGGCATTGCCAACCTCTTCCCCCTAGTAAAAAAAAAAAATATAGAGCAAAAACTTCATGCAGTATTAAAAAGGATAGTTAAGGGGGCTGCTGTGTATTGTTTAATGGACTGCTAAATTGGCAAAATAGAAGGCTAAATTGGCCATGCCCACCCAGTCACATGACCACCAAGGCACTCCCACCCAGTCCCATGTCCTCCAAGCAACAAGTTCAAATCCACTCAACCGTGAAGTTCATTGTGTGACTTTTCGACAGTCTACAGTTCTCACAGTATATTACCTCATACGGATTTAGTATAGATAAAACAAGGAGTGGCCTGCCATGAAAGCAACAGTATACCCCCTCTTGAACAACAACAAGAAATCTCTAAATAGATTGATTATATAAAAAATCTTTCTTCATATCCTGTGAGAGATATCCTAATGAAGAGGTTATACATTAAAGTTTGCTTTCAATTCTGTCTTTGCTCGCTGAGATTGCACAGAGAGGATGAGACAGTGATATACTATTTAACTAACAGTGAATATTAGTTTGGATTGGCTCTATTTTTGAACCTTTGGAAACATAATTTTTCAAGGTTTTTTTAAAATAATATTACTATGGAAGGCGACAAAGAACAAGATGAACATTGATAGAGGAATTCAACTTAGTTAAATGGGAGACCATTTGCTTGGAAAAATCAGGTTACAGTTTGAAAGTACAACTGGAGTTAGCTTTTACTCAGTTCGGCCTGGTTCGCCTGAATCGGTAGGAGACACTGGGCCCACCCACGCGGCCTACCCACCAGGCGTGGCTCTATTTCATCCTATTTAGGGATGTTTTTTAGCATAGTGCATGTGCAGAAGGTGCACGCACAGATTTACGAACTGGTAGAGAAGGTAAGTGAAAACCACCCCCGCTTAGACACAATTTGAATGGATTATTGTTGAGGACTAACATATGTGTTGTTGCATAAGTTGAATGTATCCATGAAAGGTGTTGCGTCCTCCTGACGCAGCCGGCAGCCAAACCACACCCTGCCGCAACCTGATTGGTCCAGGCGCGGTTGGCTGCCGGCGGGAGATTTGCGCCTCGCCCATTGGCTGGCCGCCTGACAGCTATCCGTATAAATAGCTGTCAGGCGGCGCTGTCCAGCGCGCATGTTCTGAACTGTCAGTTGTATTGTTCCTGTTAAATAAAGTTCTACAATTTTACCTCAGCACCTCCTCGTATCTAAAACCTGGCGACGAGGATGAGCGACACCGAACCGCTCCACATTCCGGCCCTTGCCACCGCCTCATTATTCGCTCCATTTCGCCCTGAAATGGAAAGTTGGGACTCGTTCCTCGAACAATTTGAAGTTTTTCTTCAAGCTCACGGCATGACTGACTTGCCTGAGGGACGAAAGAAGCGGGTCTTCTTACATTACTGCGGGGCAGAAATGTTTGCCACTGCCCTCGCCGCTCCTTCTCCATCCCACGCCATCCCTTTCGACACCCTTCTCAGCCGCCTGAGGGTTCATTACGAGCCGGCTCCCTCCCGCTACTCGAGGTGACAGCATTTTCGTCGCTGCATCCAGAGGGAGGGCTAGTTGATTGCCCAATACGTAGCGGCTCTCCGCACCGCCGCTATGGACTGCGAATTCCATGACCTGGACGATGCCATCCTGGAGCAGTTCATATACGGCATGTGTGACATCAACCTCCACCGGCACATCCTCGCTCGGACCGAATTGTCCTTGAAAATCGCCGTGGATGAGGCCAGGGCATACGAAATGGCTGGCCAGTCCACCCCAGACTACCGCCAGTTCCCGCCCTCGGTCTTGGCCTCGCTTCCTCCTTCCTATCAGTGCCAGGTGTCCCACGAAGAACCTCGGCCCGACTTCGATGCCTCCGTGGACCAGCTGCGTTCCCTATCCTTCAAGGACGCCGGGTCCTGCCTCAGCTGTGGCGGGTGCAACCAGTGCTCCTCCTGCCGGTTCTGTGCCGCCGTTTGCCGCCAATGCGGGAAAAAGGTCACATTGCCGCCGCTTGCCAGTCTCCTGCTTCGGCTCCTCGGGCCTCCAGGGCTCCCACCGGCCGTCGGCCGGCCTCTACGCTGCCTTCTGCTTCCCGCTGCTATGCTGTGTCCGAACCAGACAGGTTCGCTCCTGATTGGCCACTGGACTCTACCTCCTACACTTCAGGCAGCCGGGGTAAGCTCCATCTCCAAGTCTTCCTGGACGGCCGCCCCTGCCAGATGGAGCTTGACACTGGCTCCACGAGGACCATCGTCTCCTGGGACACTCTAAAAAAACTTTTCCCCCGCTTCGCGCGGAAATGACTCGCTGCTTCCCCATGCCTCCTTCGGGACTATCAGGGGTCCCCGATTCCAGTCCTGGGTTCCGTCACTTTGCCAGTCCGATATGGCCGTTTCCAGGGTCCCTTGCCCTTTATTGTGGTCAGGAACCCCTTGACCTCACTCCTGGGGCTCGACTGGTTCCAGGCCTTCGGGTTGTCCATCGCTGGCATCAATTCCCTCCGGCTGGCATCCGACGTTGACCTGTTGGTGGCGGAATTCGCTGACGTCTTCAGCGAGACCCTGGGCTGCTATACAGGCACCCCAATTTCCCTTAACCTGGACCCCTTGGTAGCCCCCATTCGCCTGAAGGCCCGCAGAGTGCCATTGGCGCTGCGGGCTAACGTGGATGCTGAGCTGGACAAGCTCATTGCCCAGGGCATCCTTCAACCCGTGGACCACACCGCCTGGGAAACCCCCATTGTGCTCCCCCTGAAGTTGGACGGCTCCCTGAGGGTCTGCACCGACTACAAGGCCACCCTCAATAAGGCCTTGCAAGCCCACCCCGTCCCTGTCATCCAGCATGTGCTGCATTCCCTGGGCCAGGGCAAGATTTTTGCCAAATTGGACCTGGCCCAGACGTATCAGCAACTGCCTGTGGATGACGCTACCGCCACTGCCCAGATGATTGTCACAGGGGGGCATTCCGCTGCACGCGCCTTCAGTTTGGCGTCAGCGTTGCCCCCGGCCTGTTCCAGGGATTCATGGAGCGCTTGCTCCATGGGATCCCTGGCGTGACGCCATACTTCGATGACGTCCTGATTGCCGCTCCGGACCAATCAGGACTCATCTCCACCTTGCGGGCCGTCGTCTCCCGCTTCCGAACCTCTGGACTGCGCCTTAAGCGGTCCAAGTGCTGCCTCGGCGTGCCCGCCGTGGATTTCCTTGGGTTCCGGGTGGATGCCCAAGGCATCCACCCCTCCCCTACTAAAATTGAGGCCATTACTAATGCGCCAACCCCCTCTAACAAGGCGGAGCTCCAAGCCTTTTTGGGGCTCTTGAATTTCTACGCCGCCTTCATCCCCCATAAGGCTTTGGTGGCGGAGCCCTTGTACCGCCTCCTAGATTCCTCCGCTCCCTGGGCCTGGACCAGCCGTGAAGCGCATGCGCTCGTGGCTGTCAAACATCTACTGACAGCTGCTCCCGTACTAGCCCAGTACGATGAGCGGTTGCCCCTCCTCCTAGCATGCGATGCCTCCCCCTTCGGCGTGGGTGCTGTATTTTTTTTTAAATGTTTTTTTAATTTTAATTGAAACAAGTACAGCATCTTTCTTTACATCTGTAGAAAATGTATCAATCGATTACAGATCCTCCACGGTCAACAAACATAACTCATATTAACTTAAGCATTATTATATATCCATTTTCATTTGACTGTAATTATTATTTAAAAATATTAATACAAGTAATAATCTTGAACAATACCTGCCCACACCAGTGGGAAAAGAAAAAATCAAAAAGAAAAGGTAAAAAAAAAAAAGAACAAAAAAAAAGACAAAAACGACAAAGGACAAGGCAGGAAAAAAGAACAAAACACAGGTATCTATTATAAACAAGAAGAAGTATATCAACTGGTTACAACATGCTTTGGTGCTTCTCTTCCATTAACTCATATTAATTCAAATATCTTAACTCAAATGTTTACCATATTAGTATCATTATACCTCCAGTTTTAATTACCTATAGTTATTTAAACATCCTTCATCCTTAGCTATGCCAAAGAATTACTCCATAACACATGCTGACATTTCATTTACTTACTTATAAAGTCCTCTATTTACATCAAATCCTCATATCCTATTTTAGCTGAGCATCCATAATATTTAGTTATATCATATATCATAACATTTTCCCAGTATTGATTAACATTTGATTGTATGTATTTTATTTAGTTTTTATAATAGTGATAATTATTATAATTAATACTCTTTATGTATAATCCAAAAGTGTTTTCTCATACCCAATTGTTATTTATCATGTCAACTCCACATTATATACATTACTATCAATATCAATTATTATTCAGCTATATCTGTTACAAAGAGAGCAATTAGGTTAGCAAAATTTCAATTGTATTCTTCAATCTATCAGCCAATTCCACATTATATACATTACCATCAATATCAATTATTATTCAGCTATATCTATTACAAATTAAAGTAATCAGATTTAGCTAATTTTAAGTTATATTCTTCCATCTGTCAGCCTGTGTCTTTCCAACAGCAAAATTTTATCAATCCAATTGCCATTCGTTGAATAAGTTTACCAAATGTTTTTATAAGCAAGTCCAGACGAAAATATCTTCGCACCTTTTGGCTCTGAATGTCAGTGCTGAAATAATAATGTTGTCCCAGGCTTGTAAAACTTTTCAAATTGACTTTAATTCTCCAGGGTGGAGTTTCCATTTCTCCTACACTCTGTCTCTTTAAATGAATCTTCTTTATAGCTCCCCCCCTCCTTTCTTCCTCTGAGATAGACCAGACGCCATTTCTCACATTTTCCATTTGTATTTCAGGAACATTCAAACATTCAGCGATCTCAGTTTTTCCTTCATATTTTAAAATCAGATGATCCAATTTTCTTTCCAATCTCTGAAAAGAGTCAAAAAGCTCTCGACATGCGGAAAAAAGAATCTTGAATGAGACCTTAGAAGTATTTTCAGGCGCCATGATGTGTCGCAGTTAAAAATTGCAAGTAAAGACACGCTGGAAACTGTGCAATCTTATCTGATCGTAAACACAGCCAGGTAATAAAAATGTCAGATCGTGAAGGGCTAATTAGTAGAAAGTTGACTTTACGATCCACTTAAAAAGAGTCAGTGAGGAGGGCTGCCGAAGGGTTCCTTGAAGCGTTTAAGAGATAAAGTAGCCACCAGACATAAATCCATTAAAGAAAAGACCAATTCGCCGCTAGATTCTTCTATTTTTTGGTTTCAATTAGCTTAAGCTTTTAGTGTGGACAGTCTCTCTTGAATAATAAAATCAGCTTACCAGATGACATCACTTCTGCCATTCTTAGGGGCAACCTGCAGTTTCAGTTAGCACGCAGCTAATCCAGAAAGGAATTGGCACGAGGAGTTAATACCCCCCCCCCAGAGACTTTGCGAATGTCTCTGAGGTCCTGGGTCTCTCCTCACCTTCACTGTCGTCTCCGGGACAGCTAGGGTCCAAAGAACCCGTCCAAAAATCCTTCGGAATAGAGGAATTTCAGGAATAGCCTGAAACTCCGTCTTCTCACTGCTAAGCCCCGCCTTCTCTCTCGGCGTGGGTGCTGTATTGAGCCACTCCTTCCCGGACGGCTCAGAGGCACCCATTGCCTTCTACTCGCGTACCTTGTCCAGGGCTGAACGTAATTACAGCCACCTGGACAAAGAGGCGCTGGCGGCCGTAGCTGGCGTAAAGAGGTTTCACCACTACCTCTACGGCCGCCCCTTCATGCTCCTGACTGATCACAAGCCCCTCCTGGGCATCCTGGCAGGGGACCGCACCATGCCCCCTATCCTCTCTCTGCGCATGACTTGCTGGTCCGAGTTCCTTTCGGCTTACACTTACTGGCTGCACTACCAGCCTGGCAAGTATATGGGCCATGCGGATGCCCTCAGCCGGTGCCCGTTGCCCCTCCCACTCTCCGACCCAGCCCCCTCCGTGGCCTCCGGCGTCTTCCTCATAGACGACCTGGAGCTGCCTCTCTCCGCCTCGGATATTGCCACCTCCACGGCCAACGACCCACTCCTATCCAGGGTGTTAGCTGTCGTTCGCCGGGGCTGGACGGCGGACTCTCGGTCTCCCGAGTTCCAGCCGTTCCTCCGCCGCTGCACCGAGCTTTCTGTCCTCCAGGGATGCCTCCTCTGGGGATCCCAAGTCATCATTCCGCCCTCCCTACGCCAGCTGGTGCTCCGCCGGCTCCATGAGGGCCACCTGGGCATAGTCCGCATGAAGGCCCTCGGCCGCGGCTATGTCTGGTGGCCCTCTCTGGACACCGACATCACTGACTGGGTGCAGCGGTGCCCTCCCTGCCAGGCAGTCCGCCCCGCGCCTCCCTCCTCCCCGCCCCAGGAATGGGACATTCCCTCCTCTCCCTGGAGCCGCCTTCATGCCGACTTCTTCGGCCCCATTGATGGCCGCTCTTTTCTCCTAGTCGTTGATGCCCTGTCCAAATGGGTGGAAGTTGTCCACCTCCGCTCTCTCACCTCCGCCACGACTATCCATGCCCTGGAGTGCCTGTTCTCCACCCACGGCCTCCCTGACACATTGGTGACCGACAACTGTCCCCAATTTACCTTGGCAGAATTCCGCCTCTACCTTGCCAGCTTAGGAATCCACCATGCCCTGTTGGCCCCATATCACCCTGCCAGCAATGGCATGGCGGAGCGCCCTGTTCGCTCCGCCAAGGAGGGCTTGGCCCGCTTGAGCCACCAGCCATGGACAACCCGCTTGCCCACCTACCTCTGGGCCCAGCACTCCATCCCCTGCGCTGCCACTGGGAAATCGCTGGCCGAGATCCTCATGGGCCGCTGGCTCCGCACCACCCTGGACCGGCTACACCCCCACTTCTCTCCCCTCTCTGCTTCTCTGGCTTCCACCCCTAGGGCCTTCCATGTGGGGGAGGAGGTCTACGCCCAAAATTATTCGGGCGAGCCTAAGTGGATCCCGGCCGTGGTCCAGGAACTAACAGGACCCTGTTCCTACAGGGTCCAACTTGGTGACGGAAGAATTTGGCGGCGCCATGTAGACCAATTGCGCCTCCGCGCATTGGTCCCACTCCCAAGACAAGAGGGCCGAGCCACTCCACCGGCTGCACCTGACTCTAGCCTCCAGCCGCAACCGCAAGAACCTCGGCACGCACCACCCGGCGACCGCCCACCTCCACCCATTTTGTCCGCTGCCGTGCCTACCTGTTTCGGTGCAAGGCTAGGGGCTGGGCCTCGACCTCCACTCCTCCTCCCGGCCGGAGCTCCTCGTCCACTACCGTCCTCCTCGGAGACCACACCCGAACTGAGGCGATCCCAGCGCGTGCACAGTAGACCAAGATACTTGGATGACTACGCATGCGCCATCCGGGGGGAAGGGGTGTTGCGTCCTCCTGACGCAGCCGGCAGCCAAACCACGCCCTGCCGCAACCTAATTGGTCCAGGCGCGGTTGGCTTCCGGCGGGAGATTTGTGCCTCGCCCATTGGCTGGCCGCCTGACAGCTATCCGTATAAATAGCTGTCAGGCGGCGCTGTCCAGCGCGCATGTTCTGAACTGTCAGTTGTATTGTTCCTGTTAAATAAAGTTCTACAATTTTACCTCAGCACCTCCTCATATCTAAAAAAAGGATAAATTCTATAAGCTATGAGGCTGGGCCAAATGAGACATGATGCTAATTGAATGTATGATTTTAAAAACCTTTGCAGATTTTAGTATGTGGCTTATGGGGGAAAATGTCATAATTTTGAAACAAGGTTAGTGTCATCTGCCTGAAAAGTCATTGTTTTGACCCTAGCTCAAGATTTGGGATGGCGGTGGGTTCAACTTTTAAGAATTGGATAATGAAGTTCAACTTTCAAACAGCTTTCATGTTCAGCTTTGAAACAATTTCACAACCTGGGCAAATAGCTTATTCACTGTCACGTTTTATGGAAACCTCTCACAAGTAAAGATAATGATGCCTAGAAAAAATGTTCGCATTTGGAGTTGGATCTGTCCTTAAAAGGCAAGGAACTTTGGAATTGTCTGATTTTTAGCAGGACTGTAGGTGTTATTCAGGTAAAAATATAGTCTGCTATTTCTATAATTCTTCTATGAAGTAGCCTTTGGATTAAGGTGACCAGATTTTCAGATTGGTAAAGAGGGACACCATTGACCAGAGGGGGGGGCTTGATTAAAATTTTTATATTTTGTCAAAACGTCACATGACCCCAGCACACTGAAACCATCATAAATACAAATCTGTTGCCAAACATCAAAATTTTGATCACGTGACCATGAGGTAGCTAAGTGTGAAAAATGGTCGCTAAGTGTGAAAAATGGTCATCAGTCATTTTTTTCAATGCCATTGTAACTTTGGTCACTAAATGAACTGTTTGAAAGCTAAGGCTAGCTTGCATTGTAATGCCTTATGCTAGCTTACATTTTCAAGAGAGAGAAGCTAAACTCCTAAACACACAAGGAATTTGTCTTTGGTGAATATGCTCTCAGTGTACATAAAGAAAAATAAAATAGAATACATTCATCAAGAATCACAAGCTACAACACTTAGTGATAGTCACTAAAGCCTGGAGGATTGTTCCCTCTGTGCTTCTTTAAAACAATATACGTTAGAATAGAATAACAGAGTTGGAAGGCACCTTGGAGATCTTCTAGTCCAACCACCTGCTTAGGAAGGAAACCCTACACCATTTCAGACAAATGGTTATCCAACATCTTTTTAAAAACTTCCAGTGTTGGAACATTCACAACTTCTCTTCTTGATTAGTTTCCACCCATTGCTGCTTCTTCTACCCTCACGTACCTTGGAGAATAGTTTGACTCACTCTTCTTTGTGGCAACCCCTGAGATATTGGAACACTGCTATCATGTCTCTCCTAGTCCTTCTTTCTATTAAACTAGACATAATTAGTTCCAGAAACAGTTTCTCATATGTTTTGGCCTCCAATCCCCTAATCATCTTTGTTGCTCTTCTGACTTGTGACTGTTTTTCTCCTTTATGACCACTGCACCATCCTCATGACTACATGGTCAAAATTTGCTTGGCACCTGGCATGTGTTCATGATAGTTGCAGTATCCAGGATTATGCGATCACCATTTGTCACTTTCCCAGGTTGTTGGTTTCCATTAAGCAAAGTGACCAGGAAAAGCCAAACTTGCTTAATGACTGCATGGTTCACTTAACAATTGCAGTGACTCACTTAACAAATGTGGAAAGAAAGGTCATGAAATGAGGAACCGTCTTGCTTCGCAATGGAAATTTTAGGGTCAATTGTGGTTGTAAATCGAGGTCTAGCTGTATAGATATGGAAATAATCCCAGTCCCTTAAAATTGAAGTGTGCTTGCCTTGCATTCTAAACAACAAAATATCCAACCATTTTTTCTTAAATATTTTAAGCAAATGTTGTACAAAATCTCCCAATGCAATAAGCTTAATACTGTATCCTGAAGTATTGGAATATAGTATGTGAAAATAGCAATGAATTTAAATGTATGAATTTAAAACTAAGTTTGGAGCTATTGTTTATTAGCCAATGTTGCACTCTATTTTATACAAAATGCTTCTATATCAAAAAATACCCATGTTCTTCTATTCCAGACACCTGTAATGACCCCAAAGGTCAGCTATTTGTTTATGACCTTCTATAACAAATTCATGGCTTTATACAGAGATACAATAATATCAACACCCTACTCTGCTCACTGGGTAGTTTCAGATAACTGCTATTTGAGAAGTTTTAGAAGTTACTTGCAATCTTGTGGCGAGTTTTCTGTTTAATCTGCTAGTTTTGCAAAAGGAAAAACTACACAGCCGTAAAAATAATTCCTGTTGCTCAATGCAGCTGTGCTGAGCTGCTTTCTTGGCACAATTTGGAAGATATTTGGTCACAGTAGATCAAATATGGATAAGAGAGCCAGTTTGCCTAGTAGTGGTTCAGGCACCAGACAAGAAATCAGGAGTTTCTAGTCCCATTTTCGGCATGAAAACCTGCTTGGATGAAATGAGGCCAGTCACTCTTTTTTTCCCTTCTTTCCTTCCTTCCTCCTTTCCTTCCTTCCTTCTTTCCTCCTTCCTTCCTTCCTTCCTTCCTCCTTTCCTTCCTTCTTTTCCTTCCTTCTTTCCTTCCCTCTTTCTTTCCTTTCCTTCCTTCTTTCCTTCCTTCCCTAACTTCCCCCCTCCCTTTCTTTGTTGTGGGGAGTCGGAAGGAGCATTAGATCTGCTCACCGCCTTAAAAGTGGGATTTTTAAAAAATTGCTTTTTTAAAAAGTGATTTCAGCCGGGATGCCTTTAGTACTCACCCTATTCGTCCTCCCATCCACCTTCCAAAAAGTTGATTTAAAAAGCCAGCGATCCGCGCCCGCTTATCCAGCGTTCCTGATTTAGGGGCAGAGTCCTGTTCCCCCCTCAAGGCTTCGAGTTAAAGCCAAAAAGGACCTCCACAGAGATGGCTCTGGGAAGGCAGGGCAGGGACGGGATGCTGGAGAGCAGCGTTCGCCTATAGCCTTGGGGGGAGGGGGGTGTTTGCAACCCTGCCCTGCTTGGCGCCTCTCGTTGCTTGAAATGGGGTGCTCCGTTTGGGGGGGATGCAGGAGGTCCAAATAAGAGGCAGGCTCAGCCTCCACTGGGATGGAGCAAGCAGAAAGAAAGGCAAGAGCGGGGTGGGTGGGAAATGGGACTTCGCTGGCGGTTGCAAAGCAGCCTTCCCCCAACGCCCTCCAATCCTTTCAAAAGCCACCCCCATC
Organism: Thamnophis elegans; assembly: GCF_009769535.1. Classification (NCBI taxonomy): domain Eukaryota; kingdom Metazoa; phylum Chordata; class Lepidosauria; order Squamata; family Natricidae; genus Thamnophis; species Thamnophis elegans. The sequence continues at coordinate 37,993,854 of NC_045548.1, forward strand.
GCCAGCCTCTCCTAAGCGGATCCCCGCCTGTCTCCCCTTGGCTCACCCAGAGACTGAGCCGCTTGGCCCGGGACCGAGCCTCCTGCTTGCCACGGTGCCGCCGCCGGAAAGCCGTCGCTCTCCCTGCAGAAAAACGGTGTGTGTTGGTGCGGGCACGCAAAGGAGGGGAGGGAGGGAAACCACTGCCCTCTAAAGGCCACATTGGGAACGACACTTCAGAGAAATAAAAACTTTTTTTTTAACGGCGTCCTTTTTAAAATTGATTTTCTTTCTTTTGGAAAATCGGGAGTTTTTGAACACACCGCAGGACACAGGACAAATTATTAAAAATCGTGACTGTCCTGCCAAAAGCAGGACGTCTGGTCACCTTACTTTGGATGTATTTAATGTTAAAATAAAAAAAAGTTTTCCTGAGTTTCCTAAGCTGATATGTGCTTAAATTATTCATTCCTTGTATTCATATTATAGAAATCGTGATTCATTTTGTGTTCTCTTTATCACAGCCTATGGTATAGTGTAATCCTGTTTATAATAAACTTTCCTTTGTGGTATCTAATAGAGTTAGTTATTCTGGATGAAATTTAAATGAATGATTTATGTCTTCCAGTTGCCACAACAGTTATTTCATATACCAGCTTATTCTTATGATGGAACTCTCAGTAAATTACATTAAATCTAGTGGCTAGGATTTTGTTTGAGTTTCAAAGACTTTATTTGGGGGGAAAATTCTAAAAAACCTCAAGACTACACTAGTATTTGAAATGACTTTTAAATACACATTTGATTTTGTGCCTCACCATAACAAGCATCTTGCTCAAAATATCATTTGTCTTACATTCGGTGATGCAGAGATGATTCTGGGAGTGACAGATATTGTCATTTCATTTTTATATGTTAAAAGAGATGGGATATGTGTCAAATTGCAAATTAGATTTGGGATTTTTCTTCCAAAATACTTGGATGTAAAACTCAATTTCTTCTTCAATACAGGAATTCATTATTTTCTTACAGCAGTGAAATCTGTATACAGCATATTTCCTTACAGTTAAAGTGGAATCAGTGGGACCTTCAAGTAAATGAGTATAGGATAGCCCAAGTTATGATTTTCATCAGAGGCTTCCCATTATACGAAATAGCTAACAGGTTCATCACTATTTTCCTCTAAGTAATTTTCCAGATGGAAGGGCCATCTTAAATTCAACTCATTTGCATTATCAAATGAAATGATTTATGCTAGAACTCATTTGAAGATGGAGATTAGATTTGCATCAATCAGGATGGTTCAATCCACTGAAATTCCAGTCATCTGATATAGTAGCAAAGAAGGTTCTAGATAAAACTTATTGCATGTAACCTTTAAAAGAGATCACTATTACTTATTAATATTGGTTTTGTTGTTAGAATAAAACATAAAATTTCCCAAATATAATGACATTAAATCATATCCATTCTCTAGCAAAATGAACTTTGGTCTTGTTATCTAGTATATCATGAAATATTTCTTGGACTTGTATGGTGTCCAGAACACTGTAATAACTTTTGGACAATTTCCCTTGAATTTGATTTATAGCTTATTAGAAGTAACCCCTCCACCATTTCATAACATTCAGAAAAAAAAAATAACCCTTCCTCCCCATCCCATGAAGTACCTTCTCTTTCTTTGTACAATTTTAAACTCAATTTAAGACTAAATGGTAAGTTTCTCCTAACTTTTTCTAGTGGCAATATCTGTGGTTTTGTTTTCTATTATAGTATATTTTGCTTATTAATAAAGAGGAAATTTATGTGTTATTCATTTGGTGGTAAGTAGTTTACAAATTTATTGAACTACAAGTATAAAAAAATACAGGGTAGAAAACTGGTCAACATCTAGTTTTAATACTGGAACTTTCCAGTTGGTGGCTGGATGGAGTCACTGAAGCAGTAGGCATCAGCTTGAGGATGGTAGAGGACAGGAAAGCCTGGAAGAACGTTGTCTATAGGGGTCGTGATGGGTCAGACATGACTTCGCAACTAACAATAACAACAACTTACCAGTTTAATTACTAGTTCTCATAAAAGAAAAAAACCCAAATATCTGGAGAAAGTTATTGAATCCAAGTAACCTCCAATCTCTTTTTTTTTGAGAATTTTTTTTATTGTTTTAGTTAAACAGAAAAGAAAAAAAGAAAAAAATCATCTTTCGTTACATCTTGTTGAAAGCGTATCGATTGGTTACAAATATATTCCGTGCATTTCTTCCACAGTCCTTACATATACTTCATTCAAATCATATTGTACATTTTAAGTCAAGAAAGAAAAGTTATGTATTTTACTATCCCTATACCATAATTCTCATTTGGTTACCATTGTTTAAACATGTTTTATCTAGAATCATTTATATTAGAAGACACAACCACCTACTGGCATTCATTTACAATTTCAGTAGATCTCCAATACCATTACACCTTTATGACATGTTCTAAAATTAATTCGGTTAAGTAAGATATCTAGCACCCCCCCCCCCGGTAACACACCTGTATGTATCATTAAATATTGTCCATTAACATTTCATTGTTTATTGTAGTTAACTAAATGTTATTTACTGATTATCTCACCTCTCCTCTCCAGGCCCACAAAATATTATAACTTTATAACCGTCTTTAAACAATGATTTATTAATAAGATTTATAGGACTTTTCCCTCAATCCCAAATTAGTTAATTATGTGCTAAGAAAATAAACATTAGACATCTAAGACAATCTAAGAAATATTAACATTTCTACTTGACAATCACCCAGAATGTATATTAGCATTTCTATGGCCTGGTTATTTATCCTAACTAGGGTTATTATTTCTCTATTAGTATCATAGTAAATTTATGTTAATGGATAAACATTCAGTGGTAATTTAAAACAGTCTATAAGGTACTAAAATCTCTACTTAATAATCATCAAAAATTAACTAGCTTTTTTCCATCAATTGGCATTATTAACCAGTATCTTTCCAGTAACAAAGTGGTCTTTCATCTCTCACCAGTTGTTGTGTCAATTCTATATCCAGAACCTTTCCAGGGTTTAAGACTTCTCTCTGCACATTGAACCTTAAACAATCTCTCATGTAGTTTTGTTGCCCTTGAGTTGTTATTAATGTAAGCTTAACTTTAGTTGTCAGGGTTGTTTCTGAATAGATTTGTCTTATTAACTCCATCTTTTTTGCTCTTTTTTTTTCTCCTACATCTTGGAGTTTGGGGTGGAACACCAAATTATCAAAGTCACTTTTCCAGCTTCCCTTCTTTCAACTTTCACTCACGTTTACTCCATTTATAAGTTCATCTGAGTTCTTATCTTTGTTTTCTGTATTTTCATTCACTTCTTTAATTTCTGGGGCTATAACCCCATCATCTTTTTTTGTAATATCCCATAGTCTGTCCCATTTCTTGTCAAATCTCTCAAATCCTTCTGAGATGTTTTGAAGTCCAGCCAAAATGTTTTGAATTAACAAGTTTTCTTCATCTGAGTATTGCTCCATTTTTTAGAATAAGGAAAAATATAGAGAAAGAGCAAAAAGAAAAATTTGGTACTATCTGCCACTCTAGCCTGTCAAGATTTTGAAGAATATATCTATTTTTATTTTAGACAAATGTTCTTTTATAGTTTTCAAAGAAGAAGGGTTCTAAAGTTTTTCTTTCCTTTTCCAATTCTTGTCAAAATATTTTCCACACATCACTATTTGAGTCTTGAGTCTTTATCAGGTTTTAAAGAGACGTTCCAGTCCCTTCTGTTACACAGTCAGTATAGTCAGATAAGAGTGAACAAAGAAAACATTGTTACAACAGCAAAGGAAAAAAAACTTCAGACTTGAGCTTCCAAGTGGCAGATTCGAGTCTTTTAAAACCTCTTTCCTTAAGTATCTCCAATATAATATTGCAACAAGTAGAAGAAGAAATTTATTAAAGTAAAAAGAGTTTTAATTTAAGCCAAAAAAGTTAAGGTAGTAAAGGGAAATAGGAAAAAAAAATCCCTTCACCTCAAGCGGAAAGAATGGGAGCGTTGCAATCACTCAATCCACAAAAGATTACAAGCAAGAGCAAAAAACTTTCTAAGGCAGTCCAATGGGGATTAAATACGCCTTTGTTCTTGCTTAATGGACTAATTAAGCTTAAGAAAATAATTTCTTAGGGCAATCTTCTAAAAGAAAAAAAAAACCTCACCAGGTAGAAACACTTTCATTCTCTCTTTCTGGAGCCGTCTCCAACTATGTCAGCCGGGGGGGGGCTGCCTGTTTGCTGCCGGTTGGAAGCACTCCCCTTGGGTCGATCAGGGACTTTGCGATGTCCCTGCGACCAGCAAGGTCTTGTCTTCCCAGTTACCATCTCTTCAGGACGGTTCAGGTCCTGCCGGACCGTCCAGGGGCAAAAGTATCATCGGCGGATTCGAACAGCCAAATCCGCACAATGTATTGTTGCGACGTTGGCTCCTCTCCCAATCTCTTATTATCTCTTCAAGAAATTGGATGGAGCTGTTTATTCAGAAGCAGTAGCTTGTTCAGTTCATTGGAATGTGTGCAAAAAAAAAATTCATCCAAGTGCACTCAAATTAAGGATAAGCTATTAAGGACCAATTTGTGGATACTTTTTCAAATGCTTGAATGGAATATGCTTTTTTTGTTGGAATTAGGTGACAAATGGATACACAAAACTCTCCACAAACTGACTGAGCAAGAGGAGGAGCAGGAATGGGGGTGAAGAAAGGCAACTTCGGTAACTCAGGAAGCCAGAAAAACGATTAAAGATCTTAACAGTGGATTTAGAAAATCTATGCATCCCTATTATAATGCAAGGTTTTTGAAATGTTTAAAAAAACAAACCCAAATCAAACCAAGATAAATCACTTCATAATTTTTTCCACCTTTAACCTATAAGCTGTACAATTCAATAGAAAAACAAGCTGAAATCTTTTAGGAATAAAAAAAAATAAAAATAAAAAGCTTGTACTACTGTCCTTGCATAAGTGTTTTCACCCTTAAGCTAATACTTTGTTAAAGTACTTTTTGATTTTAGGACAGCATTCAGACTTTCGGGGTAGGAGCCTATCAACCTGGACATCCTGTCTTGGGAATCTTTGTCTACTCTTCCTTGCAAAACCAGTCCAAATCTGTCAGATTGTGAGGGCATCTCCTGTGCCCAGCCTTCTTTAGCTCACCACGGATTTTCAAATGAATTTAAGTCTGGGCTCTGGCTGGGGCATTCCAAAACTTTGTTTTTCCTCTGGTGAAACGATTCTTTTGTTGATTTGGAGATATGCTTTGGGTTGCTGTCATATTGAAAAGTGAAATTCCTCTTCATTTTTGGCATTTTAGCAGAGGCTTGAAGGTTTTGTGCCAAAATATTTGGAACTGTTCATAATTCCTTCCACTTTGACTAAAGCCCCAGTTCCAGCTGAAGAAAAGCAGCCCCAAAGCATAATGCTGCCACCACGATGCTTCCCTGTGGGCATGATGTACTTTTAGTAATGCACAATGGTGTCTTTGCGCCAAAACACACTTTTTAAATTATGGCCGAAAAGTTCAACCTTGGTCTCATCAGATCACAACACATTTTCCCACATGTTTTTGTCAGATTTGATACGGTTTTTTTTTTTTTCAAAATGTAGCTGGGTTTAAATGTTTTTCTTTGAAAGAAAAGGTGTATGTCTTACTACCCTAGCCCACAGCCCAGACATATGAAGAATGCAAGAGACTGTGCCACATGTATCACAAAACCACTACTTGATAGAAATTTCTGCATGTTCTTTAACTGTAGGCCTCTTATCAGCCTCTTGGTCTAGGTTTTTTTTTATTTGATTTTAATTTTTCACCTTAAAAGATGATACAGACCATCCTGTTCTCTAACGGCCGTCACGTCCAATTTACTTATACAATGTTGACTTTACACTTTCTAGGCCATTTTATTTAAGCGACAACTTTGATTGGACTCTGTAGATCTCTGGCTTTGAATCGTTAAACCCTCAGCTTCTAGTCATATTGGCAATTCTGGCATTGTATCCTGACTATCAGATTGGATCTCTTTTGTGGATCAAGTAATGAAAGGTGCATTGTGAGGTAATGAAAATGCTGGTTTTGCCTCTCCAATCTAAGTTACTTAAATGTTCCTGCATCCAGGTTGATAGCGCAAAATGGTGAGATTTGTGTCAATACTTTTGATGGGAATGCTTGTAATTGTCAGAGAGAATTAATGATTCATGAAGAAAATCTCTTTTGTTTACTTCATCATTTCCCTTAGTCTCTGATTACAAATACGTTACTCTGGCACAAGCAACCCTAAACATCTAATTTAGTTTAGTTTATTAGTTTTGTATGCCGCCCACTCTCGAGGACTCCGGGCGGCTTACAATAAAAAGGGAGGGGGGATAAATAAGACAATACAATAGTTTAAAAATTACACCAACATTCATAATTGAAGTGGGGCTGGATACTTCAACAGCCCCAGGCCTGCCGGAACAGCCAGGTTTTAATAGCTTTACAGAAGGCCGGGAAGGTAGTAAGGGTCCGGATCTCAGCGGGGAGATTGTTACAGAGGGCCGGAGCTGCAACAGAGAAGGCCCTCCCCCAGGGGGTCGCCAGCCAACACTGGCTGGCAGATGAAATCCGGAGAAGGCCTAGTCTGTGCGATCGAATCGGTCTTTGGGAGGTAATTGGCAGGAGGCGTTCTCTCAGGTAACCAGTTCCGATGCCATGTAGGGCTTTAAAAGTAACGACTAGCACCTTGAAGCGTGTCTGGAGACCAATGGGCAGCCAGTGCAGCTCGTGGAGGACACCCACAATCACTCGCGCGGCTGCGTTCTGGACTAACTGAAGTCTTCGAACACTCTTCAAGGGCAGCCCCATGTAGAGCGCGTTACAGTAATCCAGTCTTGAGGTGACGAGGGCGTGAGTGACTATCCAAAGGGCCTCCCGGTCCAGGTAGGGTCGCAATTGGTGCAAAGGCCCCCTGGTCACAGCCGACAAGTGATGTTCTAACATCAGCTGTGGATCCAGGAGGACTCCCAAATTGCGAACCCTCTCTGAGGGGCGCATGATTTCACTCCCCAGGCTAAGTGATGGAATGGCTGGACCACCTTTGGGAGGGAGCATCAATAGCCACTCGGTCTTGTCGGGATTGAGTGCAAGCTTGTTCGTTCCCATCCAGACCTTAACAGCCTCCAGGCACTGGCACATCACTTCTACCGCTTCACTGAGGTGGCACGGGGCAGACAGATACAGTTGCATGTCGTCCGCATATTGGTGGTATTTAATCCCGTGCCGTCGTATGATCTCACCCAGGGGCTACATGTAGATGTTGAATAGGAGGGGGGACAGGACCAAACCCTGAGGCACCCCATAATTGAGAGGCCTGGGGGTCAGCCTCTGCCCTCCGACCAACACTGACTGCGACCTGTCCGAGAGGTAGGAGGAGAACCACCGAAGAACGGTGCCTCCTACTCCCACCTCTCGTAACCGTCGCAGAAGGATACCATGGTCGATGGTATCGAAGGCCGCTGAGAGGTCAAGGAGCACTAGGATAGAGGAATAACCCCTATCCCTGGCTCGCCAGAGATCATCGATCAGTGCTACCAAAGCAGTTTCCGTGCTGTAACCAGGCCTGAAACCGGACTGAAAGGAATCCAGATAATCGGTTTCATCCAAGGACCGCCGGAGTTGAAAGGCCACCACTTTCTCAACAACCTTCCCTACAAAGGGGAGGTTGGAGACTGGACAATAGTTACTTAAAATGTCTGGGTCCAGAGAAGGTTTCTTCAGGAGGGGTCTCACCACCACATCCTTTAGGAGGAGCAGGAAGGATCCCTCCCGGAGAGAGGTGTTAACTATCCTCTGGATCCAGCCACGTATCACCTCTTTGCTGGTCGAGACCAGCCAGGAGGGGCACAGGTCCAGTATACAGGTGGAGGCACTCACCGCTCCCATGGCCTTGTCCACTTCCTCAGGAGTGACAAGTTGAAACTCGCTCCATAAAATCCGCTCAAGACCTTCCCCCGGTACCTCAGCTGGTACCGTGCAATTGGAGTCCAGATCTGTCCAAATCCGAGCAACTTTATCCATTAGAAACTGAACAAATTCCTCAGCTCTATCTTGTAAAGGGTCGTCCGCATCCTTCCCTTTCAGGAGGGAGCGGGTTATTCTAAACAAGGCGGCTGGGCGCGATTCAGCGGATGCAATAAGAGCGGCAAAATGTGCACATTTCGCTGCCCATATTACCACAAGATAGGTCCTGATATAGGCTCTCATCAGTGCTCGGTCTGATTCAGAGTTATTGGCCCTCCAGCGGCGCTCTAGGCATCTCTTTTGGCACTTCATCTCCTGGAGTTCCTCGGTAAACCAAGGAGCCTCCTGGATCCGCAACCTCGGAGAGGCCACAAAGGCGCAATCTGGTTTAGAGCCCCGCCGCCGCTGTATTCCAGGCAGCGACTAAGGTCTCCACCGGACTGTGGATGAGAGCATCAGGTATTTCTCCAAGCACCGTCTGAAATCCCATAGGTTCCATCAGGCGCCTGGGGTTCCCCCTCCCTACAGGGGGTTGGTTTCCGAAAGTCAAGCCTCAGTAGGGAGTGATCAGACCATGACAAGGGCAAGATCTCAATGCCCTTCAAATCTAGATCACGTCTCCACTGCTCCAAGAGAAATACGAGGTCAAGCATGTGACCCGCTGAGTGAGTCGGACTCTGAATTACTTGGGTCAAGTCCATGGCTGTCATGGCAGCCATGAACTCCTGCGCCCCATCAGAGAGCTCACCAAGCAAAGGCAGATTGAAATCCCCCAGCATCATAAGCCTGGGGAACTCTACTGCCAGCTCAGCTACTGACTCGAGGAGCGAGGGCAGGGCTGTTGCAATGCTGTTGGGAGGTTGGTACGTTAACAGCAAGCCCACTTAAAAACATGTTTTTAAAAGAAGGATAAAGTTTATTCCTCAGTTATTTTTACTAGGTATATGTACTGACTTTACAGTGGTAGAGACCAATTTGATTCTGCACCTGATAACTGCAGCAAGACTGTTGGTGGCGCAATATTGGAAGAAGGAAGACTTGCCTACAATCCAAGAATGGACATTGAAAGTAACAAACTTAGCCGAAATGGCTAAAATATCGGCATATCTCAAAGATCATTCAAATGAGATATATAAACGAGACTGGAAAAAATGGATTGACTATATACAAAATAAATACGGGACTAAGAAATTCCAGTTAGCCTATGCTTAAGATCAGAAATGATTTAAACTGTTAAAAGTCAGTTCAGTAAGAAGAAGCTAAGGTCAATCTAGAATGTCATTAATTTCTTTATTTCTTTTTCTCAATAGATTTTAGACTGTGTTAGTTAAAAATCCATACCGTGTACGGGTTCTGGGAAGTCGGGGGGGGGAGGAGGAGGGGGGGTGGGGGGGCGGAGGGAGGGAGGGGTACACACAACAAAAAAAAATTGTACTTCAATGTCTTAATGATTGACAAATGATGACATATTTGTGTTTGTTTTTTTTAAAGAAAAATAAAAAAGTTCTGTTTAAAACAGCAAGCCCACTTGACCCCCAAGGTCTAACTTCACACCCGACAAGCTCCGGAGCAGGGATCCTACGAGGGACTAATGACCGTCGGAAGATGACAGCCACTCCCCCACCCCTTTCCTGGGGTCGCGGCTGATGGAACACATGAAATCCTTCTGGGCACATTTCAGTGAGGGGGACTCCTCCCTTTGGGCCCAGCCAGGTTTCAGTAATACATGCCAGGTCTGCCCCCTCATCTAATATTAGGTCCCGGACGAGGGGAGCTTTGTGAACCACAGACCTGGCATTTAGCAACAACAGCCTGAGACCAGGGCCCTGACAGTTCTCGCCATCTGGCCCTGGAGTGGAGCTAACAGGGCCAGAAGGGGGGATCGCTGTGATGTAGCGAACCCTCCTTCCACGGTAATGGCTAGCCCTGAAGTTCCTGTCGTACCTGCCCCTCCCCGTAATGACCGTAATGCTCCGGCCCACCCCCGCATCCGTAGACCCCAATTCCCCTCCCGTAGCCTCCGCTCCTTCCGGCAGGCAATTTATAACAGTCATTCTAGGACAGGAGGTAGGCCTGGGCCCCCTACCACTTCTGCAATAGCACTCAGTGGAGGAGGCACCAGGCTGTACTCCCAGTCCTCTCTTACATACACAACCACTCACCTATACAGTCCCCACGTAAGTCAGTTAAAAACACAAAAAATACAGCAATAATAGGATTTTAAAAAGTGGGTACAGACATCAAACAGTCACACCATCCACACCATATTCATAAAATTTGCGGAGCACTGCGCTAGTGCAATTTAAGGTAAACAGTGGTGCGGAAGGAGGAGGGAGAGCTGCTCCGCCCCTCTCCCTTCCTCTAAGTCCTGAAGAGAAACCTAAAGGCCAAAGTTCCAAAGTCCGTATTGGGTGAGGTGGTTGCAAATGGAGGGGGGCAGGGCGTAAATGCCAGATTTTAACAAGCGGTAGCTTCGCAGTCTCACCCCCTCCAGATCAAGGTATAATCCAAAACAAAAGCCAACAATGGTCCATAGAAGGTATGTAGGTGGTATGCAGGGGAATGTCTTGTCTTCCCCCTCTCCTATAGGCCCGAGGGGGTCCAAAGTCTTTGGGTGGTTGGCACAAGTCGAGAAAGAGGAGGGGGTGTCGGTTGTTGAGACGCCAAGTCCCCACCCGTATTTCTGCCATCCTCTATCGCTCCTTCCATAAAACGAATGCACCGCAAATACACAGTCCATGACATCCTGAGAGTTGTAATTAGGTGGGCGCTGTCCGAGTTGGTGTTCCAGGGGCAGTGGTGGCAATGCGGTCGGAGGAGGTTGGATGTTGAAAGGCCAAAATCAGATGGTCACAGGCCAGGATAGTGGAGAGCCAATGCTAGGCAAGGGAACAGGAGGAGGCTCCGCAGCAGCGAAGGCAAACAGAAGAAAAGATATTGCCAAAGGACAAAGCCCAGACATGCAAGGGAGCGAAGGGGAGAGGCTGCGACGAGGGAGCCGAGCGAAATGGAGGGAGGGGGGGCATCCAAGGAGGGCTACGGCGGCGGTAACCACAGTCAGCCACCCGATCCGTCCGGTCCCGGTCAGTCCAGATAGCTCCCCGCCTCTCTGGGGCAATGATGATGAGTAGTAATGTCAGATTAATAGGGCCCCCAAAGCTCGCCGCTTCTTTTATTTGTTGGAGTGAAGAACACCGGTTCATTATTATGATGCTCTATCTGGTATTATAATCAGACTTTCACCAGGGAAAAAAGATTCTGCAGTTATTTCAGAAGCACTTTTTTCTGTACTATAATCTAAGTTTTGTATTTGCTCTATTCAGTTGGGAAGTGTTGTTAGCCATAGCATTAATTTATATTAGCTATGACAGATATACTCTTAATTTTATTTTCTAAGTATAAAAAATGTTTTTAAAAATGAATGAGAAAAAAATAACTTTTCATACATACATTGTGCAGATAATTTCATCTTATAGCATCTCATTAAATCAATTACAAAGTTAAATACTCTTTCTTTTTTCTTTTTTAATGCAGATCTAGAAATTGATTATCTTTATTTTGATATGATTACATGCTATTTTGTCAGGAATCCTATTAATGATCCTGCAATTAAAAGTAAGTAAATTTATACTGCTTATAAATTTGTTTTCATCTACATACATTTCTTTGTTGAAAGGGAAACTATCAGTCATCGGCTGATTTCCATATATCTCTAGATTAGATATGGTCATACTGCAGAACCTGAATAGGAGCAGGTTGAACATGGAATGGATGGGACAGATATGTGTAAATCCAGTCCATTTTGATTATAAAACCATGAATTTTTGAAGTTAGTTTGTTTTTGTCATGCTGTTCTCCATTATTAAAAAAAGTCCTCCTGGTGTTTATGTAGAACAGTGTTTCTCAACTGTTTCTCTCAGTTCTCTTGGCAACTTTAAGGTATGTGGACTTCAACACTCAGCATGCTGACTGGGAAATTCTGGATGTTGAAGACCACACATCTTAAATGTGCCTAGGTTGAGAAATTCAGATGTAAACTCTGTGCTGCTTATAGTAAAGGGTAAAGATGAGATAGCACAAAAACAGGAAAAGGAAGTATTTAATGTCTGATACATCTCTTCTTAACTCAAATTTTCTTATCACTACCTATCTACATATCCTTTACCGTTGTCCAACTCTTCCTAAAGTTTTGTTTGAAATTTGTATCGATATTCCAACCCATAATTCACCACAATTTATCATCTGAGAGATCACTCAAAAGAAATACATTAAAGGAGCATATCTATACCTATTCCTACAAAATCTAACACTCTTCATTCCCTAACCACCTTCCAAATTTCATCTGATTGATAGAAGATAATTTACATACATTTCTGCCTTTTCTGTAAGAATCTAACTCTGTTTCTCTCCCCCCCCCCCGCCCCTGACCTTATTTGGACCTCAATAGTCATATCAAATTGCTTCTAGGATCACCCAGTCCATTAAGTACCCTGTTTCCTCGAAAATAAGACCTCCACGGATAAGAAGCCCAATCGGACTTTTGAGTGCATGCACTAAAATAAGCCCTCCCCTGAAAATAAGCCCTCCTCTCAAGTATTGCAGCACAGCAGCAGCCATGAGGTGACCACGCTCGCCGCCTCCTGCACTTCAAAAATAATAAGACCTCCCCGAAAATAAGGCCAAGTGCTTATTTCGGGGGTCAAAACACAGTAGGTAGATGAAAATGTCAGCCAGTATAGCATCTGCAAAAGAAAGTTCTGTTTCTCTAAATGAGGTATTTAAAAATATCAACCTGCATATAGATGGACTGAGAAGGGCTAAGGAAAATAATAACAATTTGCCCTATAATTAAACAAACAAATAAGCCCAAGTCATAGAGCAGATATATTTCAATATTTTTTTATGTGTGATGAATTTTATCCAGTAAAGATCAAATTTGCTGTCATACAAGAGGCTCCAACACCCCAGAAACATTTCAGAAATACACACTAGAAGCTTAAGTAAGGAAGGTACTACTAATAGTCTGAATTGATGGGTGATTTTTAATAGCAGGAAAATTTCGTCATGGTATTTTGTCCTTCTGGTTTAAATATTATCTATCAGCTATTCAAAATCTTTTCTTTGATCTTGGGCATAACACTAGAAGTTAGGTAACATTTAGAGGAGGGAGCTTTCTGACTTCTGAAGAAAGCAAGTCATACATCTGTCGGCGTGAAAATTCCTGGGAATACTTTAAAAAAGCATCATGCAACATGCAGAATTTTTAAAAATGCCAAATAACTTGTGGAAGCCATTCCAGTATCAGTTTTTATTTCCTACCATACACCAAATGTACAGCACAGAACACAGTTTTGTTGCTTTGATGTAAGAAATATTAACTGTATGAAGAAACAGTATACAAACTACCCAAAAATAAAAATAAAAATGCATACATCATTGTCCTTTACAAAAGGTCTAATTTACAGGATAGCTCATCAAAGCAAATTAACCCAGAAAAAGGAAAGGGGGAAAAAGAATGAATGGGAAGACAGAGGAAGGGAAGAATCACAGCTCACATTACAGAACATCAAATACAAAGAAGGCAAATCAATATGAAAGTACATCTTGAGCAAAAATCCAAACACAGATAAATTAACTGAAAGCCATAGTAAATAATAATAGATTAAAAAGAGATTGCTTAATTTAATTTAAATAAAATATAGAATTACTCTTAAAATATTTAGTACATTACTTCTTACTTTTTGTCATGAGTGAATGCCTTTGTATGCCTTAAACTGGTGTCAGCAAATGTCTTATAACAAACAAACCAACAAGTACAATAATTTAATAGTAATTTGGTGTTCTAATTTATATTAGCACATACTGTAGCTTTGTCAAAAAAATTTCTTTAAAAAATAAGCACAGCTTCTAAGAACATACACCTCTCCTGTCTAAACTAAGGTCTGAGGGCCAAGCCAGTCCCTCCATACACAAACAGCAAGCCCACCTAATGTCAAAGAGCAATCACAGCATATGAAAGTTGGAGAATGACCGAGAGGCAATCTGTGGATAGGAACACTATAGATATGAATGAAGACTCTTAGCAGGGTCATACCCAGCTGAGATATAATGTTGGCAAATAAAACTGGCCATTGTAGCACCGAAAAAGTAAAGCCTATGCTGTAACCATTATACACTTTCCACTGAGGCACATATGCACATGAGACATGTATGGATGGGTAAAGGCGTTTAGCTGGTGGCTTGTATTTCCTTTTTTCTTTTTAAAAAATTAGTTAACGTTCAGGGGGGATTATTATTATTATCCAACATCCCTAAACTAGCTGTTGGATCTTTATTCAGAGCAGTTACAAAACAGGAACTGAATAGAGATTATGAAAGGGCTCATCTTGGACAAATGTAAACATGTTTCTGAATGAGGGCTTACAGCACGGCAACATTTGAAGACCTCCCTTGCCATCATCAGTAGAAACTAAAACTTGAAGCCACCTGATTCGAAATTATACAAGACTCCAGTATGTACACTAATCACTTCTGGATGTTCTCTATTTTCTTCGGTGTAAAAATCAGTTTTATCAATGAAGCCACTCCTAAGATTTACTACTAGTCGATGTTGACAGTATTGAGCTGAATGATAAGTAGAGTTTAATGGCCTTGCTTTGTGATATGTACAAAACAGAGGTGGGTTGCTCCTGATTCAGTCCGGATCGAGTGAACCAGTAGTGGCAGTGGCGGGAGGCCACACCCACCAACCCGGAAATGTTTGCGCATGCGCAGAAGTGTCACACGCACATATGAGCGCGCTCATGAATGAACCGGTAGTAAAAAAAAAATGGAAACCCACCACTGGTACAAAATCATTGACTTAGGAAGCACTTTTCAAATATGAAATTATATAGATAGTACCCCCCCCCACACTTCTGTACTTTGAACCTATCTTATTTGAATGATTAAACAGTTTGATCTTCCTGCATGAATGAGCGTGAAATTAGGCATTGAGAAAGTATCCTTCAATCAGTCCAGTCTTCCCCTGAATGGTTTCAAACAATTGTTTAATGTAGGCTTAGCTGGATCCAGTGGTTTGCTAATTGCTATATTTCATTATTGCTACAAAAATTCTTGAACTCTTACTGCATGCTGTGCTCAAGGTGATTAGCCACTAGAGGGCACCATCCACCTTGGTATCACTGGGTCTTTGCCTCTCATGCTATTTGCAAACCCATTCTTATTTCATAAAAAAAATTGTTATAAAAAGCAGGATGTGGTGAAAATAAACTAGAATCACAGTTCTGTTACTTTGTTTCTTTCATAGTATTTTTTTCTTCCTGTACAAACCCAGCACATTATTTAATTTACACTATAACTTTCAGTCTATTTAAAATCCCATTGGAAAATAAATTAACAAACACATTTGTAAAAATATGGCAGGCTGCAAGAAATGCGGTTAAACAATCTTTTCTTTTAAAAAAAATCCATACAATTCTTTGATTGAAAATAAATTAAAAATGTAAAAAAATAGTTACACACACTTTGTACATTCACTTTACAAAAATGAAACAAGTGCAAAACAACAATGGCAACAAAAAGGATTTGTACATAAATAAATATGTTTGATGATCTAACTCATTGCTGTTAATACAATAGTCTGTTATGTTTAATGTCCTTTTTATGTCAGCTGGAAAAAAATAGTGCAATGTTGTAATTAAAAATGCAGCACAGCAACCAATATTTCTAAGCAGTCCAGGTGCTTTTCATGGATTCATCTGGAATTTGCAGCTGCTGAGACCTTCTTGTGCCCAGCAGTTCTTCCATCCTACACATGAATACCCTTCACTGCTTGCTTGATACTTTCCAGCAGAGCCTTGCAATCTGGGGAATAATCCTTTTCCAGATTGCTGTACATCTCTGTGAGTGTATTCACGTATGCTTCAAAATTCTGCTCGCTGATTGGGCCCTAAATAAAGGCAAAGGCATGACACAAAACAATGAAATCAAAGTTCAGTGAGATGTTAGCAGGGGAGATGAAAATTTTTATCTGTGGACTGCAAGCCTGAATCTGGCTGAGATCCATGCGAACTGAGTTTTTAAAATCTAAATCAGAATATTTTTTTGGGGGGGGGAAATGGTTGGAATTACATTAAATGGACACCTCTTTTCTCCCTGCCTATCCCAATTTTCTGTAAGTAAGTGCATTCACTTGTAATACTAATATACTTGCCATATGATGAACAAATAAAAGGCTTGTCTATACTATCTGCCTTGGATGTCCCAGCAAGTTGCTGCAGGCAGATATATGCAATTCTTCATTATCTGTGGCTGCTATTCCAACATCACAAGGACTTCTGTCCAGATATCACTTTTTTGTCTTAAAACAATAGGCATATGGAGGCTTAATTGAGTTGCAATATGATTCAAGGCAGAGGAAAGTGATAATGATGATTATTTTTGCCCAGGGGCTTTGTGTGTAAGCGTATGTGTGTTTAAATCTTTGAACATATATGGATGATGCCACCAGTAGTTCTTTTTTTGGATTACTCATACAGTATTTATCTACTTCCCTGTTTCAACTTGTGGCCCTTGGCCACAATGGGGCACCTTTCCCCCACTTGCCAAGTGATCATTGTCATCTGGTTTGTAGCAGAAGTGGAATTTTATTTCCCTGCTGCCATTAATGGAAGGGGACCAAATAACTTGGCCTATATTGGTCCCTAGCTCATGGGGCTGGCAGGGACCAGATGCTGGTTTCCCATTGATAATGTTGGCAAATAAAAGCAGTACAATATGCCATTGGCAAAGTCACTGTGTCTATAGGTTCAACCCTTGGATTTGACATTAGAAAAGGAAATCATTATCCATCTTCATGTTAGCTGTGTAAGATAGTACAGGTAGTCCTTGACTTGAAATGGTTCATTTAGTGACCATTCAAAGTTACAGCATCATTGAGAAAAGTAGTTACCGTTTTGCACACTTACAACCGTTGCAGCATCCGATTACTCACATGATTAGGATTTGCTGCTTTGCAACTGCAATTTATGATGGTTGCAGTGTCCCGGAGTCATGTGATCTGTTTATTCAACCTTCTGACAAGCAAAGTCAACTGGGAAGTCAGATTCATTTAACAACTGTATTACTAATTTAACAACTGCAGTGATTCACAGAAAGGTCATAAAATGGGGGAAAACTCATGTAACAAATGTTTCATTTAGCAACATAAATTTTGGGATCAATTGCAGTTGTAAGTCGAGAACTACCTGTATATCTCTTATCTCTCTACAAGATGACTTGTCCCACTCCAAAAATAATATTATTTTCTATTTAAAGTATTGTCATTTTTCTATCTGGAATTGCTAATACAGATTTTTCAATAATTGCACAGTGGGATTAATAGAATATAATAGAATTGTTTATTGGCCAAGTGTGATTAGACACACTTGTCTCCAGTGCATAATAGCACTTAGACTTATATACTGTTTCATAGTGCTTTACCGCCCTCTAAGCAGTTTACAGAGTCAGCATAGTGCCCCCAACAATCTGGGTCCCCGTTTTACCCACCTTGGAAGGATGGAAGGCTGAGTCAACCTTGAGCCTGCTGAGATTTGAACTGCAGAACTGCAGCTAGCAGTCAGCTGAAGTAGCCTGCAGTACTGCACTCTAACCACTGTGCCACCTCGGCTCTCAGTGTACATACAACAATAGTGATAATGGATTCTGCATCATAATTTTCCATTTGACAGTCCTGCAAGATACTACCATATGCTTCTCTATTCTTCGACTCTTAGAGAAAGTGCAGAATTCTTAGTCACAGACATACTATACCATTTGTGGAAGTTGAATGTCGGCAAGACTGGAGATGAGAGCTTGGCTTAAGCCAGCTAGTTCCTTCAATAAGCTCTCATTATTCTGCTCTATCAGTTTATTCTCTTCTTCGATGGTTTTCAGATTGCTCTCCATTGATGTGATCTGAATCCATAAATAAAAATGAGAGACGGCAGAATGAATAGTGAGGCTCTTGCAATAAAGCTACAACTATGTATAAGTACTTGCTCTGAAAGACCGAGCAGAGGATATGCAACCCTGAGGCTCCTAAAACCATGTTAACAATATTCATAAAAAAAATGGCTAATTTTAGCAACACATTATTGTTTTTGAAAAAGTGTAGAGAAATGGAATTTGTTTGCCACCTGCTTCCGTTTCCCCTTCCCAACACTTCCACCCAGCTCCAATTTGTGGAAAGCTGCCTGTCTCCACTCTCAACAGCAGCAGAAAAATCTTTAGGATGAAAGGGAGTTCACAGGTGGATGGAAGGCCCCGATTTGACAAAACAGGAGAAGGCTTAGCGGTTGGTTAAAAATGCCTGGTTAAAAAAAGAATTGTGCTGTTGGGCATACAGAAAAAGAAGCAAACAAACTGCTGTTTACATTGGTGATTTTTCCCCCCTTGCAGCATCCCTGCTGACTCACTACAATAATAACAACCTTGGTATTCGCAGTAGAGCTGGGTAAGGCAATGCTGTAGGATGACACAGATTATAACATTTCTGAATGTAAAAATTAAAGAAGCACAATAGGAAAAAAAACCAGGGACCCTCTTCAACAAGAAAGGCTAACAAAAATATCATCTTGAATGAATGATCCATCACAGTAAATAATCCTAGATTAGGAGCATCAATGAAACCTACACATTCTTAAAAAAATATTTTAGATCATATGAGTCAAGTGAGAGCCAAGCAAAGACTCTGACAGATCAGTCCATTTTGTTCAGGCACCACTGGCCATCACAATAAGCTGCGAACTTTCCGTGAGTGTATCATCACTTTGCAATTCTCACCACTGTTTGCATGCTGCTACAGGGTCAGATTTATGAGTGCAATTATAAGACTGCACATTATGCATTACAAGCAAATCTATATTTAGTTAAGATGCAGTATATAGTTAGCATTCCAAAGCTAGAGATTTAGTCACTCCTTGTGAAGGTGTTAACTATTTGTTTCAATGGAAACATCTGATAACTCTCCTGTGGTCTGGAAGAAAAAAAGGAATTCCATAAGAGAAGAGCTCCTGCCAACGGCCTACAGATTCTTTCTCACCATATTTCATTGGTAAGGGGGGCTCAGCAAGCAGATTCCATTTAGAATTAGTGGTCTGCAGATAATCAGGCAAAAGCCAGATAGGATTTTAAAAGTTACAAACATTCATCTTTAACCCAGAAATAAATCTATGCTATTAGTCTTATAATGACAGCATGCCGCATTGTGCATTGATGGCAATTTCCTGATGGTTGTGGATTGCTCATTACATATCTATATGCTACCGTATTTTTTGGAGTATAATAAAATCTGGGTGTGTCTTATACACTGAATCCAGCATTTTTTGCCTCCCGAAACTCTGCCCCTGTCAGCCTCTGCTTTGCTGCTGCTTCGGCTGCCATGAAACGGGGAGGGGGGCATGGTATTTGGGAGGGGAATCATTGATGTGCTGGAGGAATTTTCTAGATGCTGAACTGACCACCTTACTGTGCATGTGGAGGAGGGGTGTTTCCCGCCAAAGCCAACGGTCCAGCATTTCATCCTGGTGATGCCTTTCGAAGTTATCTCACACCTGACATTTGGGGGATATATGATTGGACTGTGCACAGGGATGCCAGGGGGAGGGGAATGAATTATACATTATATTATTAGCGTTCGCGCCTAATTACCCAGACTCAGCTTAGCTTTGCAACTGTTCATTTATAATTAGTAAAAGTACACTTGATTTCAATACAAATGGAGTCCAGCGGTTTTCTTTCCTGATTACTGAATGAAGTGATGCTGACAGCCCCCTTCACCTTGCAGAGTGCTCCTAGGGACTGGAGATGGCAGAAATGAGCAGAAAATGGGCTGTTATTTTGCTCAATCCCCCCCCCCCAGCCCTCAGGAGCACTCTATAAGCCTCCTAAAGGCTATGCATGCCCTTTTTTTGACAAAAAAAAACCAGACCTGTTTTTGTGAAAAATGGACCATTTTTTGCTTGTTTTTGTCCCTCCCCCCAGGAGCACTCTACAAACCTCCTAAAGGCTATTCATGCCCTTTTTGGAAAAAAAAATTGGGCCCATTTTCGTGAAAAACAGGCCGTTTTTAGGAGGTCTGCAGAGTGCAAAAATTTTTGTTTTTAATTTGCCTCTTTGCCTCCAAACCTTGGTGTGTCTTATACGCTGGTGCGTCTTATACTCTGAAAAATACTGTATTTAAATTCTCATGCCTGTAACCTTTCATTGAGCAAAATGGTTTACCATGGAGCAGAACTTTTTTGCCTCAAATAGGCTAACTTATGGAATGTGTCAAAAATCCTGTGGAATTGAAATTTGGCAAATTTTATAAAACATTTTATGACATGTAATTTTTTAAAATCATAAAGTGTTTTATGACATCAAACAAAATGACACAAAACATTTCTTGCAACCTCTGATGTTTGACTGCTGTGCATTTCAACATGGGCTACTTTCAAACCATCATCAATAATGACCATTCTAATTTCTATCCTTTGCCCCACACCCGGATTGTGACTGAAAAGACGGCAGATAATCCTTCCTACAATCTATACTTCAGAAGACAACTGGAATCCTAACAGAACCACCCTGGAGACTGCTGGTAACTCTCCAAATGCCATTTGGCAGCTAGTAGAATCTCTTCTATGCTGGGATGGGCTGATCTAACTGGATTTATCTTCTTGCATAGATCAGTAAAGCCAATCAATTCCATGGTCATTGAAAAGTGATCTGTCAATGACAATGGAGTAACTCTAACATCTACCACCACCAGATCATGCCTCAATTGCTCCAAAGTATAAACCAGTTCTCATATGTAGCCTCTGAAGCATTGTACAGTGATAACTTGGCACAAACCCCCAGTTGTCATGGGTTGTCATGCCACTATGATGTGTCAGAACATCACCCCTCAGGGATGACTGAGATAATCTAT
This sequence comes from Thamnophis elegans, assembly GCF_009769535.1. Classification (NCBI taxonomy): domain Eukaryota; kingdom Metazoa; phylum Chordata; class Lepidosauria; order Squamata; family Natricidae; genus Thamnophis; species Thamnophis elegans. The sequence continues at coordinate 38,014,828 of NC_045548.1, forward strand.
ACTAGGGGTGTCAAACTCAATTTCATTGAGGCCTGCATCAGGTTTGTGTTTGACCTTGGGGGGGCAGGGGGCGTGGCCAGGTCAACATCACTCGTGTTGGGGGCGCCTGTGGTGGCTCAAGTGCTCTGCCAGCAAAAATGGGCTCCCAAGCTTCATTTTTGATTGTGATGGCTTCCTGCAATTATCAGTAGTAAAGCTACTTGTTTTTACTAGCAGTGTCTGAACTCTATTCGTCTGTTTCTACTAGCAACATTCTTTCTCTCTAGCTGTACATTCCGCTGCACTACTTTCTGTCTCCCAACGGAGATACCCCTAACAACATGCTTTTTCATAGCACATCACTTTAAAATATTTCACTTTTCTTCTTCCTTTCTTTCCAATAGATCTGGCAAACAAACATTCCTAGACTCAGCCTCAAGCGATATGAACCACTTGCCGGGTCAGGATAGTCAGCATTTTAAAATTCAGCTAGTAGTGCTCAGTGGCAGCCAAGGCCTTAGTGTGGTCCAACCAGGAAGAGGCAGAGCATGTGCCAACTGGCAAATAGCACACAGGGAAGTGTTCATGTGTTGTTCATGCTATTACCATCTGTCACTATTGCCCCCTTTTCCTGTTCTTCTGAGAAGGAGCTGCACACAGAGAATGTCTGTACTGACATGGTCACCAGTATTCTTCCTTAGCAATGGCCTTCTTCTCAATAGAGCTGGAGATAGCATCCACTTATGGGTTAACCCTGTCCGTTCTCCTATTGGACTGAGTTTGATTAATAATTAATTAGTTGCATATATAACCCACCTCTGTGAGTGACTCCACACATCTTTCGACTCAGTCCACTCTGGACAGTAGTGTTGTCCAGTATCTGATCTTCTTCATTGGCAAAATTGTTTTTAACAGGAAAAGTGAGTAACAGAGCCTTGGGCTATTGGAGAGAGAGGCTCGTTGAGGTTTCTGCTAGCCTCGAGCCACAGGTGTAAAAAAGCGGAGGAAGGATCACGTGCTGACAACCAACCACTTCAAACACGTCCCCCCTCACCTATTGTGAAAGGCTGATTGCTGCTGGGAGAGCCTTGCTGGCCTTTACATGACCTCTCCAAGGTAACTAGGGATTGGAGCAGCTGCGCTGTCAAAGAACGGCATGCTGAAGCTGCGGAGAGGCAAAATGGCCTCACTCAGAGAGAGAGAGAGAGAGAAAAAAAAGGCCTCACACATTGCCTTTGATCCCGGCAGTTGCCTTTGCGAGGCCCGCAGAGGGAGATTTGAAGCATGAGTGGCCACAATAGGCTGAGGAAGGCCTCAGGAGCCCAGAAAGAGAGCTGGTGGCTGTTTGTAAGGAGGAGAATTTTGGTGCAAGCGCCATTTTGAATAGGAAAATTGGCACAGCCGCCATTTTGAATGCCAACGGTCCCTCAAATGGCAGATAGCACAGCATCAGGCCAGCCTGACAAGTCAGGGAGCGCCCAAGGAGGTTTTCTGTCAGTGGCTGGGGGCCACGATCCACCGGCCTTGCCTGCCTCATCCCAAAGCAGCAGTGCAAGTAAACCTCAAGATAAAGGTTCTAAGGACTCTAAATCCTCCAGCAAGGGCTCCAAATCAAAAAAGACTCCCAAATCAGCAGACAAGGAGGCCCCACCCCAGGCCAAGACTGGGTCTCATTCTCATTCCCCCACTACCATCTCAGGCCGCAACCCCCCCTCACAGTTGGATTCTGGGCCTGGCCCATTTTGTCCAATGCTGTCTATTAATACCTCAGGGATCTGGGGGCAATCAGTGCTACCTCCCCCTATGGAACCTCGCCTGCCTAGCAGACACACAGAAGCCACATTTACGCCCACAGCTGCGGGCCTTTGTCAAGAGTACCCATCCCAGGCCATGCCTCTGGACTACCAGTCATTCATTGCAGAGGCAATTAAGCAGGGGATTGCGGTTGGGTTGCAGCAGCAGGTGCCGCCACCACCTCCACCAGCTACTCAGGTGCGCGCACATGATACCCTTGTTCCCGATATGAGGGCGGAACATTCACCTCAGCGCCCAGAGCGCACTCATTCTCCAGCTTCAGAAGAAGGGGTGATCAGGGAGGACGGCTTATCTGAGGAAGAGGGGGAAGGCCCAGACAAGCTGGTGGCCTTGGCCTTTTTCCACCAACCCTTTTCAAACCTCTCCTAACCAAGGCAATTGCTGCAGCTGATATGGTGGGGGGGCAGGTGGAGGATCCATCAACCTCCGGGACCACCAAATTAGCCAACAGCTGGTTTACAGAACATAAATTGTAGATGGACACCATCCCTGCCCCCCAATTGTTTATGGACACCATCCAGAGGCAATGGGCTACACCAACATCAGGCCCGTCTCCGTCCAGCTCAAACAAACGTTTTTATTACATGGCTTAGTGCCTTGACAAGCTGTTGCAGTGGCTGACTGTGGATGCCCCGATTTCGGCTCTGCACTCTAGCACTACATTACCAGGGTCACAGGAAGAGGTCCTGAAACCTGAAGTAAAGAAAGCCGACCAAACCCTCCAGCGGGGCCACCAAGCGGCTGCTTGGGCGGTCCGGGCTTCAGCAGCAGCTTCCTTTTTTTCTCATTCTAGCTTGAGCTGGTTGCAACAGCTGCAGGGGAGGATCCCAGCCAGGGACTCCAGGGCACACCAGGACCTGAACAAAATCATAGCTGTGGTGCAGTTTTCAGCGTATGCCACCCTGAGTGCCACCAGATTTGCATCATGGGCCATGGCATCCTCCGTGGCATCACGTAGACTCCTGTGGCTGCGCCTGTGGCAGACTGATCTCCTGCACAAGTGGCACCTAACCTCGGAGCCATACAAAGGGGGTGACCTATTTGGGGATTCCCTCACGCCTCTCCTAGTAGAGGGGAAAGATAAGCATAAGATCTTGCCCACCAATTATAAAAAGGGGCCGTACCACCCAAGTCCTTATCCCAGGAGGCAGGGGGCTAGACAACTAGATTATGGGGGATCCTTTAGGAATAAGGATTATGGTCCTTCCTCCTTTAGACAGCAGGGTAACTTTGGGCAACGTCAGAGACAGCAATCGTACCGCCAGCAGCGGCGAAATCAGTCCAAGTGGCCCTTTCGGGGTGGGGGCAACTATTTCTACCATAGGCCCTGAGTTACTTGAGGAGCGATTCCCCATTGGCAGCCGGTTAATGCATTTCGCGGAAGTGTGGGAGACCATCACTTCCGACAATTGGGTCATCACTACAGTTAAAGTGGGGTTGGCCCTTGAGTTCATTTCGTTCCCTCCACGGTTTTTTATTAGGTCCCTGGTCTCGGGCAATAGGCAACGGCAGCTCTTAATGAGCTCGGCCATACGTCATCTGCTAGACATTGAAGCCATCCAATCAGTGTCAGTAGACCAGCATTTTCAGGGTTTCTATTCTGTGTTATTTGTTAACCCCAAGTCCTTGAGGGGTTGGAGGGCTATTTTGGATTTGAAGCGCCTTAATAAATACTTGAAATATCGACATTTTAAAATGCACTCCTTGCAGTCTATATTAGAAGGGGTACGGCAGGGTGACTTGCTCACCTCTATCGACTTAACGGAGGCATATTTGCATATCCCTATATGCCAGGACCACCGCTGTTTCCTCCGGTTTTGCTATGATAAACACCATTATCAATACAAAGCCTTACCCTTTGGCCTCTCATCTGCCCCTAGGGCTTTCACTAAGGTGTTGGCTGCCCTGACAGCACGTTTGAGGATGGTGCCTATCAGGATTATGTCTTATTTAGAAGACATTTTGGTATTGTCACGCTCTCACGATAGGACCTTGGCCGACCTTGACACCACTGTTCATGCCCTCCAGTCCCATGGTTTTTCCATCAACAGGGCCAAAAGTCACCTTTTGCCCACCACTCACATTTTACACCTGGGAGCCTGGATCAACACGGAAGCAACCCAGGTGTTCCTCTCCAAGGACAGACAGGACAGCATCCGCCAATTGGTGTCCCAGGTGGTGAGGGAAAGGAAGGTTTCACTAGCTATCTTATCTAAATTGCTGGGGAAGATGGTTTCAGCCATCGCTATTGTTCCTTGGGCAAGACTACACACCAGGGAATTGCAATGGCTCCTACTGCCCTTCCAGAAGGAATGGAGGAGCACCTCTCTGACTAGGGTTACCTTGCCTAGCGAAGTACGTCAATCCTTGCATTGGTGGAGGTCCCCTGCGGTTACGAGAGGGTGTTATTTCAGATAGAGGACAGGATCACGATCACAACTGACGCGAGCCTCACAGGTTGGGGCACCCACCTTGATACACACTTTGCCCAGGGCAGGTGGTCAGAGGTGAAAAGTGCCTTGAGCATTAATCTCCTCGAGCTTATGGCCATCCGTCTTGCCCTCCTCCACTTCGGAGACAAAGTCGAGGGGACACAGATAACATTATGGCCAAGGCCCATGTCAACAGGCAAGGGGGCACCCAGTTCAAGCAGCTGATGGGGGAGGCGGAAGAGCTGGGTCGCTGGGCTGAAGAGCATCTCCTGTCCCTGGCTGCTGAACACATTTCAGGGGTTGATAATGTAAGGGCAGACTGGCTCAGCCGCTTTACCCTGGATCAGGCGGAGTGGAGATTACATCCTTCTCTCTTCCAGGAGATTACACGTCAGTTCGGGGTCCTGATCATGGATCTCTTCGCCTCTCCAACCAATGCTCAGCTGCCATGGTTCCTCATGAGGTTCCCCATGCCAGGGGCAGAAGGGACGGATGGTCTCCGCTGGCTCTGGCCTCAGGGACTTCTATACGCCTTCCCGCCACTTCCACTGTTAGCCAGAGTCGTACAAAGAATCATTACATCCAGGGCAGAAATCATACTGATTGCATCACACTGGCCATGCCGGCCATGGTTTGCGGATCTTCAGACATTGTCTGTGGAAGGGCCCTGGAGGATCCCGCCAATCCAGGCATCCCTCACCCAGGGGTCGCTGGAGCATCCGGACCCCCAGTGGCTCCAGCTAACTGCCTGGCGCTTGAGCGGGAAGGCCTGAGACTCAACAGGTTCTCCGCTAGGGTCATAGACACTATACAGGCATCCAGACGACCCTCCACAGATCTTATTTATAATGCTACCTGGCGGATGTTCTGTGAATGGTGCTCTGATAGGGTAACGCTGGTTTCAGCCTCGGTTCCCCAAGTCCTCGAGTTCCTCCAGGATGGAATGGAAGAGGGATTGTCACCCAATACCCTTAGGCGGCAGGTAGCAGCCTTGTCCACTATGTTGTCCTGGGGAGGGGGACAATCATTATCTCAGCACCCGGCTTAAAGGTGGCCTAAGATTAGAAGCCTAAAAGGGGCTTCTAATCTTAGGCCACCTATAGTGCACAGATATCCCACATGGGACTTGGCGAAGTTCCTCGCCTCCCTAACGAAAATGCCATTTGAACCTCTAGACACTATTCTTCTACTATTTCTTTCCCTGAAGGTTGCATTCTTAGTGGCCATCACATCTGCATGAAGAATATCAGGGCTCCAGGCGCTATCCATTGGCGAAGGGCTGTGCAACTTTTATGAAGATAGGGTGGTCCTCAGGCTTGACCCTTCCTTCCGCCCCAAAGTCAACTCGTGGTTCCATAGGGCGCAGGACATTGTATTACCTGATTTTTGTCCCTCGCCTTCGAGACCCTTGGAAGAGCAGTGGCACATGCTAGATGTCTGGCAGGCCCTTCAAACCTATATTCACAGGACTGCAGCTTGGCGGAAGATGGAATGTCTCTTCGTTTCTTTCCAGCCTTCCTCTCTGGGGCAGAGGGTTTCGATCACTACCATAGGCAGGTGGGTTAGGAAATGTATAGCCACAGCCTATTTCTCCAATGAGGAGCCAGTTCCGCAAGGGATTACGGACCATTCCACCAGGAGCTCGGCCACTTCTGCGGCATAGAACACCTAGTCTTCCCTAGGGGAAATTTGTAGGGCAGCAGCCTGGGCAACCCCATCGCCCTTTGTTCAGAACTATAAACTGGACAAATTCGCTTTGGCAGACGCTGCCTTTGGCCGCAGGGTTCTACAAGTGGTCCATACTGCAAGGTGATACGACAGTCTCTCCCTCCCTATGGGGACTAGCTTGGGTATGTCCCATAAGTGGATGCTATCTCCAGCTCTATTGAGAAAGGGCGTTGGTACTTACCTGATATGCCTCTTCTAATAGAGTGGAGATAGCATCCAGCCCCGCCCTGATTGGAGACTGTTCCTTAAGTGATTACCTGGACAAAGGGTTGATGAAGTTGTTGGTCATTGCATTTTGTATCGTTGTGGAATTTAGTGTTGGGTTTATTATATATCGTTACTAAAGTTGAAAGTTGGATAACATGTGGAGTCTGTGTTTTTGTTCTTCGTTGAAAGATGGGTGGAGTCACTCACAGAGACGGGTTATATATGCAACTAATTAATTATTAATCAGACTCAGTCCAATAGGAGAACGGACAGGGTTAACCTATAAGTGGATGCTTATCCACTTATAGATTAAGAGGCGTATCAGGTAAGTACCAACGCCCTATCTCCCCCCCCCCAAAAAAAAACAAGCTAACTTTCTGAAGACCAGATTCTTTCAAGCACTAAAAGGGATGGCTGGGGAAAATGTGTATTATTGCTATATCAGTGAAATGGTTACGTTCTTACCTGTGTCTGGAGTTTCATCATGTCAGCTTCAATTTTAAGGTTGGATTCATTTAGTTCTTTAATTTCTTCATCCAAGTGTCTGATTTCATGTTCATTCTCTAAACCTGCATAAGATTTACTAATTCAAATCAAGCATTAAAATTTCTTCCTGAAAATATCCACATCTGTCTTTAGAAACACTGTGAAATTGAGGCTTACATTGGTTAGATAACCACCCATTTAACTGGAATCAAAACTAGATATTAGCAATTTCATTCTACACTTATCGGAATCAATATAAAACTCTCCGTTGTGACATATCAAGGACAAGGAAGTCATGAACGACTTCAAAAGGTTTATGCACGTCTACTACATTTCTCAATATTTTCGTCATCTTCCTGCTTTACTACTGATTTAGATGCCTATTGTTCAGGAAGTGTTATATCTAATGGGAACACAGTTTTGGTATGTAATCTATGCATCAATGTCAGCTATATTTATAGATCAATTTCGCCTATATGAAACAGGTCCAAACATTAAGCGATAATGTGTTGTATTATATTGGAGTAGGGACTGCTGATCTTCCCTTTCATATCAGTAAAGTGATAAAGTGGTAAATATAAATTTATAATTAATGCAATTCAGGAGTGGGATCCTACTGGTTTAACAACTGGTTCACTGAGGGCACACTTCACGGGTGCACACTTGCTTCTCTCACACACATGCCTGATGTGCGCTCTGCACAAATGCACATTTTACAGCGGAATCACCTTTTGCACTACTGCTGGGGAGGAAAACAGCTGAGGCATGGCAATCCACTCTGCCATGCCTATCAGCTGGCCTTCAGAAAAGGGAATATAGGTGAGTATAACGCGGGGGTGGACCCAGCTGAAAGTTGGAGCAATTGGTTCATTCCCAGCTGATAGTTGAAGCTACTGACTCGGGCAAACCGGTAGAATCCCACCCCTGATGCAAGTACATCTATGTTTATGCATAATCACAAACTTCAATAGCTTTGAAAAGGGGATCCATGGTGGCTAATCAAAATGACTATGTTACTTATATTCAATATTTATTGATGGAAGACAGAGAGCAACGTGTATCACATAAATACTGAGGGAAAATAATACATAGTCAAACCTTTCACAATAATACTATCGTATTGCACCACAACAGTTCTTATAATTGTCAGTAAATTAATGGGTTGATACTATATTTGTGCAATCTAATCTCCTTACCTCCATTTGCTTTCAATTTAACAGTCATTAGTTCTTCAGATATTTTGCCTTTTTTTAAGGCTTGTGCATTCAGGGGACATCCAGACAAGCTAAAAAGAGTAGAAAAGGGACCTATATGAAAGTTGAAACATATTTTGATTGCCACAACTCAGCTTCCAACATCTTGTCAGTATAAATCCGTTTTACTGTGCTGTCCATTATGATCCACCCTTATAATAATGTTAATACAATAGCATTTGTTGTGTATGATTTCCAGGGACATGCCTACAATTGTCTTCTCTTTCAACTCATTGTTCAGTTCTATTATGGCTGTACCTTGATAGCACTTGCTCCAAAGCACCAAATCTGATATTTTTACACTACTGTTTTACTAACAGCCATGCCAGCTACATTCATGCTAGGAAATCTACGACCTTGAAGTCACATTAGAAGATCAACAGAACAAATTATGCACAGCTTATGATGTCAATTCTTTATAGACCTTTGGTCTATAAAATATTAGTTCAATGATTTGATTCTAGGAATAATTTATTGTTATATATAGTATGCATAAGTAATCATTAAAGGTTCGAGCCCCAATCATCCCTGAAAGATGGGCTATTTAAAATGCATGAAAAATTGGATTGTCAATAGGATTGTCAAATAAACAAAACTCCATTGATTTACAGATGTTTGCTAAGAGAAGGGAAGAAAAGGGAATAAAAACAAAGGGATACCTTCTGTGGGTGACAAAAACATTATTAACGTGACCCAGCCCATTGCAGCCTGGCAAAGGGCAGTGTGGCAGTTCTTGCTTGTTCAACTTCCAGGGTAGTGAAGATCCATTGAGGGGACTTTCCTTCTGTCTCTTGGTAGCCATGGGACAACCTGAAGCTGTGCGATGGGAAGTGTATTTACCTGATACATGACCTTGGCCATCACAGCCGAGCACTGGGCATCTGTAGGAGCACAGCAAAACTGATATTTATCTAAAGATCTCTCTTTAGAGGGAAAATAAATTCAAATTAGCAAAATAATTTGCACGGCCAGGATTTTTAATGGAAACTCTTAGCATATTTGATCTCATAAATGACATAAGTCACTAGAGCTATAATGTGGGTTGCTTTGGAGTGAGTGTCCTGTGTTAACCCACATTATATCTTGGCATTTTATGTGAACTTAACTTTGTGTTAAACTACTCATTCATTTAGTGAACAAGTAAAGGTTAGTCTTCCAGAGCCACTTTAAAAGATTTAAAATATCCAATGATATTTCATCATAGAGCCTTGACAGCTATTACATTTATCAGTGTCTGTAACTTCATGGATAATTGTCAATCATAAACTCAGGGTAGGAAAAAAATTGCTGAGATTATATTCAGGGGAAGGCTTAGAAACTTTCCTGCATTACACCTTTTTTTTTTTTTTTTTTTTGCAATATCAGGAATAGTGGTATTCACTGAAACTATGCATATGTTAGTGAGATCAACTGGGGTGTGTTTTGTGATTTACCACAAACCTTTGGAAGCCTACTTACTTAAGTTCAGGATCTTCTTTCTCTTCCTTTGTAGGAGTCACTTTCAGACCACTTTTCCTGGCTCGGGGACAGCCAGACAAACTAAAGAAAAGTATGCAAAACAGTTTATTTCTCTTCCTGACTTCCTAATCGTTTACTTTTGAATAAGTAAAGGGTCCCTACCTTCTGTGAGAGGCATAATTTCCCGTCACATGACCAGAGCCATCACATCCAGGGGTGGGGCACCTATCAAACAAAATACAGAGAAAAAGAAGAAATATTTAAATGAATACTACTGTATTGAGAACTTTAGCAATTTTACTTTCGTACATTGCAATTTTCCTACTTCATGGTGAAAATCTAGAAAATGCGTAAATATCTTATGTTTTATCTTTAACTTAAAGTTTGTATTATTTTTACTCTGTGAAAAAAACTTTTATATGCATATTTAAAAATTCCTTCTCATCCCTATGAGTGGTATGTGTCTTTTTCAATCTTGGGGATTCTGCCAGAGGCCTGGGAGTGTGAAGGTTCTGCATAATATCTTAGCCATTCCTAGCACTGCATGCATCTGGACAGAAAGCTTTGATCTTCTTCCTGAAATCTGATGGAACCATTGTTCAAGTTTGGCAGCCCTGAAATGCTCCTATCACCACAGGGACCATTCGGCCTTTACTTTTGACATCCTCTCCAGTTTTCACTTCTGGTCTGATACTTCTCCAGCTTCTCATATCCCCTCTTCCTGATGTTGCTGTCACTTGGCACCACTACCTCTATTACCAGCTCTGTCTTCTGCTTCTTGTCTACCAGCATGTTGTCTGATTAATTGGCCAGTACCTGTGTGTCCATCTGGATCTGAAAATGGATCTTAGTCCTGTTATTCTCTACGACTTTCTGTTGAATATCCCATCTGAACTGGGGACACTCCAACCCATACACAGTGCAGATATTCCTGTGCACAATGCCAGTTGCTTGGTTGTGCCACTGTTCTTATCTGCATCTTACACCCTGCCACTATGGGTTTGATTGCACCTGAGGCCTCTCTGCACAGCCTGCACCTTGGATCATGTCTAGTTGGTAGACCCCATCTATGGATTTGGTGCTTGATGCTAGTTTTATGCTGCTATGACCAGTGCCTCAATGCTGTCTTTTAATCAAGCTGCAACTTTTCTTATGAATTGTTCTGTTAGTGATTTATAATGTTCTGTTAGCGATTATTCATCAATAGTTGCTGTAAAGTACCAGTATATTGCCCACAAGTAACTCCTGACACATAACCTTAGATGGACAATGAGTTATTTTGACTAAAAAAAATCTGAAGGTAGAATATGCATGCATCTGTATCTATAGTACAGGTATTCAATTTTTTAAATAGATATAATTTTATGCTTCCAGCTTCACTTCCAGTACAATCATATTATAGCATTGATAAAACATAAAGCACTTCACTCTACCCTCCAAAAATTGTGGTATGCATACCCTGGCCCAGAGTAATTTCTGCACTCTTCAAACATGAAATGCCAGGTAAAAGAACTCGGGTTTGACTGTCCTATAGAAAACTGTAAAAAGAACATTGTCTGGGCCTCTGAAGTCAGTTTTCCAAAGGACAGAGAAGTAACTTACAGATCTATGTTTCTCTCCTTAGATGGCCTTTAACATATTTCTCTGGACTGACTGCACTGAACAGATCAAATCAAGAGACAGTCTTTGAGACTCACAACACTGTCTAGCGTCAGGACGGGAGTGTCCCACTAGAACAGAATTTCCAGCCATTCATTTCCAGAAGAGGTTATTCCTGATTCTGCAGCAGGCATAGTTATGCACTTCCATCATGTACTGTAAACTTGACCTTGGACAAAAGTTTTACTCTAAAAAAAGCTACTCTACCAGTAGCAGATGACCAGGTGAATAAAAAACATCCAAATGTCAATAGCTAAGTTTGCCCTTCCTCTTCATTCTCTTATTATTTGTCAATGAGATTTACCACTGGGTTTTAAAGAAAAAAATACATTAAGATTCAACTATTATAGCAAAAGCAATAGCACTTAGACTTATATACCACTTCACAGTGCTTTACAGCCCTCGCTAAGCAGTTTTAGAGTCAGCATATTGCCCCCAACAATCTGGGTCCTCATTTTTACCCACCTCAGAAGGATGGAAGGCTGAATCAATCTTGAGCCTGGTGAGATTCAATCTGCCAAACTGCTGGCAACTGATTATCAGCAGAAGTAGCCTCCAGTACTGCACTCTAACCACTGCACCACTGTGGCTCATTATTGATCCTAATATAATGTTCAACTATTTTTTAATGATCCTAATAGAATTATTATTATACAATTGTATCACAGCGGCCAGTTGTTTCGCCGGATTTGGCATTGGTTACTAGTCGGGCCCCACCCAGGGGCCTAGGACGTCATAACGTATTTTCGTAATATGCGTGCAGATCCAAGCAGTGCGGCTTTTTGCATTTGACTGATGGTGATTTTGTCAATTTTTAACTGTTTTAAATGTAATTCCAGTGCTTTTGGAATAGCACCCAGTATGCCAATTACCACTGGAATTACCACTGCTGGTTTGTGCCATAATCGTTGAATTTCGATTTTTAAATCCTGGTATTTTGCTATTTTTTTCATATTCCTTCTCATCGACCCTGCTATCACCTGGTATTGCAATGTCTATGATTGTAACCTTATTTTTCTCAACCAGTGTGATGTCTGGTTTATTATGGGCCAGTATTTTGTCCATTTGTATGCGAAAATCCCACAAGATCTTGACCATCTGATTTTCGGTGACTTTTTCAGGCTGATGTTCCCACCAGCTTGTTGCTGTTTTAATATTATAATTTTTGCACAAATTCCAATGGATCATTTGTGCTACTGAATTGTGCTGCAATTTATAATCAGTCTCCGCGATTTTTTTACAGCAGCTGAGTATGTGATCAACAGTTTTTTCAGCTTCTTTGCAAAGTCTGCATTTGGCATCATCAGAGGATTTTTCGATTTTGGCCTTAATGGCATTCGTGCTGATAGCTTGTTCTTGCGTAGCCAGGATTAGTGACTCTGTTTCTTTCTTTAATGTACCTGTTGTTAATCATAACCAAGTTTTTTCACTGTCCACTTTATCTTTTATTTTTTCCAGAAATTGGCCATGCAATGCTTTGTTCTGCCAACTCTCCATTCTTGATTTTATCACATCTTTTCTGTATTCTTGTTTCGTCTGTTGGACCTTCAATAGATTTTTTGTCCTTTACTTCGATTAATAGATGTTCTTGACTTTCTTTTAAATAATCAGCCAGTGCATGTTTTTCTTCTTCAACTGTTTGCTTCACTTGTAATAATCCTTTGACACCTGATTTTCAGGGCAGGTATAGTCTATCAGTATCACCACGTGGATATAAACTGTAGTGCATTGTCATTAGTTTCCTGGTTTTTCGGTCCAAAATGTCTAAATCAGCTTGTGTCCAGTTAACTATACCAGCTGTGTATCTTATAACTGTATTGCCCAGGTATTTATGGCCTTGATTGTATTTCCACCATTCAATTTCGATTTCAAAATTTTCCTAACTCTGTTGATGTACTCTCCCCTGACAATAGTTTTTACTTCTCCATGCTTGACATTATCCATCTGCAGAATGCCTAAATATTTGTAGGCTTCATTTTTGTTGCATTTAATTAGTTGGCCATTGGGCATTTCAATTCCCTCAAATGTAATGATTTTGCCCCTTTTTATGGATACAGTGGGGCATTTTTCCATGCCAAACTGCATTGAAATATCGGTGCTGAATTCTCGGACTGTGTTTGTCAGTGATTGGATTTCTATTTCTGACTTTCCATAGAGTTTTAAATCATCCATATATAATAAATAAATGCAAAAAATTTTCAGCTTCTTTGGCTGTTTGGTAGCTTAATTTCATTGTTGTTGTTGTTGTTGTTGTTATGTTAATCTTTGGTGAGATTCACAGCCTTTGGGGCTGGTTGGTAGCTCAACAGCTTGAATCCTAACCAAGGACCTAGGAACTGTTAAGGTAATATCGGAGGATATAAGCTGTTCCAAGTAGGGAGGTTTTTTTTGTAGAATCAAAATGTTCAAGTCTGATAAATTTAAAATTTCCAAATAGCGAGGTAGCCCTTTAGATATTTCTCCAAGGGCTCCAATTACAATCAGGACAACACACAATTTCTTTTTCCACAGTCGCTCAACTTCAATTTGCAAGTCCCGGTACTTTGTGATTTTTTCTTGCTGTTTATCTTCAATTCGTGCATCTCCAGGTGTTGCAATTTCAATGAATCATACTTTTTTCTTTTCAACTATTGTTATGTCAGGTGTGTTGTGGGCCAAGTGCCTGTCAGTCTGGATTCTGAAGTCCCACGAGATCTTGACTTTCTCATTCTCTAAAACCTTCTCAACCTGATGGTCCCAGTGGTTTTTGCTGTACTCAAATCCAAACTTTTGGCATAATTTCCAGTGAATGATCTTAGCAACCTGGTCATGGCATTGTAGGTAGTCAGTTTGTGAAATTTTGCTACACCCACTGATCAAGTAGTCGACTGTCTTGTCTTTCTCATTACAGAGGTGATATTTGCTGTTCGTAGAAACACGTTGAATTTTTGCCTTGATGCAGTTTGTGGCTAAGGCTTGTTCTTGAGCTGCCAAAATAAAGCATTCTGTTTCTTTTTCAGTGTTCCTGATCTTAACCAGTTCCAAGTTAGCTTTTGGTCAGCTTTGCCTTCAATACTTTTCAAGTATTGGCTATGCATAGCTTTGTTTTTCCAATTTTCAGCTCACTTCTCAATTACTTCTTTCTTATATTCAGCTTTTGACTTAGTTGTCTTTAAAAGGCCTCCTTTATTTACTTCCTTAATCATTGGTTCTTCACTTTTCTGGATGTAATCATTCAAGCTGTATTTTTCTTCTTCCACAGTCTGTTTTACTTGTAGGAGTCCTCGACCACCTTCTGCTCTTGGTAGATATAATTGGTCAGCATCACTTTTAGGGTGCAAAGCATGATTCATTATCATAAGCTTCCTTGTTTTTCTGTCCAAATTGTCCAACTCCATCTGGGTTCAGTCAATTATTCCTGCAGAGTATCAAATCACAGGTATAGCCCAGGTATTTATGGCTTTTATGATATTTCCTCCACTCAATTTGGACTTTAACATCTTGCAAATTCGTCAAATGTACTTGGCTGAAGTTAATTCCTTGACTTTATTATGCATTAAGTCAGAGGCCTCTAAAATCCCCAAGTATTTGTAGCCTTCTTCTGGTTTTACTGCCTTTATCATTTCTTCATTCTCAAGTTCTATTCCATCATCTTCTATGACCTTGCCTGCTTTGGCTGCCATTGTTGCACATTTGTCAATTCAAAACTACATACCAATGTCTTGGCTAAATTCTTTTGTGCTTTCAGTTTATTGGTCTTGTATGGTCTTGTATGGCGCCCACTCCCGAAGGACTCCGGGTGGCAATTAATAAATTCAGTTCAGCTTTTGTTTTACCAAACAGCTTCAAATCATCCATGTACACTAAGTGCGAAATTTTCAGTCCTTTCTTGTTTGTATCCATAGCTCATCTTCTTCGAAATGATTGTCAGTGGTAGCATTGAGAGAATAAAAAGTAGGGGTGAAAGGGAATTGCCCAGGAAAACGCCTCATTTAATTTCAACTTCACCCAGTACTTCTTCATTAGCTGTAAGCTTTGTTTTCCAGAGGTTCATTGAAGTTTCCTTGAATGTTTGTATGTTGCTGCTGATGCCAAAGATTTTCAGGCATTTCTTGACCCAGCTATGGGGAACTGAATCAAACACTTTCTTATAGTGTATCCAAGCCATGAACAGGTTGGTTCGTCTTTTCTTTGAATTCTTTAGGATTAGTTTATCAATCAGCAGTTGGTCCTTTGTTCCTCTTGAATTTTTGCAGCATCCTTTCTGTTCTACAGGAAGCAAGTTATTTCTTTCCAAGTATCCATAAATTTGGTTTGCAATGATACCAGTAAGGAGCTTGTATGTTGTTGGCAAACAGGTGATTGGCTTATTATTATTATTATTATTATTATTATTATTATTATTATTATCTTTATTGCACTAATAGCAGCATCTAATTTATGGGACCTTTGGATCAGCTGTTCTCCATGCAATCAAACTGGTGGGTCTGGATCATTTTAATGTTTATACTATTAGAAATTCATCCGCAAAATGGGAGAAATAAGTCTCCAACACTACCACCACTGTTGTCATTGTAGTCCTCCAGGAGATAGAGGACAAGGGTTTTACCACAATACCTATCTAACTGGATCCTTTCCCACCCACAACCACATCCGTCTGAACTTTCCATCATGCAATTTTAATTACAAGATATTGGAATGGCTTAATTAAGCTAAAAAAAAAATATTCCTGGTAAAAGTGATTTATGATGTTTGAAAAAAGAGAGCATTAATAACCTTACTTGCTGCTCTTATTAAATAATGGATTTTGAGGAGGGAAAACCCTGCAAAGAAACATATCAGTCAATACCTCCCCTTTCTTTGGAACAAATACATACTTAAGTTCTTGAGAATTGGCCGCCATTAAGGATTTTAACGTCTTGTCAGCCAAAGGACACCCAGAAACACTAAGAAAATGAAATGCAAGACAATTTTAAGGATATTGTAACAAAATAATAATTAAAAAGATTACTGTTTGTTTTCTTTTTAGAAATAAATTAAAAGCTTAACCACCAAATCCAAGACTTCAGGATTAATATTATTTTTTTTGTTTCAGTAAATACATGCAGTTGAAGGGGATCTTGTGAATTACCAAGTCCAAAGTATTTAGAATCTTACAGATTAAAATATATTTTAAATTGGGCCTAGAAATGTATACTGGTCTTGGTTATTATTATTACAACTACTTATTATTACAACTGGCAATTGCAGTCTTGTATCTTTATAGTTTGTTAAATTCTCTCACATTTCATTTTTTTTACCTGCGGTGAGATGCATAGTTTCCCGTTACGTGACCACTACCATCGCATCCTGGAGTTGGACACCTAAGAAAATAAAGTGAACCAGTCAGACACAAATTAATTAAGAAAAAAAAAAGCATAAGAGGGAATAACTATTTTCTGATGGAGGAACCATGTTCTGATGCTCTCCATGATCATTGGTCTGCGCAAAAGATTTGATGTATTGCAGTAGTCTGTACTCCAGTAGGATTGGCACCAGTGGTGGGTTGCAGGCGGTACGCCACGATACGGGCGTACCGGAGCCTGTCTGGGGCACCAGGTACCACTCCGGTATGGTGCTCCAGAGGGGCCACCCATCTGCCCATGCTCCTTACCTGTCTTTACGTCTTCTGCGCATGCACACGGCATGTACAGTGCCTGTGTGACACTCCGCCAAGCAGCTGGAGCATCACGAAGGCTTGCGGAGACATTGCTGGACTGAAAGACGCATGTGTGTGTTGTGCGCAGTGCGCTGCGCATGTCCATGTGGACGACGTCAGGCCTGTTCCAACCGTACCAGCTAGAACAAGATCCGGAACCCACCACTGGTTGGCACAGTTGTTTTGGGAGGTGCCTGTGTACCTGTATACAAGCAACACTCATGGTACCAACCAGAGGTGGTATTCAGCCAGTTCTGACAGGTTCTGGAGAACTGGTATTGAAAATTTTGAGTAGTTCAGATAACCGGCAAATAGGCTGGCCCTGCCCCCACTGCTTCCTAGCCTTCCAGCTGATCTTCTTTTGTTGCCCTGAACAGGAGAATGGAGCTGGAAAGCAGGTTAGTGGGGTAGGAAGGGAATTGGGATTTTGCAGTATCCTTCCCCTGCCATGCCTACAAAGCCATGCCCACAGAACCAGTAGTAAAAAAAAATAAAAAATGAATCCCACCATTGGTACTGGCAATATGAAGTGGCTTCATTGACATGCATGGATAATTTGGGAAACTTCTTGAAGCAACTGCACAGTATTTCTCAACCTTAGCAACTTTGGAGTGTTTTGACTTCAACACTCAGAATTTCTCAAGCAAATAGGTGGAGAATTCTGGGAATTGAAGTCCAGACATCTTAAAGTTGCTAAGGTTGAGAAACACACTTCTAAAGGATGTTCCTGCCTCTGGGCTTTGAGGAGAGCCATTCCATTCAAGTCACTATGCTTTCTGAAGTGTTCCTTCAAATGCTTTATATAATGATATGTGTAAGTAATGAGGAAGCTGTCTATCTTCTTTCTGTCCTTGCTTGCTTATGGCTAAGCAAAGCTCATATTTCCAATATTTCTGGGAAGGAGGGAGGGAGGGAGAGAGAGAGAGAGAGAAAGAGAGAGATTCTTTCTATATGCCTGTTTTAATTCCTTTTTATCAGGATCTGAACCTTAGTTCAAATCCTGGTTTGAAAAAAACTTAAACTTCTTTTCCTTATACTGGAAACAGTGACATTCAGGCATCAGACATCTGGAACTTTAGAAGTCCACCCCCACCTCTTGGTTCACTTCTACCCTCTGCCTGACATACTTTTTATTACCCTTATTTGTCTATTTCTCTTTTCCAGTAAATCTCCTCTACCTAAACTGCAATAATCTGGCTCACTGCTAGAGTTAGAACTTTCTGTGTCTTGTAATAGTTGTAGCAACCCAAATATCTTAGGATGTGACTAGATGCAATGAATTAAATGCAGAAAGGAAATGCACATGGAAAAGCACATAGTTGACAAGTTTCACTGTGGCAAGCTCCTAATCTAAGCCCTTTAAAAGAAAAACATATTTTAGTGGCTTCCAGTGCTAGTTAAAAAAATAAAAAATAAATGAAGTTTACTACTGGTTTTGCCGACGCTGGTATTACCTGTTATAAAAAGTCAAAAGTTCCACATATATAGAAGAAAGAGATGGGGAAAGAGAAAAGCAAACATAGAAAGCTATGTGTGTATGATGGAAAAACATGTAAGAGTGAAAATATAGACTTGCTGAGAAATCAGATAATATTACTGTTTATTTTAATAGTGTTTTAATTGGAGGTGCACTTAGTTTAATTCTATAAAATACCTTCTCATGATTGTCTTCCTTTCTACCTGCTTATAGCTGCCTTACTCAATGTTAACTAGTGACATTATAATTATTACTAATTAGTATAACAAGAGCAGCTGAACTCAGGTCCCCAAAAGAGGAGGGAAAGACTAGTTTGGGAAAATACTGCTTTAGTGTAATAAACATGGATTATAATACTATAAGTATTTTCACTGAGATGCATCTGCATTTTTGATAGGGGAAAATGAAGATGGGAGCTGCAAAGCTATAGCCTGAAGAGATGAAAATGTATTGTTTTCTCATAAAGTAACTAAACCATTTAATTATTCAGTCAGCTATCCACTAATGAGTTGAGCCTTCTAACATTTTTTCTATTTTCTTTTTAAATAATTAATTGAGTACAACTTTCGGTAATATCCTTAAACCATCAGTGAATCTCCCCATTGTAGCTGCTTAATAGTATTTCAAAAATAGACAATATAGTTTCTTTTAAGTAGCAGTATAACACATCAGATAACCTTGTTCATTCTGTGGAATGCAATTTGCCTTGGTATAATATAATCATTGAAGAGGTCATTAATATTCTAAAAGATGTAATCCATATTTATATTTGCATTGTAATTGAGCTTCAGACAGAATTTCTCTGTATAATTGCTGTTGTCATTCTTGGTATTTCCTCATGATGGAGCCATTTGCATTACAAATTCTGTCAGCAAATATTTGGTAAAAGTTCCTTGCCCTGAGTGTTACTTTTAGACCTTTTACATACTTGTATTGAAACATATTTCAGTTAAATTACACAGCCAAGCATATTATAGATGCACATTAGCAAGCAAAAGAACTATTACTGGGTGCTTTAAAATCTAATGCAAAGTTTACAAGGTATGTAAGTTATTATATGCAGAGTTTAATTATATTCTGTGTTTATTGTGTTAAACCATCGGGGAGCCTGGGAATTAACATTCTACAAGTGGAATTCATGAATCAGTGAATGAAAAATATGATTTTAATCCAATACATTCCATTAATATTTTCTTGATACAAGAAAACTAAAACACAACTGATGCAATGTATATGTATATATGTATGTATGTATGTATGTACGTACGTACGTACCGTATTTTTTGGAATATAAGATGCACCAGAATATAAGATGCACCAAGGTTTGAAGAGGCAAATTAAAAAAAAAAGTTTTTGCACTCTACAAACCTCCCAAAAATGGCCCGTTTTTTGCGAAAACAGGCCCGTTTTTGTAAAAAAGGGCATGAATAGCCCTTAGGAGGCTTGTAGAGTGCTCCTGGGGGGGGGCAAAAAACAAGCAAAAAAAGGCCCATTTGTTTTGCAAAAACAGACTCATTTTTTGTCAAAAAAGTGCATGGATAGCCTGTAGGAGGCTTGTAGAGTGCTCCTGGGGGCTGGTGAGGCAAAATTGAGCAAAAAATGACCCTTTTTTGCTCATTTCCGCCCTCCCCAGCCCCAGGAGCTCACTGAAAGCCTCCTAAAAGCTATGCATGGCCATTTTGGTGAAGGGGGTGGGGTTTCTGGAGGCAAAAAATGCTGTATTCAGTGTATAAGATGCCCCCAGATTTTCAGCCTCTCTTTTGAGGGAAAAAGGTGAATTTTATACTTCGAAAAATATGGTGTCTGTCTGTCTGTCTGTCTGTCTCTGTCTGTCTGTCTGTCTGTCTGTCTGTCTATCTATCTATCTATCTATCTATCTATCTATCTATCTATCTATCTATCTATCTATCTATCTATCTTGGGAGTCCTCCTGGACCCTCAGCTGACTTTTGAACACCATTTGCCAGTTGTAACCAGGGGGGCATTTGCCCAGGTTCGCCTGGTGCACCAGTTGCGTCCCTACCTGAACCGGGAGGCCCTCACAACAGTCACTCGTGCCCTTGTGACCTCTAGGCTGGAGTACTGCAATGTGCTCTACATGGGGCTGCCCTTGAAGAGTATTCAGCGACTTCAGCTGGTCCAGAATGCAGCCGCGCGAGCGATCGTGGGTGCACCCCGATTCACCCACGTAACACCTATCCTCCGCGAGCTGCACTGGCTGCCTGTTGATCTCCGGGTGCGCTTCAAGGTGCTACTTGTCACCTACAAAGCCCTTCATGGTATTGGATCTGGGTACTTGAGAGACCGCCTACTGCCAATTACCTCCACTAGACCGATAAGATCGCATAGATTAGGCCTCCTCCGAATTCCATCAGCCAGCCAGTGTAGACTGGCAACTACCCGGAGGAGAGCCTTCTCAGTGGCTGCTCCGACCCTCTGGAACGAACTCCCCATGGAGATCCGGACCCTCACCATCCTCCAGACCTTCCGCGCCGCACTTAAAATCTGGCTATCCCGGCTGGCCTGGGGTTAAAGACTCTAACTCCTACTCGAATTGTATGACTGTTGAGTTCTTAAATGGTGTAGTGCTTTTATGTTGTAAATTGTTTGTCCTTCCCCCCCCTTTTTGAACTGTGAGCCGCCCTGAGTCCCCCCAGGGAAAAGGGCGGCATACAAATAAAGTGAAACTAAACTAAACTATCTATCTATCTACTCACATGATCAGTTCCTTTTTGAGATCTCTTGAATGGACCTTGAGTTTTGGACTAGGTTCCGAGATGTCCGAAGATTTCTTTTCCTCCAGTGTTTCAGGACAGATTGCAGGATCTTTCTGAAATAATAGAAGAGACTGTTATTTTGAAGAACTGCTATCTTTTAATCCATTTCTCCCCAACCTGATGCCACCCAAAATCTGTGGACACCACAGTTTCAGTTACCTAATCCACTCAGCTAACTCAGAATAAATAGAAACTGTTAAAAAAACCCAACAGTTTTTAGTTTAGTGCTATTTCACCCAAATCTTTATAAATGTAGTGGGAAAATGTATAGAAATTTTACTTTTTTATGAGTAGTCATTATGTACTCATTGAAACAGATTGTTAGGTCTTGGGGAAATTGTGCAAATTATTCGCAATTATAAACTTATTTTTATGCTTCTCCAAACAGAAGTTAGTCAAAATAAAGGAATGCCAGATTTTATAAGCTGATTCTTGGTTTGTGGTAAACCATGATGTGGTTTATTTGGGTTTGGTTTAACAAGATATATGATTGCAGCCAGGGTCATTCAATTTCTGTGTTGTATGTTGAATGCCACTATGATTTGTTCCTCAAACTATGGCTTAATAAGTCACATGAATCTGGGGTGGGTTGTCAATTTTTTTTACCACCGGTTCGGGCGCACTTCCACTTGCGTGCAATGATTGTGCACATGTGCAGAAGCTTCTGCGCATCCGCAGAAGCGTCTGGGTGGGTGGAGCCTCCCACCATCGCTACTACCAATTCACCTAATCTGAGCCGAACCGGCAGCAACCCACCTCTGATATGAATCTAACCATACCATCTGGACAGAAAAAGTAATCAGCATGTTCACCATGCTGCAGTAGTTCAATACCAAATAATAATGTCATGATCACCTTATATCATCTGTCATCTTAAAGTCTGTACTCAGAGTGTGTTGTATCTACTCAAATATAAGAGACAGCTATTGGAAAAAAGTTTATTAATGTGACCTTTTCTGTATGCTTGTACAATCTGTCTTCAAAAGCAGAAAACTAGAGGCAAACCTCATTATTGAATACAAAGGTATATTAGACACAGTGGTAAGGTCCAGGAAGCTAGTATGAAGTAAACAAAAAGTCTCCCACAAGTATGAGTTGTTTGTTTGTTTGTTTGTTTGTTTAATTAACGTCTCCCTATTCTGTTTCTAAGTGATTAGTTAGGCTGTCTCTATGTGTGAGCATTATTTGAGAAGCCGAGTTACATAGTTCTTAGGATCCTTGCCAGCCTCCATATTCCTACCCATTCAGGAGGAGGGGGAAAATCAAATGAAATTCCATTAATGTACAGATGGACATTTATATTGATTTTTGCAAAGACCAGAACATAATGACAACACAAATAACAGATAATAGCATCTGGCACTTTTAACATTTTAAGCCCTGAAATCTTTGGAAAACTGACAGTTGAACTAAACTAAAAGCTGCAGTTATTTCTCAGTTTTTTCATTCCTTTTAAAAAGAATATCAGCTTTTTCCAATTATTATTTATTTATCTATTTTTGAGGAGGACATTTGGACAGATAGGCTATTTCTTTCTTAGGAAAAAACCTTCTAGAAATGACCTTCAAGTTAACAATCAGTTCTATCTGTGTCTATATGTATGTATATATATTGAACTAGACATAATAATGATTACTTGCTACATCTAATATAGTACCTAATATCTAATATAGTATGCTGTTTTTGACCTAAGATTTTTTTCATTTATAGCCAATATTATTTGGATCTAATACATTTTAGACATGAATCGGACACAAAATTATTCAGATAAAAAGATAAATATTTTATCTCTTCCTTCCTGTATTCCCAAGGCCCATTTGGAGAATATTTTTGGTTCATGCCTGACCCATGTATGCTATCATACTTTTACTTTTCTTTATATTATAAATGACAGTATAAACATCTCTATTTGATGAATGTTTCGTGGACTTTTGGACTCGTGCTGGAGCCCATCCTCCAGATTGGTGAGACAGAAGTTCCCCAAGGATGGGCTCCAAAAACTGAGACCAAAAACTCTGAAAATTAAACCTCTGGTCCCAGTGATTGACCCATATTGGATTCTGCATCTTTATTTGAGTACTTTATGTAAACATTTAATTTCAGTTCACAATCCTTCTCAGCTGTTCCAGCTGCAGAAAATATTACTCTAGATTCATCCTTGAAGATAAATATTATCAGAAAGACTCACAGGGTCATAGAATTAATGTGGCCTTAAAGCAATTTAGCTCAACTTCTGCTTAGTGCTCGACAGTTCTTATCATTGGGAAATTCTTCCTAATATTCACCCTTAGTTTTAATTTACATTATTTTGTCTTTGTTCAGCTTCCAGTCTGAGTCAAGAACAGATATGTCCCATCTTATAACATATAACATCATATCATATTAGCCTGCCTCCAAGCCTGGTGTTAGCCACAAATTTGATAAGCACATTTTCCAATTTTGTAAGGCTACTTATAAAGAAACTCAATGGCACCTGAACAGTGATAGAACCATGATATTCATTTCCATGATGATGTGGAATCATTTAATTTATACTCTTTGCATTTGATTGATATGTCTGACTTCAGAACTATCTAAGTCAGACATATTCATCTTGGCCATGAAGATAAAGAGAGGCTATATCAAGAGATTACTTTACTGAGATCAAGTAAAGTAAATTTACTACATCTATCTCATTCATCTACCAAACTAATTTCTCTGTCATAAGAAGATAAAGGTGTACTTGAATAGAACTTGTTCCTCTGAAACTGATGCTGGCTCTTGGTAATGGTACTGTTTCCCCTCCCTAAGTGTTCACAGAGACAATTTTTGATAAATTGTTCTAAAAACTTGCCCAGTATAGATATAAAACTAACTGGTCTGTAACCTCTCAGGGCCTTCTTACTCCACCTTTTAAATTCTGACAAGATGGATGCTGTTGTCAGCCATTCAGTCATGCCCGGTCCTCTAAGGATCAACACTTTCCATGCCCCTCTGCCTTGCACTGCTTCCTTCAGATCTGCCATGGTCATTCTGATGTCATCCTTTATATATTGTCCAGCCAACAGATATTAGGATAGTCTCTTCTCCTTTTTCCGTTGATTGCTCCCAGCATCATTAACTTTTTGAGTCAGTCAGTTTGCATGACATGAACAAGGTATGACAGCTTCTGTTTGGAGATCTTGACTTCAAGTGATATTTTTGATGAAGTTTGGTCTAGCACTTCTTTATTTGTTATTTTTGCACTCTGTGGGATGCATAATAGTTGCCTCCAGCAACATAGTTCAAAGGTGTCCACCCTTCTCCTATCTGCCTTTTTTAGAGTCCAAGTTTCGGCAGCCTTAAGTAGACATGGAAAAATTATTGTGTTAACTAATTTGCATTTGATTGTGACTCTTCCAGATGTTAATCATGCAAGACATTACAGTTCTTCCAAGTGCTATACACTTTCTGATCTCAGGGCTGCAGTCATCACTTTGGTCAATTTTAGAGCCCAGAAAGATGAACTCCTTTACTTTTTCAATGGTCTCATTGTTGATCTGCACTCTGACCTTTGTGTTCTTTTACTAAATGTTTTATCTGTTTGCAAATAAAGATTCCTGTTACAACTCTATGCTTTTTGCATGTAAAACTACTCTGCCTTGCTTTCTGTTAGTTTTATTTTTTAGCATTTTAAAAATATCCTTCAAGGTATCAGTTCTAGACTGCATAAACAGAGGGATAGAATCAAGATCATGTGAAGTGTTAATGCCACTTTATAATGCCTTGGTAAGGCCACACTTGGAATACTGAATCCAGTTTTGGTTACCATGATGTAAAAAAGATGTTGTAACACTAGAAAGAGTGCAGAGAAGAGCAACAAAGGTGATTAGGAGACTGGAGGCTAAAACATATGAAGAATGGTTGCAGGAACTGGGTATGTCTAGTTTAATGAAAAGAAGGACTAGGGGAGTCATTACAGCAGTGTTCTGATATCTTAGGGGCTGCCACAAAGAAGAGGGAGATCCAAGAGAATTGTTCCCTCAGAGAATTCTCCAAGGGAACAAGAAGCAATGGGTGGAAAATAATCAAGGAAAGAAGCAACTTAGAACTAAGGAGAAATTTCCTGCAAGTTAGAATAAAGAATCAATAGAACAACTTGCTTCCCGAAGTTGTGAATGCCCCAACACTGGAAGTCTTTAAGAAAATGTTGGATAGCCATTTGTCTGAAGTAGTGTAGGATTTCCTGCATAAGCAGTGGGTCTCCAAGAAGATCTCCAAGGAACCTTCCAACTTTGTTATTCTAT
Source organism: Thamnophis elegans (assembly GCF_009769535.1). Lineage (NCBI taxonomy): Eukaryota > Metazoa > Chordata > Lepidosauria > Squamata > Natricidae > Thamnophis > Thamnophis elegans. The sequence continues at coordinate 38,040,041 of NC_045548.1, forward strand.
TCTATCTTTTATGTATAATCACAACTGTAATATTATCAGATTTTGGAGATGCCTTTGGACATATTTTCTAAATTAAGATTTCTAGTTCTACCTCTTTATTGCTATCATATTTTGTGAATTGATACACAAGTTACTGAAGACTGAAGATATCATATTTATTGGTCTCCCTACTGTTGTTGATTTTTGAGCATACTTTTCTTGGGCTCCACCATTATCATCTGCAAGTATGTACATAATGCCCAGCATTTTTCCAAGTGTGTTCCTCTGGAAACGTCTTGATAAAATTTGCAAGATTCTTGGCATTACGGGTTCCCTATTCATGAAGTTTTCATTTGAAGATGGGAGGTAGTAGAGATTTTCTATACCTTAAATTATATCATTATACTTTTTTTTTACTATTATCAAATTTGAATGGCTGTATGCAATATAAAATATCCTTCTTTCAATATTTTGAAATAGTCACACATTAAGTTAATTTACTTGAATTTTTTGAGACTCAAAATGTAATAGATTAGATATAAATCATTCCACTAACAAATCAGTTTGAATATCATGATATAATATTAATAGAAAATTGCATTTTGATCTTTTGTTCATGCCAAATTGACATTATGAGCTTATAAATTGTTAAAAATTGTTATGTGAAATGTTTGAATGGTTAATGGGATTTTTACTTTTAACCAGTTACTTAATTCATTTTCATATGCCCACAAGCAATATTTACAATTATAACTTCTAGTGACACATTGATGTGGGCCTGCAGTATTTTCAGCTTCAGAGACACTTAAATTATTAGATATGATTACCAAAAGTATAAGAATATAAGATCCCACAATTAACCTTTATAAATCTTTGTCAATGAATTAATTTACTACGCAAATGTTAAAAACTAAATAGAACAAAGAACAAAGAATTGGAAGTTCCCATTTCTTTTGTCAAGAAATTTTCATATATAAAAATTAAATAGTTCCTAGATTATGCCATATTTAATTAAAATAAATTGGATCTATTGTATTTTTACTGGAAAAATATTAATGTTCATTATGTTGTTTAGTACATGGTAAGAATGTTTCATTCAGACACATTTCTGCAATGACCTAAAACTGCTATATTCTAGGAAGAAGTCATATATATTACTTCAACAGTTGATTTTATAAAACTTTGCCATTGTTCCATTATATTGTGGATTCAGGAAGATAGCACACTTTTTTGTGAGAACTTGTTTGATCTACAAAAAGCAGTACACCAACTTTATTTTATTTTGTGAATCCCTGAGGTGATAAAATCCATTGTTCTAGGGAGATTCAGAAAGAGGAAATATCTCAAAAAGTTGGAGTTTGCTCTTCATGTCCATATCTTCAGGCTGATTGCTCAGCTCAGACACAAGCCTTTATTGATTTTTTTTTATATGTTTTTATGAACTCTCTTGGACTGCAAGGCGATCAAATCGGTCAGTCCTAGAGGAGATCAATCCTGACTGCTCTTTAGAAGGCCAGATCCTGAAGTTGAAATTCAAATACTTTGGCCACCAAATGAGAAGGAAGGACTCACTGGAGAAGAGCCTATTGCTGGGAAAGATTGAAGGCAAAAGAAGAAGGGGATGACAGAGAATGAGGTGGCTGGATGGAGTCACTGAAGCAGTAGGCATGAGCTTAAATGGACTCCAGAAAATAGTAGAGGACAGTAAGTCCTGGAGAAACGTTGTCCATGGGGTCACAATGGGTCAGACATGACTTTGCAACTAACAACAACAACAAGGAACTCACTATTTCCACAGAGCTTCCTTCTTTCTCCTGTGCACCGCTTGGAGAGTCCAAGCGGACTCTCTGCCCTGGAAACTGAGGAAACTTTTCCCTGACCACGCCTCCTGGCGTGATCTGTCTCCAGAAATTTTTCCTCAGTTTGCCCGTTCGGAAGCATTTGTGTGAGTTCCAGCTGAATTAATCTATTTTCTTTGGCTTGGACTCTCCTTTCTTCCTAACTTTTCCCTTGTAAAACAAATTAATTTCCTCTCCTTTCCTTCATTGACTGCTCTTAATCTGCTACAGCAAGCCTCCAGGAGGACAGGAGGTAAGCGTGCTGTGAGGGGAGGGCTTCCTATGCTGATCTGCTCAGGCCAGCTTTGGAGGCTTGCCACGCGCTTTTAAAAGGCGCAGCAGGGCGGCAGAGGGCTTTAGCAAGCCAGCAACTCCCCGTTCTCACCGTTTGTTGTTTTTTTCTGCAGTTTTTTTTATTTCTGGGCCATTCCCTCTCTAACTCTGCCGTGGAGGAGCGCGCGATCGTCAGATTGCTGAGGTGATCGCTGCATGGCCTCCTAGATCCCCCTCGCTGCCCGGTGGCCATTTTTAAGTGTTTTTTTCGCGCCCTTCTTGGCCTCAGCAGGCCGCGCAGCCATGCTGAGTCAGGAGCCACTGGGTGCCAGGGGGCCAGCCCGGGGTTGCCTACTGTCAACCTGTCACCCTCCTTTTTTCTACCGTGGTGCTGGGGCTCTGGTCTACTTGAGGCCACCGCACCGGCTCAGGGAAGGCCTTACAGGCATAGCCCCTTATGTCTCCCTTGCTTATAGGCCTGGGCCTCCCTGCCTCTCTGACTGACCTGCTAGCTTACCGCTGCAGGCCACATCCTCCAGGTTATACACTAACGCTGCTTAAATTGCATTAGAGTTTTTTATACTTCCTCTTTACCTTTTGTATGTTTTTTTCCATTACTCCATTTAACAAAAAAATTTCTTTTTCTCTTGCAGTGTAGCCTATATCAACTTCAGCTACTCTTGTTATCAGCCTGTGCTTGCCAACAACCTGTGCGGTCATTGACATGGAGAAGTCGGGTTCAGTAGAACCAGTAGACCAGGACCCTCCAAGGGCCTGGACAAGGTTTCTCCCCCTTCCAAGGGCAGTGGGGCTGGTAGAGGCAGGGTTCCCACCCAGACTCCTCCCATCAAGGCCCCTATAGCTGCTGAGGCCAGAGATGCTGCAAGGCGCCAATGGGCGCTTGACAAACAATTTGAGAAAGCCTGGCAGCAAAGGACACTCCCTCTGGGGGTTCATTCATCCTTCCCCTCCCTAGGAGGGATCCTATGGCTCTGATGGCAGAGGAGGTCGAGTCTCAAGACCTGTCCACGGACCGGTCATTGACTGAACCTCCTTCCCCGGCCCCATCTTGGTTCCATGACCAGGACCCTGTCCCAGAGGACCCCCCCAGGGAGAGTCTCTTGAGGACCCTCCCTCTCATATGGAGGAGTCCACTGATCTGGACCCAGATTCAGATCAAGAACCCGAGTTATCCGCCTGCATGCAAGCAGTGGTTGAGCGCGCCATCGCAAAGGGCATTGCAGATGCCATGCGGGAGCACGATAAACCTGTAGCTCCTGTCACTCACCCCTCCAATCAGGGCGGGCCTCCCCCGGCTAAGCGGGTTCATCATCCATCCCTAGAATCCTCCGTGGTTAGCGAGGCTTCGGCCTTGGAGGCTCCTGACCCGGTGGAACAGGGGCTCTTCGAGGATGAGGATCTTACCCCGGATGCCCCTTCCTTCTTGGGCCTTTTCAAGCCCAGCTTGTTCAAATCTGTTTTTTGTAAGGTCAAGGCGACCACCATGGTGGGTATTAAACCTGAGCCCGCTCCACCTCCAGCTGATTCGGCTCCGGTTAATCCAAACGCGGCCATGTTTGATGCCCCAACTCCTCAACAGGAGTTGATTCCAGTCCCGGGCTTATTCCTGGATCTCACCCAATGCCAGTGGGTCCAACCAACCACGTTGTCCTCTCCCAGCAGGGTGGACAAGAAGCTTTATACAATGGAGCCTGTCCTGGAGGATCTCTTGGCCCTTCCGGCTGTAGATCCACCTATTACGGCCCTTACTTCTAATGCCTCTCTGCCTGCGGACCTGTTAGAGGGTCTCAAGGCGGAGGATAAGAAGGCAGAGAAGGTCTGCCACAAGACCCATCTTGCGGCGGCCTGGGCCATTAGTGCGTCTTCTTCCACCTTGTTCTTTAGCAGGGCTACGGCCATTTGGCTGCAGGAACTCGCAAACAAAATCCCCGCGGGAGACACACGCCTCCATCAAGATGTGACCAAGCTTATTGCGGCTTCGCAATATGCGGCGGATGCCGCTCTCAACGCCACTAAATTCGCCTCCAGGGCTCTGGCTGTGAATGTCATGTCTCACCGTTTGGTCTGGCTCTGACATTGGCAAGCGGACCAGAAGCACAAATGGAAATTGGCTTCAGCTCCCTTTAAGGGATCAAAATTATTTGGGGATGTTTTGGACCCTTACTTCATTGAGTCAAAAGATAAGAGGAAGGTCCTCCCATCAACCTCAAAAAAGCAAGACTGTAAGTCCAACCCATATCCGAGGAGGCAGTCCTTTCGGCCCTCTGAGCCTTCCACCTCCTCTTCCTTCTACTCCCCTAATAGGTCGTCCGGGCAATCGGGGGAGGGCTCAGGACAGGTCTTCCTTTCGAGACAGAGACAGACAACAATTTGGATTCCGTAAATTCAATCGCGGAGGTGCCTCCAATAGGCCCTTCTGCAAATGTAGTGACACCCCAAGCTCGTCGCCCATTGGGGGCCGACTCCAACTGTTCACCTCTCATTGGGCTCAGACAGCTCAGGACGCTTGGGTCCTGCAGATTGTCCGGGAGGGTCTGTCTCTGGAATTCCTATCCCCTCCTCCCAGGAACTTTATCAGGTGTCCTGCCCCCTCATGTCCCATCAAGAAGGAGCAGATGAACCAGGAGGTCCTACATCTCCTGGAGATCAATGCAATAGAGCAGGTGCCCCCCGACCAGGAAGGGAGAGGGTACTACTCAATTCTCTTCCTGGTCCCGAAGAACTTAGGGGTGGGGTGGAGGGCCATCTTGGACCTCAAGAACCTCAACAGGTACATCGCCTACCGGAGGTTCAAGATGCAGTCCCTCCAGTCGATCCTGGCGGGGATCCGCCAAGGAGACCTCCTCATCTCTATCGACCTGAGGGAGGCTTACCTCCATATTCCCATTCACCCCCAGCACAGGAAGTTCCTGCGCTTCTTTTATGCAGGCCGCCACTTTCAATACAGGGCCCTTCCATTTGGCCTCTCGTCAGCACCCAGGACCTTCACGAAGGTGCTGGTGGTGGTGGTGGCCCATCTCAGACGCAGGCCCATAAGGCTCCAATGCTACCTGGATGACATCATCATTCAGTCGTCGTCCAGGCGGCAGGCCTTACGGGATCTTCAGATCACTATGAGGACCCTCAGAAACCACAGGTTTTCACTGAACTTAGAGAAGAGTCACCTCACCCCCACAACCAAGATCAACCATCTGGGGGCGTGATAGACACTATGTCCTACAGGGTCTTCCTATCTCAAGACAGGTTAGAGGCCCTCAGGTCCATGACCCACACGGTAATGCAGGCAAGGCAGATTCTGATTGTCCTCCTCTCCCAGCTGTTGGGGAAGATGATCTTCTGCCTGTTGATCGTGCCCTGGGCTCGCCTCCATTCCAGGGCCCTGCAGTGGCTTCTTCTACCTCACCAGAGAGCCAGCAGGAGCAATTCGACCAGGCTGTGAAGAGGTCCCTCCGGTGGTGGGCATCACCTGCACTCCTCAAGGGACACCTATTCAAGGAGCCCGACCGGTTGGTCATTACCACCGATGCCAGTCTCGCCGGCTGGGGAGCACACATGGGACGTCTCGTGGTCCAGGAGTCGAATTGCAGCATCAACTTTCTGGAACTGCGAGCAGCGAGGTTGGCCCTTGGTTACTTCCACCGTCCATACATCACCGCCACGTCTTACTGATGATGGACAATGTGGCCCCCAAGGCACACATCAACTGCCAGGGCGGCACCAGGTGCAAAAGACTGATGGCGGAGGCAGAGACCCTGGGTCTCTGGGCAGAACAACATCTGGAGTCTCTCTGCTCTGACCACATCTCCGGCGTGAACAACACACAAGTGGACTGGCTGAGCAGGACCACCATCGACTCCGCAGAATGGCGGCTGGATCCTGCTCTGTTCCATCAACTGTCTTGCAGATTCAGACTTCCACAGGTCGATCTTTTTGCAACCAAAGACAATGCCTAACTACAACGTTTCTTCTCCCGCTTCCATTCTCCGGGGGTGGAGGGAACGGACGCCCTTCGTTGCAGCTGGCCCCGGGGCCTCCTCTACGCATTTCCCTCTCTTCCTCTTCTTCTGCAAGTTCTCCACAAGATCATAGAGGAGGAGGAGGAGGTACTCCTTGTAGCGCCCCATTGGCCCCGGAGGTCGTGGTTCGCTGACTTAGTCAGCCTGTCAGTGTCCCCACCGTGGCGGATCTCCCCGGATCAGGTCTCCCTCAGCCAAGGGGCCATTGTCCATCCGGAGCACCAATGGCTCCAGTTGGCCGTCTGGCACTTGAGGGGGACCTACTGAAGGCTGAGGGATTGTCAGACGGGGTTGTGCGTACCATCCAAGCTGCTCGGCGTCCCTCGACAACGAGGATATAAGACGCTACTTGGGCTACATTCGCCCAGTAGTGCGAGGACTTACGGCTCGACCTGGTCATGATGCCAGTGTATCGGGTGTTGGACTTTTTGCAGGGGGGCCTTGAGAGGGATCTCTCCGGCCACGCTCCATCGCCAGGTGGCGGCTTTGTCAACCGTTTGGTCTGGAGATCCCTTCCTACCACTCAGCAGGGTTCCCAGGGTGCGCTGCTTCCTCAAGGGCGCCTCTAACATTTGGCCTCCCACGGTCCACTGCTACCCTACCTGGCAGCTATCCATAGTCCTGCAGGCGCTCACGGCACCACCCTTCAAGCCTCTCCAAACAACTTCTCTTAGACATCTTTATCTGAAGACAGCTTTTCTTATAGCTAATATATCTGTCCGTTAGATATCAGAGTTGGCAGCCCTGTGGGTTCGTCAGGACTTGTGTGTTGTTCATACCGACAGGGTCGTTTTGTGGCTTGACCCGACCTTCATTACGAAGGTCAACTCCTGGTATCATAGGGCGCAGGAAATTATTCTGCTGAACTTTTGTCCTCGTCCCTCCCATCCGAGTGAGCACAAGTGGCACAAACTAGACGTGCATCGGGCCTTGAAGATATACATCCATCGCACTTCGGACTTCTGAAAGTCCGAGGCCCTCTTCATATCTTTCCAGCCTAGGTCCTAGGGCAAGAAAGTTTCGTCTTCTACCATTGGCAGATGGCTCAGAGCTTGCATCACGTCTGCATATTAGCTCCAGTCGAGGATGGTGCCTCGCCACATAACTGCCCATTCAACACGCAGTGCAGCTACTTCGGCGGCTTAGGCCACTCAAGCCCCAATTGAGGAAATCTGCAGGGCTGCCGCTTGGTCTTCGCTGTCTCTGTTCATAAAACATTACAGACTGGACACCTTTGCCTCTGCTGAGGAGGCCTTTGGCAGGCGGGTGCTACAGGCAGTGACCTCTTCGGTCGAATCCTGGGACTCTTCTTCTGCCCGCCCAGATGAACATTAACCTGGGTATGTTCCACTGCTTGGACTCTCCAAGCGGTGCACAGGAGAAAGACCATTGGGCTTACCTGAAGGGTCCTTCTCTGTGCACCGCGGGAGAGTCCAACCCACCCTGGTCCATCCAGGGATTCGAAGCCGCCATGTCAGCAGTATGGAAATCCTTGGTCGCTTTTTTGCTGCATCCTCATGGCCAAACCATCTCAAATTTCTGGAGAGAGATCATGCCAGGAGGCGTGATTAGGGAAAAGTTTCCTCAGTTTCCAGGGCAACCAGACTGAAAAAACCCACTGCTTGGACTCTCCCGCGGTGCACAGAGAAGGAGCCTTCAGGTAAGCCCAATGGTCTTTCTCTTTGGGGTCTCTTTTGCTCCTAGACACCTGCATCTGCCTGGTTCTCCTTGAGATATTATCCTCCTGGCTAATATCATGAAGAATGTTCTTATGTAACACTTGTATTTTCCCAAAGGAGTCTTAAAGAAAAAGATTGTCCTCTGGTCTTTCATCTCTATAGAGCCGAGGTAGTGCAGTGGTTAGAGTGCAGTACTGCAGGCCACTTCAGCTGACTGTTATCTGCAGTTCAGCGGTTCTAATCTCACCGGCTCAAGGTTGACTCAGCCTTCCATCCTTCCGAGGTGGGTGAAATGAAGACCCAGACTGTGGGGGCGATATGCTGACTCTGTAAACCACTTAGAGAGGGCTGAAAGCCCTATGAAGCGGTATATAAGTCTAACTGCTATTGCTAACTGCTATTGCTATCTCCTTCAACAAGGAAAATAACTTATTCTTGTAATTAGCATACTCTTTTGGTAAGAAGACAAATAATAATAAAATAAAATAAAGTTGCTTTGTAAGAATGGTTTTATTTATGTAAGAGCAAGAATACTTCCAGACAGAGAGCTGCACTGCTAACAATAAAAAATATTATGAAAGTATTGCATCTTCTTTTGTTTTTAATAAAAAATAATTGATACAAAATAATCGACATAGCTTCTAAACTGACTACATTCTCAAAGTATAATTCCTTGACACGTTTTTTTCAGTTAATGGTTCCTTTTTAAGTTTGATGTATTAAGGTATGTTCTGTATGATTCATAAAAATGGTGCTCTTTGAGCTTGATGGGGTTTTTTTTGCAGACATTTCCTTAGCATGGATGATATTAACTAGTTTGGCAATGAAATGTCTGCAAGATAATCACCAAGCTCAGAAAGCACAAAGTCCCCACAGTTCAACCCTGAATTACAATTATTCTCTTCTCTCGGTTGTTCAAATTGTACCATTCTCTTCTTATGTGTTTTATTGAAGTAAAACAGAGAATGTGTTATTGTAAAGTTTTAAAGCAGCTGTTTAACTGCAGAAAGCCAGAGATTGGGGTGATGGCTCTTCCTACACAACTGCGATCCTTCTTTGCAATGCAAGATTGCAATGACATGGAAATAAATCTCCCACTTTCTGCACTAATTTTCATGTAATTAATATGGTCTCCACCTGGCAGTCATTATACATGCGTTGTTCTTATGTTGTACACAAAGATAAATCTGAATAAACAGTGCTGATTCCTGTTAATTTATCTAAGTGTCATTCAACTCGCATTATAAGAATCTGATGCTGATTATTCATCATAAGAGCAGGTCTAAATAATACTCTACTTTGCTTAATTCTGGCAACAATATTCGTATAGAAAACATGGGCAAAAAGTTGGGGGAAGGGAGAAAACAAACAAGAAATGTACTATCAACAGTCAATAAACATATAAATGAAAAGGGCATAACAAAAATCAAGGAAATCATCAGGTTTTAAATTATAATTTAGTATAGTATCTGTTTCAAATGATGATTCCCTTTATGTAAATATTTGTCTTATTTATGTAAGGGAGAGTATCAGCCCACAGCTGCATTTTTGTTTCCTGTTCAGCTTCTATTGTAAACCAAATTGATGCACTATACTGATATGCATGTTGATATTTTGTGAATGCCTTGATGAAGAATACAATGGAGTAAATGAAATATGGTTATGTTTTAAGTGCTTGATTGATTTCTTTGATGATCACTGTCCGAGAGCCAATTTCTATATGATTTATATTTTTCTGGCAATTGAGATTTCAAATTCAAAGAAATACACAGCCAAGTGATATTTAATCCTCATGTATCTATTGTATTCCTGCCTGATTCCACTCCCAACACCAAAATCTGGGTATATTGATTCCCAGGATCAAAACTGGGCTGAAAATATAGATGATAGGGAACAGTAGATGTACATCTAATATCTTTGATCGGCACACCACTTTCTACCTTAATTGTCCCTCCCTTTTATTTGACTTAGGGTTGGTCAAATCGCTATTTGAAGATAATTATCCTGTTATATAATATGGCTTAAAGTCAAAGGCTTAAACATAATAAATATTAGACCTAGATGGGTTTTGGCTTCTATATGATGAATACCAACAAGATAGAAAGCAGCAAGAACAGAAAAATGTGGCCATACATGTCTTCTTTGAGACTGATCGGGAGCTTTTTTAGACCTAGCTTTTAAGAACAAAATTAATCAGAGATTTAGCAAGCTGCAAAGCAGAATGCCAGTCTAAAGCATTAATTTGTCTGTACAAGGATGCTATTCAGTTCTACAAAGGAGTTATAAACATTCTTTGAAAATAAAATAAAGGATGACTGCTTTGTTTAGAAACATGTTCATCTACTTTAAAAAATGCAGGGAGTGTCCTAGCATGACTAAATTAGAGAGAAGAAGCATCCCCATTTATGTGTATTTGTGTATTTGTGTGGATGAACAAATTGTCCTGCAGCAGCCATTTTAAGAAAACTCACAACATGCTCTCTAAACTTCAGGCATGGCCTCCTCCTGCCTAAAAATATTTAAAAATGCATATCTGCCTTCCTAAAATAGGGTTAAAGAACTTATTGAGCTGGTCATTCAGATGTTGCTAAACTGCAATCCTATCAGCCATGGTCACTATGAGCAATATTTTTAAAGTACAGATATGTGTAGAGGGTTGAATGTTTTCTTTTCATTCTCATAAAAACTGGCCGCCTAATGCTATTGCTGGTTTCTAGGAATGCCACCACACCTTCAGAAAAGAACATAACAATTAAAGGGCACATCATTCTAATTACCTCTTTCTGCCAGCATCGGACAGGCAGAAATAACCTAAACCAACAAATGAATTATATTTGTTTCTATTTATATTTAGGGGTACAGCAATATCTATCATTGACTCAAATTATGCATTGGAAAACAAACAATCCAAAATTAGAGATGATTTCCATCACCTCTGGGTATCATCAAGTAAAATAAAACAAAATACCTCTTTCTCTTCCTCTTTTTTGCCCTGGCTCTTGCTATAATTGATTGGTGTATCCCAACCTTCTTTTTCATTCAAAGCTTGGTAGAAAGTGGCATTGACCAGAATGCTGCCTGTTTTGAAGGGTGAGGAGGAAGGAGTGGGGACATTGGCACTGAAGGAACTTAGAGAAGTAATATTTTCTTGACTTCGGTTCTTTTTCATGCTCAGATCCAAAGTGCCATTTTCATCTACTTCTATTTCAGTTCCCTGAAACACAAGAGAGAAATGTTTAAAGAGCTGTTTGCAGAGGCACCCTAAGACATGTGTAGCTTTTAAAGGATAAGTGAAAATGCCTCCTATTATTTAAATATACCTAAATCTAAAACCAGCTTTACCATTTACACCCATTAATATTTAATTCTTAGGCAGACTTAAGTGATACTTCAATAATGCTCTTTCTGTGTTTGAACACTTACATATTGCAAGCAGAATTGGAAAAGAGGCTTCCTAAATATAAACTATATATACTAAATCAGAGGATATTTTTAAATTTTCAATCTTGCTCATTTTATTTGCAAAGAATTATGATCGCTTTTGGACCAGAGTATTAATTTATTGCTTATCAACCTTATTCTTGTATTCCTTCTTCCCCCCTACACTAGACATGGTACATTTGCATCAGAGGAGAATAAAGAAATGCAAAAACATTTGCTCTTTATATAGGAGCTACAATCTCACTTGATCTAAAGTGCACTCTGAATTCTAAGATCATGTTAAAGAATTATTGTAATAAATGTGGGCAGTATCCCTCTCTTAAATATAATTTCTCATTGGAAATTGTGAAGAACAAAATCAGATAGAAATTATTCTTGTTGATCTGTAGCTTGCATTATGGCCAAATCACGCATATTTTTCCAAATGATACTCTATGCGTGTTTGGTATCTACAAAAGTATCTTAACTAAACTATTGAAAGGTTTTGACCTACATAGGTTCAATTAGGATGTTTAATCTGATGCTTCCTTAGATGCATTGATCTCAACATTCTTTCATACAGAGGAAGAATGGAGAATTTAAATATATTTTCTAATTCAGGAGTACTCAATCTATAGCAAATGAATTATCATTCCTGCTTAATTTTGTGACCAAGATAGCCCCAGGAACTATGCTACCAAAATTCAGGAGGAATACAAATTGTAAAGTTGTAGAATTGAGAAAGGGAATTCCAGCAGAGAGATAAGTTTTGTTTAAAGATGGATGAATCAGAAATGGAACAGTGCTTTCCCTTTATATATTCCCTTTATATAATATTGCAAACTGAAAATGGTTTAGTTACTATGGTACTCAGAAATTGTTAAACCCACTCAGAGAGCTGGATTATTACACTTTGATCCAAAAATTATTCAGAAAAAAACAAAATTCACCCATCCCATCATCTAGTATTAGAAAAATTGGCAGCATTTATATTCTGAATCATAATATCACATTTATAGTAAAATTGGTTTTCATTGAAAAGAATATCCCTAGCAAATTTTACACAGGTTGAAGGAATTTGGGGTCAAGTCTTAATTTAAAGGGAAGGAATGTTGGAAAGAAATGATGATGATGTCCTCCACAAATAAGTTATCTTGAGAGTAGAGCAATATATAAAAATTTCCTCAATAATCTTTTCAATAAAATATCAAATAGACATCTAAATTGGGTCATAAAATATCACCATGCAGGAAATAATAAGTAAAGCAAATGACAAAACATCCACTTTAAGGTATCTGCAACCCTTCATAGATGTTGTAATGCTAGTCTGATCTCAAGAGGAAGCCCTGTTAGTCATTCAGTCTAATTTTTGTTCCCTTCCCAGCACAACCTGGATGTAAATTTGAAGCAACAAATTGGCCAAATGCATTGTGGGGATGTTTTAATTGGGAGCAATCAGGATAGAGGGATACATTCTACCTCATGCACTTCACAATTTATCTCAAATTATCTCAATAAACCTTGATGCTCAGCTTTTAACAGAATCCAATGCTAAACACTTTTACTGATTTATCATGAATTTCTCCTAGATAGTAGGAAAATATAGGAAGTGAGGTAAAAATTAAAGGGCATATACCAGTCTAGTATCTGGTTTTTTTCTTCATATAAATGAACTGTGCTTCAATGGTTAGTTGAGCTAGACTTTGGTAACTGAATATAGATCTTTTTAACATTAATATTTTGTTGTGTTTTTTTTAATCTAGGTGAATGTTAATATACATTGCAAGTCCATGTATGATATGCCATATGCTAAATAAATAAATATGTCAAACTAGTATGATTAGCTGGCTGCTTGGTGTTTATCTTCCTTAACCTATGAACCACATGTTGCCTAATCTGATCAACTATTGCTTTAGTGACTAGAACATTCTGGAATTATTCTTATAAAAAGTTTTATTATAAATCCTGACTAATAAATGTATCTGAGGTATGATTAGTTGCTCCACCAAACATGCCGGGCCACCAATTCAATATGCTGGTTACTGAGAAAAAGACAAAGGCAACCGAACAGAATAAATCCTGAAAAAAGTTACAAAAGAATAAACTATTTTGGTATAGCTGCTAAAATATCAATCTTTTAAAGAGTATGTTGCTCATATAACTACATTGTTAGAAAATAATCCAGAAAATATAAAGTTTTCATGATACTTGTGTAAGGTTTTAGAAATATCAGTTCTCTTGCTTTCCTCGGAAAAAGCCGAAAACAATTGGGCCAATTACTTCGCTTTGTACAAATGAGAAATTCTTCTATGACAACAATCACACTTTAATCCCTCATTTTAAGAGAGATATACTTCATTATATTTATGGGAAGTAAATATACTTATAATATGTTCATGCTAAGATGCTTTCACTATATCTTTCTGTCCCTTTTTAGTAAATAATTTAATCTCCTGTGATAGTTTTAAGCCCTGAATTTGCCAGTACAGCTTATCCCGGATAATAACTTAGTAACCACATCTTATGCCATCTGTATAAAATCAAATACAGTTTTATATCAGCATTAATAACCCTTACTTACAAAAATCCAAGATATTAACTGTATCATTGCCAGCTGAACTTTCCAGGGCCTGACTACATTGCCATAATTACCCTTGTGTTTTTTTGGCTTCATAGTTGATATATAAGTGCAGCCATGAAACAGAGCTACAAGTAATCAAGTTTAATAACCACTGTAAAGTAAAACGCTAAATATTGTAGTTGCAAACATTTTTCATAATAAAAAAAAACTTGGGTTAAGTCTGCCTGGCCAACATTCACATAAAATGCCAGACCTCTGTGACAGATGGCTTAGGAGAAGATGCCATGTGATAGGGCTGCAGTAGTTTTATAGTAAAAAAAAACCACCCCATAAATAGTGCAGATTTTCTGTCACTAAATAAAATACCAGCTATAGGGAAGGCAGAGACAACAGCAAACAAATTCCATAAAACAGTCAAAGTCTTCTCAAATTAAAACACAAATCCAAATATGTTAGGAAACACATCTGACGATTGGGAACCAAGCCCTACTTAACTGAACTAAAAAGGTCTGGTTGGAAAGCAATTCATATTCAGATATGTGAACATTCTTGGTTTTTTTCTTTCCTTTTCAACATTTATCATTTCATTGCTTGTGTTTTATCATTATTGTTAACCGGCCAGAGTAGTGTGCCAAAAAATGGGTGGCCGTATAAATCTTTTCAAGTAAACAAAATTAATAAAGTAGCTAGGGTTTCTTCTGATGTGTAAACTTTGGTGAATACAAATTTAATTATGATCAGAAGGTTGTGCATTTGCAAAAAAAGGGTAGTTGACATATATTTGAGCTCACTGTTGAACACAATGATCAAATGGAGAAATTGGTCTTGGGTTTGTAAAAGAATGGACTGCATTTTAACATTTTGACTATTTATTATATGATACTTTTCCTCTAACATTTTTTACAGTCATAGCAAAGGCCAAAGGAATACTACTATGGAATTCACCTTTCTGTTTCATGAATTAATCTTTTAATCATTTTAAACATATATTACTAGAAGCGGATGGACATCTATTCAAAGAAGTAGGGTTTTTCATCTTGCCAAAATATATAAGATGTACTTAGAGAGCTCTGGAAGATAGACTTTGGAGGAAAAAACCACACAGGACAACTCTTTGATTTCTCCCCAGCCAATAAATTGGCTGCATAGAAAATCAACAACTCGGGGAAATGGCTAGGCAAAGATATTTCTCTGTCATATTAGGATTTGATAGGCAGAAAGGTTTACAGAACATGCAAGTGGTTCTATCAGTGGTGGGTTTCAAAAATTTTTAGAACCTCTTCTGTAGGTGTGGCCTGCTTTGTGGGAGTGGCTTGCTAGCCATGTGATTGGGTGGGAGTGGCTTGGCAGTCATGTGACTGGGTGGGCGTGGCCAACTTGTAAAATGTAGTGAAACTCACTTAACAACACTCTTGCTTAGCAACCAAAATGTTGGCTCAGAAACTGGCATTTGAAGCACGCAAGTCTTAAAACTGTCAAGTTACAAGACTCTTGCACCCCTAACCCTTTAGGAAAAAACCCCCAGGGGTGTTCAAACTTGACAGCTTTAAGATTTTAAGGTTTAGATAGGACTCTTAGAGGCGGGTGAGGCGATTAGTGAGCCAGTCAATCAGTGAGCGGTGGGCGGGGCAAGCATGGTGCGGACGGGTGGGGGGAGGGAGCTGGAACCTGTTCTAAATGGCATGGTAGATTTGTGGAACCTCTTCTATAGAAGAGGTTAGAACTGGCAGGAACCCACCCCTGGGTTCTATTTATTGTCTGCATTCACATAACATATTTCACCTTTTTTTAATATATTAGACCATAATATAAATCATCAATAAGAAATAATATTAAGAAACAAATGTGGAAATTTTATCCAGGAGGAATCGTTGTTATCTTTTGGGATGATTTGGGATTGATAAAATGCCATGGTAAATGTTCTCTGTGTTTATTACAATAACAGTTTTTTAACAGAGGGGTTTGGACACTTAATCTTGCCTTTTTATTACTCTTGCTCTTCTTTTTAACTATTATGTCATTAATATAGTATATAGATGATAGGTTAATAAGGTGTAAATAGATTCAGTAGTTTAAAAATTTGGGGCAGGCTGTTTCTCAAGGGGTGGGAAGCTAATATTGTTTAACATATTAATCAGTATTCAACTAGAGGGAATAATATATGCAAATGTATTTGTGTTTTTCCTTTTTAATGCACTTTTTAAATGTCTTTTGTGGTTTTTTCCTTTGTTTTTTTAATTTTGGAGTTTGTGTTTGTATTTTATATTTTACCTTTTTAAAAATAATTGAAAAATAAAATTGAAAAAGGACTATAATATATATCACAGTTTCTCAACCTTGGCAACTTTAAAATTTGTGGATTTTAATTCCTAGAATTTCCAAACCAGCATTCTGGGTCACAAACAAACAAAGAAACAAGTAAAAATGTCTGCCCAAAGTTAACACTAACTAAGCTACTTAGTAAATTGTGCAAATGTGTCACCTAGTTTTACCTGATCTGGTTAAGAATGTTACCTGACTGTTAGTCTGAAGTCATATAGTCCAGAAACAGCTGAACAACAACATGTTTGGAATAAGAAAGATCAACTGCAGCAGTGGTTACCAAGTTTAAGACACATCAGTTATTACTGGTTTACAATCCCCATCATCCTTAAATATTAGACATGGTATGATGGGAATTACAGAGAATAATATCTGGGGATCCCAATACTAATGCAGCTGATAATCTAAAAGATCATGAATATTCTTAAACCTACTCAATCCTATAATCTCAGTATGGAACACAAATCTCATGGCACACATAAGAATTATGCTAAATTAAATCAAGGACTTGCCTAGTCTGGTATCCTATTTCCACAGTGAGCTTCTGATATTTCAACAAAATTTACAAGAGGAATCAAGCAGAATCAATTTCTTGCTTCTGTACTATCAGCAGTTGCATTTCATCAGCAATATTTTTGTTTCCTTCCATCAGAAATAAAGTACTAGAGATGTAATGCAAAGAATATGGAGATTCCTCTTGGGTTGTAATAATTTCCAGTCATTGAGTTACATACTGTCTATTTCTTTTAAAATAATCTGAGCCAATGGTCATATCACATTTCAGATTATCATTGTGGGAAACTATTTTCCCCTAATACAAACTCCTGCAGAAATGTGTCTTGTAAGGTTTTATCTTTATCCATTTTCTCTTTCATCTTTTGTAAAAAATGACCATGGAATATTCCTCCTTGCTGGTATTTTATTCTTGTTTTTATTACATTTCAATGTTCATGTTTATTTCCTGTACATTTAGTAAGTTCCAAATTTTTAACTTGCATCAATGCTTGTTCTGCCATCTTTTAAATAACCAGCTAATGCAAGCTTCTCTTTTTTGACAGTTTGTTTGACTTGAAATAAACTTCTGCCTCCATTTATGCAGGATAAGGGTGATTTATCAATATCATTACAGGAATGGTATACATTGTGAATAGTCATCAATTTCCTGTTTTTCAGTCCAAACTGTCCAAATGAGCTTGTAGGTAGTTCATAATTTCAGCAGTGTATCATATCACAGGTATGGGTCAAAAATTCATGGCTTTGATGGTGTTTCCACTGTCCAATTGTATTCTTTACTAATCACATTTTAATTTGTCCATGCTTGATGTTATCCAACTGTAAAATACCCAGATACTGTGTAAACTTCATCCTGATGGTTTGGCCATTCAGCATTTAAATTCCATTACTGTTCATTATTTCACCCGGATTTATTGCTACTTTAGCACATTCCTCTAAACCAAATTCCATTGCTGTATCTGTGTTAAATATTTATCAATGATAAATATTTTGATTTCTGATTTTACATAAAACTTCAGATCATTTATAACTGTAACCCTAACCCTACTATTCAAAAGTTCAGAATATTTTATGAATTTGTTTGCCACCAACTGATGAATGGGAATGTTGGCTTTATTTGTCTGGATAAAAAATCTGCTTCCAAAATTGTTACTTAAATGATTTAACCTATTCGAAATAAGCATTGCAAAGGAGAGGAACCTATGGAACAGATACTACTCCATAGAAGTCCTGCCATTGGACAGAATAAAATATGAGGAAAAGAAATTAAGAATATGAAACAAATTTTACGAAATAAATTTACGCAAAATTCATTGAGCGGGCCTGTAATGGCCTAACATCTCATGCTATTCTATTTAATTAAAAATCTGTGGATTAAAAATAATAATCAAAAAGCAAACTGCAATAAGCACTAGTTTAAAAAAAATATTCTGCTTAGCATTTATAGTGCAGTGTAATAGTTTTAAATGTATTGACTGCAATGGTATCCCTGATTTATTTTTAAATATAGCCTTAATACCACAGTCCAGATTCCTGGGCTCTGTTTTGTTATCTATTCAACAGTTTCAGCACCAGGAATAATTGAGAGACATCAGATATGCTTGTGTGCTAAATATTTCATGCTGTTTGTTTTCCTGTTGTGTTTTCTTTCAAGATACAGTACACATATGCCTCTCTGTCTAAACCTGTGTGGGGAAACACCCAAACATTAAATAGATTTCTTGGCAAAACACCATAGCAAGATAAAGATAGACTATACTACATGCGTCTCCTTCTTTGAATGGCAATTACACAAGGAATGAGATCAAATCAAACTGTGGCAAGAAGTGATACCACAACAGGCATATTTCCAAGAATTTAAATAGAAGGAAAGTTGAAAATGTCACCATTTCCCAAATCATTTTCAGAACACTCTCTAACACAAACAAACAACCAATTTTCTTAAATCTGGATAAATGCAGGTGATTCAAACTCATATTATACTGTGGTGCCTATAATATAAAATATTTACATTAAATCATTTGTAGTTGTTTAAATGTATTGGAATCATTAAAAACAATGCTAGAAAAGTGTCCCATCTTTTCCATGTAGTAATAGAAAATATAAGATTTTGAGCACAATCTGGTTTAATTTATTTGATTATTCAAACTGATCCAGAGAATTCATAATTATGCATTTAAATAAGTTGTATTTCACTGATGTTACTACTATGTGTTGTTTTTTTCCTTGCTTCATTTCATACAGAAAACTAAGTTATGGAGATCCTTGTTCTTAAATAAATATGCAGTTTGATTATAGATCACTTCTATTCTTTCTTAACATGGAAATACAAAAAGATCCCTTAAAATAGCTGTTATAAAAACAGATTAAAGATCTCAGTTAAACTTTAGAATGTTTTATTTTATTTTTTTAAGAGGTTAATCAACACATATTTTTTTCAACAAAAGATGCTTTATAAGTGCATTAAAAGCAATTTAGAAATTAATTATACAACAATGTAAAAGCATTACAACTAAATTATTAATATAAGCCTCATTAAATTTATTATCATTCTTGATGTTAAGTTTGAAAGTGGATAGTCATTTTCCTCCATATGATTTTCCACATAAAGGTAATATTTTATTGGCTGATGGTGAACAGACAATATACAATAGAAAAGCGTGATGAGCAATCTAAATAATTTTGCCTGGTTCTTTATCTGTCTGTCTGTCTATTTCTTTCTTTGCTAGACTGAAGTTAGAAGTATGTGGCCTATTGATGTTTTTCTCTTATCATTCTTTTGATGATTTATGGGCTGTTTGTTTAGAACACTTTCTCTGCAAAGAGATTGGAGGGGAAAGCCAGTTTCATTTTTTATTTCATAGAAAATGTTCCCAGCTCAGTGGAGAGGGAGCTACAGAATTTTAGATTCCTTGCTTTATATTATTTTAAATGTAATAACAGTACCTTCTGAGAAAGTTATATGCATAATTAAAAAATAAATTATAAATATTGTTTGGAGAAACAATATTGAAAATCAGAGTGATTATCACACCGAAATAAAGTTTTGGTTAAAGTTCATACAGTTTTAGAATAAGTTTTGGATCACATTATTTTTCTTTCTTTCATGCATAAGCAACAAAAATATTATAATGTATATTATTCTGTTTAAAATCTCAAATTTCCTAAAAGGGATCAGTATTTTTTTAAAAATAAAAGAATATCTTTGATTCTGGCAAATCCATCTCTTTCAACCTTTCTTTGCTTTTTTTTGGACAAAAACTAATTGTTACAGAAGGGCCCTGGTTGTCATTTTTCCCTACTGGAATTTTGGCAAAAGTAAAAAGCTGGCAGAGGATAACACATTATATTTTTTAACTGTATATTAAAAACTTTTTTGTATGCTCTTTATCCTTACTGTGTGCTACAGTTGTCACTAGGAATTGCTTCAATCGCATTCCCTTCTTTGGCAAATGCAAAGCAGGTATATAACTGAATGCGCGCGCGCGCGCGCACACACACACACACACACACACACACACACACACACTATTACTCTTCTTTGGCAAGAACGATCTGTTTCTAAGGTCAGCCAAAGGTGAGGGCAGCAGTTTAATATTGCCTCTGGCGCCTAGTACTAGAATACTTACTTGGTCCAAGGTAGTAAATACAATTGTGGCTCCAGTTAAACTTGTTAGAAATCCTATACCTTAAAAAGAAATTGCCTGGATAGTTGACTTCTTTAGTTGTTGGAAAAGGCAAAGTAGAATATCCTTGTTTAACATCTGAGCTTCGATTGATTTTCCATATTTTGATATGCTATTAACATTATACATTTGCCAGAAGGAAACAATCTTCCTGAAGAAGATCCTCCAGCACCACATAGCAGGACTGAGAACTATGGCTAAAATGTTTAGTACAAGGCAGTGGTGAGTTCCAGATCCCGTTGCAACTGGTATTGTGTAACGGGGCCGGGCACCCACCATGTGCATGCACGCGTGTGCACAAATGGCCTGATCGACTCAAATAGCGGTAAGGAGAGCGGGCAAGTGGGTGGGCCCTCCGAAGCACTGGAATGGAACGGTACCTAGTGCTCCCAGCAGGCATCGTTACGCTCGTATCGGGGTGTACCGGTCATATCCCACCACTGGTACAAGGCCTGGGGAATAGTAATTTATCTTTTCCAGCACAAATACTGTGCATAATACTTTTTTATTAACCTACCTAGTTCTACACATCTGTGCCTGTTCATTTTTTCTACAAAACCATCTCAATGTTCAAGACACTACTGGCACTTTTTCCAATGATGTTCTTGCTGCTATATTGGTTGTGAATGGTGCTAATGCAGCCTAATTTGCCTACTTGCAAGGCTGCATTGTTAAACATTTCTGGGATTCCTTAACAAAGTTGAAGTCCAGCAAATCTAAAAGACACTGGTTGAGAATCCAATCTTATTAAGTAACAAAACAACAAAAATAATCTGTTGCTTTATAATTAATGAAAACAAAGGCTAATTAAAATTAAAAGTTAACAGCTACACATTTTCATCAACCATCTCACCAAAACCTGTATATATCTCCAAGTTATCAAAACGTGAATTTCTTAACATTTCTATTAATTTTATAGTAGTCTTTATTTCATGTGAGAAGAAGCCTCTTTTAAACCACTTTTGCACCATGTCTTTCCATAGTTCTTTTCCATGTAGAAGCCATTTATGACAACTCTCCAGAACATAGTCCTGTCACTTTTCAAAGGAATATTCAGAAAGGTGCTGCTCTTTTTAGGGGTAGGAAGGGGGAGCAATTGCATGCAATCACTAATAGGAAAGACAGTTTATTCACACAGTTCAGTAGCTAACGCACCCTCCAGGTTTCTGGACTTGCCTACCTTGGCAGACAGACTCCGTGGTTTGCTGGAGAGGATCTCTGTAGCTTCCCTACAGTGAGTGGAAAGGTTCAGAATTGCAGCAGCTGCTGCTATGTGGGTGTCTTCACTACATTGATCGTAGCGATAAGAGCTGGCATGGCAAGGACTCTGTGTGTGGGCACTAGCACTAGGCTGCCGATTAGAAAATTTCCCTGGATTTGAAAAATGCTTTGCTGTTGAAGAGAGATTTGATTAGAAGTAGTTCTATGCAACTGTCCTCCTATTAAAGGGACAAAGGCAATCAGTTCATACAGTAAAATAGACAAAGAATGCATAAAATAAAAGCTACTCTTGACACAAAACTCAACATTTTTTTAAGTTTCAGAAATTAATAGATTTAAAACATTAAGACTGTGTTGTTATATAAATGTTCAGGTACTTCCAAATTCAATAGAGGACAACATTATAAATCCATTTCCTAAAATGTTCTCATTCCATGTGAAGAAAACTTTGTAGAAGTTTGATTATGATACCATGCCTGCCATCTAGCAAATTCTGAAGCCATCCCCCATGGACATTCCTGCCTTTTGGTATAGTTTTGTCTCTTTATAGTAAAGGCTCCCCTCCCATATATGTGCTAGTCATTCCCGACTCTAGGAGACGGTGCTCATCTCTGCTTCAGATTTGAAGAGCCAGTGCTGTCCTAAGACATCTCTGTGGTCATGTGGCCAGCATGACTAAATGCTGAAGGCGCACGGAACGCCTTCCCATCAAGATGGTCCCTATTTTTCTACTTAGGTGCTTTCGAACTGCTGTGTTGGCAGAAGCTGGGACAAGTAACAGGAACTCACTCTGTTACGTGGTGCTAGGGATTTGAACTGCCAAACTGACAACCTTTCTAATCAACAAGCTCAGCATCTTTGCCACTGAGCCACTGCGTTCCTATTTTGTCTCTTTAAAAAAAGCTTTATTGCTATTTTATATATGTTTAGCCTGAACTCAACATTTTATGCAGCATTCATTTTGGTTCTTGAATTGAATCTCTTGGGATGTATTATCATTTTCCTGCAAAAGTGCACATTCACTTAGAGTGCAATTGAATTCCAGTTATTCAGTTTGAGTGAGCTGCCAGTTAAGTTCCTATATAATTGTACTTTTAACTGAGAATTTTAAAGTGGATATTTATAAGATGACAATTCATATGGGGTACAATACAATATTGTGTCTATCTGTATCTTAGCAATCAACTGGACTTGCCAGTTAATAATGCCCATAGTCATGAGTACATGACTCATAGTTTATCAATATCTTCTCGCAAGCATGAACTGAAAATAATGTTGCCAAAGCATTGGATACTCTTAAGAAATATGAAGTCAACGACTCATTATTATTATAACGTATATATATATATATATATATATATATATATATATATATATATATATATATAGAGAGAGAGAGAGAGAGAGAGAGAGAGAGAGTGTCACAACCCCTGGTAAGCCCCAATTATGGGAGGAAGCTAACCGCTTCCATCATCTGTCCTTCGGCTCGTCACAAGAGTCCATCACGACAGAAACCCAATATTTTTACTGTTGCCTTTGTTATATTTGTGCTGATAAATAAATAAAGGGAGACTAGTATAGATCTATTTCAAGCTATTTAGCTCTCATCAGCTAGCCATACCCTTACTGGGATTCGAACCTGTGCTATGTTACATCTTAGGCAAACGTCTTAGCCATTAAGCCACAGGTCTCCTCCTTATCAGCTGAAGCCAGGGAGGAAGGTATATATTTAGTGTTGTGACACTAAATATATATATCTCAACTCAAGGCAGCAAGCATAATTAATTGGAGGTTCTGAACAATGTTCTTCCCACTCTGATAGAGTTAAAATAAGCTTTTAAATTTAGAGGAAGTAAAATTTATACTTTGAGAATTATGTTCACCTTCTCTCTAGAGATAGCCAAAATTGTATTTCAAAACAATCTCCTTTCTTTTCTTGAGCCACTTGAAGTGCAGATTTATTTAAGCAAGCTTCACGGAAACTTCTTTAGCAAGAGGACAGAGCAAAAAGAACAGATGGACAATTTAACCACAGAATCGTGTGGCGAAATGTAAAAAGCAACCAATAAACAACCAGTACATCTGATAAAGGGATTACAGGGGACCACAATACAAACATCACAACAATCACTCTGACCTTATAAAAATGACAAGATCTTATTTTAACAATGTAATTCTAGTAACTTAGATGCCAGTAGCATTTCCGTAAGAGATAATGAGCTTTGTATAATTACACCTTTTTACATTAATTAGTGCATATACGTTTGGGTGTGAGTCTTATCTAAACAATATATTGTTTGCTATCCGCAAGAGTTGTGATCATAAGAATGAATATGTACTCTGTGTGTGTGTGTGTGTGTGTGTATACACATACAGATGCGCATACCCAATATATTCTAAAAGCATCAAGCACTGTTGAAGTGTATGTACTGTAAGATATGCAACAGCAAGATTTGCAGAGACCTCCATGATTTCTCAGAAGGAACTAGTTATTTTTTACCATAATGAAGCTTTTAACTGTGCTAGTTGCATGTTTTGCTTGGTATGTATACCCTGGGAGATAAAATGCAAACAAAACACAGTTTAATTTTGTCAGTCTCTTACTTACATTCAAAGGATTGTGTGGGCTTTTGTCCTTGTATAGTTGGCATCATTGTGCATTTGCCAAAGACTTGGGCGTCAAAGCTAGCATAATCAAAAGGTACTTTCCCATATTTCTCTTGTTCTCTTGTAAAAGTGGTTCTGGAGGAAGGGATTGTTTGGGCAGATCGGCAGCTGTACTGAGATAACTCAAAATGTTTCACCAAGTTTGCCCTTCATAATGAAGACATGAAATATCAGAATAATAACAATTATTATTAGATTCATTCTCTAACACAGATACATTTAATAGAGTAATTTGTAAGAGATGCAGTTTAGCACTAACTGCTTAGAACTAGGAAACACAAAATAGTAAGATATAAAAACTAATATTGTTCATGTATTTTCTTAAAGGTCCTGTCTTATATATAAATATGTGCAGATTTCAAATCCTAGAATTCCTCAGCTAGCATGCTTAAAGCTGCCAAGCTTGAGAAACATTAGTCTACAGAATCATCTTTCTCACCATAAAACTCCTACAGCTGAGGCAGACAAATTTAGTGGGTTTTGTGTTTAGGCATGCCTGTTACCAGCTTTGACTGATTCATCTGTTATGCCTTTTCCTAAATACAATGCTCCACACCTACTCTTGGTTGGTGTTTCTCTGAGAAATTAGAAGGATAGAGTTGAGTTGAATTTATTCTTCCCAACATAGGCCTCATGAATGTATAGTTCACAGGGGAGAACGCCCAAATCCCACTCCTGGCTAGCCCTGCCCACTCCTCTCCTCCCACAAGTCTCCACACTGCCCGTTTTGGATGCAGGTAACTCAAGGGTACACACGGAGGCTTGTGGAGGGTTAAAAACAGGTCTATAGGAAGTTTGGGAAGGCCAAAAATGGCCTATGGCCTCCAGAGGGTTTCTGGAGCCTGGGGAGGTCATTTTTGCCCTCCCGGACACCCGAGAAAAGCCTCCGGAGCCCGGGCAGGGCAACCCCACCACCATGGTGCAGGAAGCCAACTAGGCCACGTCTACCATGGCCATGCCCACTCAGCAACTGGGCAGAGAACCCCCTTGCTAAAAAATTTGAAGCCCACCCCTGGTATTACGTCAGTTCTTTATCCATGATCAAATAATGGATAACAGTAGTTATACTGTGAACCAACCTGGCATTTACCAGATACCTAAAAGAAAGGCCTTTGCATTTTTTACTTTTGTCAGGAAATTTCAGTTTCTTTTGAATTTCTCTTTAGTGTTAGTGATGGCAACACTAGCACTGCCAGCATTGGGGTTTTCCCCCCCTATATGCTATCTATTATTCTGAATTCTTCATAGTTGTCCATACTTCTGGAAAAGACCAGTCCCTTTTCTGGAAAAGAATAGCCTGATAATTGCTGTCCAAAGGATGGTGACCTGACATTTGGATTCCTGAAATAAACTATATGTGGGGCTTCTTTGTTTCTGTCCTGCAAGATGCAGATGAGTGGCCAGTTTTCGGGGTCGGCTCCTAGCCATACTTATAGTATCCATATGCTGACGCTACCACACTGACTACCCGTTAGCTACCATGCCAATTAGTACTGGCTTATAATGCCCTGAGTTACAACAGATGGCATCTCCTAAATGACCTTGGCTGATTTTGAAAAAGCTAAGCAGCGTTGGACCTGCTTTGTATTTGAATGGAAGATCACCACAAAAGCACAGGGTTATGGACTAATTTGAGATGTCATATAGCCGTGATGGCAAACCTATGACACGTGTGTCAAAGGTGGCATACAGAGTCCTCTCTGTGGGCATGCGTGCTGTCACCAGTTGCTCTTCTGGTTTCTGGCGCACTGGTCTTTGCAAGCACCAGAGTGCTGGAAAACACCCCCCAAAATACCCCAGAAACGCCCTGAAAAATGGCCAAATAGCAGTAGACTTATATACCGCTTCATAGGGCTTTCAGCCCTCTCTAAGCGGTTTACAGAGAGTCAGCATATTGCCCCCAACAATCCGGGTCCTCATTTTACCCACCTCGGAAGGATGGAAGGCTGAGTCAACCCTGAGCCGGTGAGATTTGAACCGCTGAACTGCTGATCTAGCAGTAGCCTGCAGTGCTGCATTTAACCACTGCGCCACCTCAGCTCCAAAAACAGGCATGTTCGCACCGGCCAGCTGCCTTTGGGTTTCCGGTGCTCCAGTGCATGTGAAGACCAGCTGCTTGGTGCACATATGTGTGCCGGAAACCCAAAGACCAGCTGACTGGCATGTGAGCGGGCCAGCTGGTCTTTGGATTTCCAGTGCTCCGGTGCACGCACGGACATGCATGAGCATTCCAGTTTGGGCACTCGGTGCCGAAAAGGTTCTCCATCATTGTCATATAGCATTTCTGGAAGAAATCGATGGCAAGAGGTGGATGTGAACTTAACTGCAGGGAGACTTTACTTCTTTATAAAGCTTGGAACAACTTGGAATCATAATCTCAATGTGCCTATCTTTCCTTTAATAAATATGTACAATAAATATGTATTGCTACGATCATCTTGAGAGGTTTTGCTGCTGATTTCAACAGGGAATTGTCATCTTCCAGACATTCCAGTCTTTTTAATGGTAGCAAATATTCTTTGGAAGGCTGTCCTTGAAATTAGAGGGTGCTTCCTAAAGATGCACCTTTTCATCTAGATCTTACCTGTGTAAAAAGGTAGAGAGGTTTTTTTTCTTTCTTTATACATTTTAATGTATCATATATTTTTATTATCCTTTTTGTAATAAAATAAGAGATTTAATGGGATTCGGGATACAAATAGATTAATGAATATGATTTAATAAATAAATAATGAATTTGAGTTAATACAGATAGTCCTCGACTTACAACAGTTCATTTAGTGATCGGTCAAAGTTGCAACACCATTGGAAAAGTGACTTATGACCATTTTTCATACCTATGGCCCAGTGGTGGGTTTCAAAAATTTTTAGAACCTCTTCTGTAGGTGTGGCCTGCTTTGTGGGAGTGGCTTGCCAGCCATGTGACTGGGTGGGCATGGCCAACTTGTAAAATATGGTGAAAGTCACTTAACAACCAAAATTTTGGCTCAGAAACTCTGGCATTTGAAGCATGCAAGTCTTAAAGCTGTCAAGTTACAACAGCCTTGCATCCCTAACCCTTTAGGAAAAAAAAACCCAGTGGTGTTCAAACTTGACAGCTTTAAGAGTTGTGGACTTCAACTCCCAGAATTCCTCCTCTCGCTCTTCATCTTGATGATGTGTGAACAGGCGTGGGGAAGGAGCTGGAACCTGTTCTAAACGGCACTGTAGATTTGTGGAACCTCTTCTATACAAGAGGTTAGAACTAGCAGGAAGCCACCCCTGTTATGGCCTGTGCAGCATCCCCATGGTCACATGATTTTCATTTGGGTACTTAACAACTGGTTCATATTTATGACAGTTGCAGTGTCCTGGAGTCTCATAATCATCTTTTGCAACCTTTTGCAAAATTCAATGGGGAAGCCAGATTCACTTAACAACTGTGTTGCTAATTTAACAATTGCAATGATTCACTTAACAAATGTGGCAAGAAAAGTCATACAATGGGGTAAAACTCACTTAACAAATTGCTCACTTAGCAACATAAATTGCAGGCTCAATTGTGGTTGTAAGTTGAGGACTGCCTGTAATGAATAGATTTATAAATGAAATGATAACAAAGTCCCAATTTTCCTGCAGAATAACCATGATCAGTTGTTGGGTTGTGATGATCTTTCAGGTGGGAAGGCATGATGAGTGTTAATGTAACGTGTGGCGGCTCACATGTTTGCAATGCAGTTAGAATGCAGTATTGTAGGCTAACTTTAAATGCAGTTAGAATGCAGTATTGTAGACTAACTTTGCTGACTGCCAGCAGTTCGATCCTGACCGGCTCAAGGTTGACTCAGCCTTCCATCCTTCTGAGGTTAGTAAAATGAGGACCCAGATTGCTGGGGGCATATATGTAAGAGAGTGTAAAGCACTATGTAGTGGCATATAAGTCTAAATACTATTGCTGTTATGATGCTTAGATCAGCCAAATTCCCCTTGAATTTCAGTAGTAAATCCTCAGGGGATTGGGGCTGCATTAGGACTTTATATTGTTTATTTCTGTAATAATGAATGATGAGGTCTCATCTGCATCTTTTACACGACATTTTATAATGTATTAACAATATCTGTGAAAATATTTCAAACCATTAGACACTATAGCATGAATATAACATGAGTTATAAATGTCTATTTCCAGAATTCATCTACTTTAAATATGATTCAATTTTTTTTACCTGTGGATTTGATCATGGCACTGCCCTGTTTTGAATGTTTCATGTTGACCTTTTTCTTGAGACATTGTCATTTTCTCAGCTGCAGCAATTGGACATCCAGAAAGACTATTGAAAAGATTTGTCATGCAAAAGTAATTGTTAACAATTTATACTCAGAGGTATTAGG
Organism: Thamnophis elegans; assembly: GCF_009769535.1. Classification (NCBI taxonomy): domain Eukaryota; kingdom Metazoa; phylum Chordata; class Lepidosauria; order Squamata; family Natricidae; genus Thamnophis; species Thamnophis elegans. Next base: position 38,068,628 of record NC_045548.1, read on the forward strand.
ATTTCTAATAAGTATTTTGCATCAAAAATAAAATATTATTCAGCTTGTTGCCCTTTTTATTCTGCGTATCATGTTAATTGCTATTACAACCTTTAAAATCTAACTATATCTTCTTTTCACTGTTACCTCAGGCTATTTGGCTTGCTAGAACTTCCTCTCCTATACATTCCCTGATGATTTCAATTCAGCTAAGTTCCCATGCCCATTTACATACTAGGAGGCTATTCAGTGGTGGGTTTCAAATTTTTTTAGAACCTCTTCTGTAGGTGTGGCCTGCTTTGTGGGAGTGGCTTGCTGGACATGTGACCGGGTGAGAGTGGCTTGCGAGACATGTGACTGGGTGGGCGTGGCCAACTTGTAAAATGTGGTGAAACTCACTTAACAACGCTCTTGCTTAGCAACCAAAATGTTGGCTCAGAAACTCTGGTATTTGAAGCACTCAAGTCTTAAAGTTGTCAAGTTACAAGACCCTTGCACCCCTAACCCTTTAGAAAAAAAACCACGGGTGTTCAAACTTGACAGCTTTAAGACTTGTGGACTTCTCTTGTGGAGAATTCCTCCTCTCGCTCTTCATCTTGATGATGTGTGGACGGCACTGTAGATTTGTGTAACCTCTTCTGTAGAAGAGGTTAGAACTGGCAGGAACTCACCCCTGAGTTATCTATTCTTTCCAACTCAAAGTTGCTAACACAATTATTTTATTACTTCCATAACATCATTACGTCAGACTTGTAAGATCTTTGACCCCTCTAGTAGTAAAGTTGACCTTGAATGTTTTGTGATATAATACTTGTTTCTTTCTTTCTCTGGGAAATTAGCCAAGTAAACCTGATCAATGATTTTAATGTGGTAAATTAAACCATGATCTATCATAAATGAATCATAGAATCTTAGAAGAGTAAATCAGTACACTAAATCAGTATATCAAGTCATATGAAATAAAACGTTCTACCTGTCAATGACTACTCCACCTTCAATCGCAATAATACACCGGCAAACAATAGATACAAACTAAATGTAAACCACTCCAAACTCGATTGCAGAAAATATGACTTCAGTAACAGAGTGGTCAGTGCCTGGAATGCACTCAATTGTTACATCCCACAACCCCCGTAACTTTAATCTTAAACTGTCTAGCGTGGACCTCACCCCTTTTCTAAGAGGTCTGTAGGGGGCGTGCATAACCGTATCAACATGTCTACCTTCCCTGTCCTATTTTACTATGTCCTATTGTCCCCATTTATCTGTATCCATTTCGTGTGTTCATATCCATGTTTATACTTATACTTGTTATCTCGTATATGCATGACAAACTAACTAACTAACTAACTAACTAACTAAATAAATAAATAAATAAATAAATAAAGTTTGAATCTAATCAGGTATTTTCACTATGCAGAATTAATCACTTGATTCGTCTTTACGGTTCTTTGTAAGTCATTTTAAATTCTTTGTCATTTTAGATGTTTTAATATCTCGTTTACACTAAGGATTTCATATGAAATGAAGATGCCACATTCCTGTATAAAGTATACACACAGTAAGTACATAATTGAAAGCAAAAAGATGGGGAAGTGCCTACATTATCTGAGATTGGGCAGCATGTATTTATATTGACATCCTGGCTTTCTTAAGCAGAGCTGTCAATAGATTATGATTTAGGAATACATGTATTTGATTCAATTCTAACATTTCTTAGTACTGAAAAATGAAATAACATAATTTCTCCAATTATGTACTTATCTTTTTCATTGCTTTCAACAGGAGAATGAATTATATGTGGCATTGTCTTTCAGTAAAAACCTTGGGATCTAGAAATATTTCATTTTCTCTGAAGATTCTTAAATTTATGTTTGTGAAGTTTTCTAGGAGGAGTTAAAAGGTTATATTGATAGTCCTCAGCTATCTACAATACTTGGACCAGGAACTCCATTACTAAGTGAGGTGGCTGTAAAGTGTGACATCATGTGAATGTGTGTTGATTTATGATGACAGTTACAACAGCTCCAGTTTCAGATTTTAGGAAAATCCCACACAGTTGTCAGGTGCAATGTTGCATGATCTCCATTTGTGATCTCCTGCTAGCTTTCCCATAAATTTTCTTGTCAGTAGCCAGCAGTGAAGGTCTCAAATGGCAATTACATGACTGCAGGACAGTGTGATCATTATAATTGTGATGTCAACCCTGGAGGCCATCTTTTATTTTCAATTTAATTTCAGTTTCAATTTTAATGGATTTGTATGCTGCTCAATCCCGAAGGACTCCGGGCAGCTTACATAAAAACAGTTCAAGAAAATATTAAAAGAATTTTAAAAAATACAAAACAGATTGGATTAAAAAAGACACAACATACACTCGATTTTAACGGGGCTGAAGCTCAATCAGAGATCAGCAGCCGCAGGCCTGCCGGAACAGCCTGGTCATTACAGACTTTTGGAAGGCCGAGAGAGTGGGGAGGGTCCGGATCTCAGGGGGTAGATTGTTCCATAGGGCCAGAGCAGCTACAGAGAGAAGGCTCTCCCATGAGGAGCCGCCAGACGGCATTGTGTAGTCGACGGCACCCTTTTGGATCTGCAGGGCTGCCACCTTTAGTGCTGTGGGACAGTGGGAGGGGGGTTGTATGGAGTTGGTAGAGTTATTTAGTCATAACAACATTCTTTTCTCTGAGAGTCAAGGATGTTTAGCCTGCACCTGGAGTGGGGTGACTGGGAGACATCTCCAGTTGGGATAGTGGATTGATTGGACCATGTGATGGACATGTGGGTGTACAGGGGAAGGGACTTTGACTTTCTTTTGGGTGGGGAAAACCTGAGAGCTTTCAAATTCAGGTTTTCCCAGATGTGCCAATATGACATCTCTAATAAAATGGATCTTTGAGGAATTGATTGCCTGAGAGTCTTACTTAGTTAGGGATGTTACCTGAAACCCTGACATGTGAATTTCCAAGTGCCCAAATACCAATCAAATGATTGTGGGGATGCTGCAATAGACATAACTTCAAGGACCTGCCATAAATCTTCTTGTTCAGTGTCACTGTAACTTCAAATAGTTGCTGAACAAATGGTCATTAACTGAGGATTGCGCATATTATTGCTTTATGTGAAGTCACAAAGATAGATAGATAGATGATAGATAGATGGATGGATGGATGGATGGATGGATGGATGGATGGATAGATAGATAGATAGATAGATAGATAGATAGATAGATAGATAGATAGATAGATAGATAGATAGATAGGTAGGTATAAAGCATAACCTTCTTGAAGATATTAGATTATCACCAATCGAAGCAGGGTTAAATTACCTTCTGTGAGTGTTGCGGTTGCTGTTGACATGTCCTCTTCCTGTACATCCAGGAGTGGGGCACTTTAAAACGTTTTCATGCATGGCAAGGACTAAATAAAAAGAAAAAACAAACAAACAAACAAATCCTAAAATCCATGCTAATTTTACAGAATAGTTCAAAGTTGTCAATTAAGGGGAGATTTACACCCTTAAGTGTCTACTAGTGAAGTTTCAATAAAAAAAAAATATTAAGACCAGTCAAACTGCAAAATGGGTAGCTATATAAAGTGATTAAATGAATGAATTAATAGATGAATAAATACATAAATAAAAAAAACCATCTCACCCAGTTATTATGTAATTCAAAATAAGCAGAGAATTTAAGAATTTGAATCACCATATAACTCCCCAGATAACAAACCTGACATTTTTAAATAGTTGCCCATCTTCCTTAGAGAATAGAAATTAGTATCCACCCTTGAAAAGCCCTTATCATCTGAGTGTTCCTATCTCTGAGATCTGATGAGAGAGAGAGAGAGAGGGAGGGAGGGAGGGAGGGAGGGAGAGAGAGAGAGAGAGAGAGAGAGAGAGAGAGAGAGAGAGAGAGAGAGAGAGAGAGAATGAATGTCTGTCTGTCTGTCTGTCTGTCTAATCTATCTATCTATCTAATTTAACACTGTCAATCTCGAATGGACATTGGAAGTTAGAAGGTTGTTTTTACTGGCAAACTGACTTCCAAGCAGTGAAATAATACCTGCATTATCCTCTCAAACTGTATAAGCTACTAAACTATTTTTGTTCATTTCGCGCACTTGCATTCTGTAATTTACTTCAGTAATTCTTGATAAAATAAAATGATTCAAAGATATAATTAAGGCACTTTGTAAACAGCTGTGGGAAATATAACCAAAATACATTTTTCCTAGCATTAAGTTCCAATCATAGCAAAGCAATTTTACTTCTATAAATATTACCACATTTATCACCAAAGCTTCAATACCAACCCCATAGGATTAAATTTAAATTTAAGTTGATACATTTGGGATATAGGTTGATTTTGGATCAGGTTATCGGTTGCTGGTCATACAGTAGAAAAGAAGAAGATAGCAATGACAAGTATAAGAAATATCCAGGGCCCAATCTGAGTTTGTCACCAGGACCAGAGGTTTTGTCTTCTGAGCATTCCAACTGACTACTCTGTGCGCTTTGGTCTACTCTCTGTGTGGTAGTTCTCTGAGGATGGGTTCTAGCACAACTCCAAAAGTTTCCAAAAGACAAAAGTTCTGGTCCTGGTGATTAACCCAGATTGGATCCTGAAACATAATCCTGAGACACTTATAGTCACCTTCATTCATAATAGATATCCTTTAATTACAAGGCTATTACTGGCCTCAGCCTTTGCTTAAATTCACAGAACAGCACAGCTGTGTCATTTAAAAGTTCTGAAGGTGGATGGAATATTTTCTGAGTCATCATACAGTCTTGAAGAAACCACAAGTCACCAGCTCTGTGCCACATAATTGCTTCTCTGACTGTCAGTGGAATTGTCTTCATATACTGAGTGAAATGAAAACACCAAAGGCAGTACACCTACCATTTCAAGGCACAGTGCCTATTCATATTAGTAGAAGGGGATTGTATAAATTTAATAAATAATACTCTTCCTGCAGTTTATTTCTGCTTTCAACAAGTTGGAATTAAATTATCCCCTTTTGTAAGATTGCTTGGGAATTTTCTTCTTCTGTTCTGTTAGAGCAATCATGAAATATGTTTTTTTTTAAAAAAAAACCTACAGGAAATAACAGTTTTGTGATCCTCTCCATAAGTGTAACACACCTATTTTATATTTTTAAGGAATCACAAATAAATAGCCAAATATATAACCCTTTCCCTCAGGAGGCACCAAGCACATTACTTTCATAGTCTATCAGTGTAGCAATTATTTTTAGCACAATAAGAGGCCATAAAAATCAATCTGCCAAGAGAGGCAAAGGGTTATAAAGGTATTCCCTGGGTATATAGTCTTCAATAAATCATAGGGAATTTTATTTTGACCAAGAGCACAAGGCAGTATTTTCATTTCAAATGCCCACTTATGTTTATTTCCTAGAGTGATTGCAAAGTAGAAGTTCAATTCACTTACATCCTAGAAGGTATGTCTGAGTGTGAGTATGTATGTGCATGCTCATTGATACTAGACCAGATTGGTTTTTGCATTTGAGAAGCAAAATAGCATCCAATGTAATTTTTATTTTCAGTATGAAAATTTGATTTTAAGTCCCAAATCAAATTTAGTTCCAGTAATATTAAGGTAAAGGTAAAGGTTCCCCTCATACATATGTGCTAATCACTCCTGACTCTAGGAGGTGGTGCTCATCTCCGTTTCAAAGCTGAAGAACCAGCACTGCCTTAAGATGTCTCAGTGGTCATGACTAAATACTGAAGGAGCATGGAACGCTGTTACCTTCCCACCAGGGTGGGTTCCAGCAGGTAGTAGTGCGGATTTGTTCGCATGTGCACTTTGCGCATGAACTTTATGTGCAGCGCACATGCATGTGGTTTAGGTTTAGTTTTAGTTTTATTAGATTTACATGCCGATTTATGTGCATGATGTGCACTGCATGCGCATGTGCAATGCAATTAAAATGGTTATGTGCATGTTTAGAATTAAAAAAACAAGATGGCGTGCTGCCCATGCAACTGGTTTGGGGGCATGGCAGCTCTGGGTCTCTGGCAGTTCCAACGACCCAGGCTGCCAAAACACTACCGGTTTGGTCGAACCTGTTCAAACCAGTAGGAACCCACCACTGCTTCCCACCAAAGGTGGTCCCTATTTTTCTACTTGCATTTTTAAATGCTTTCAAACTGCTAGGTTGGCAGAAGCTGGGACAAGTAATGGGCGCTTACTCCATTATGCGGTGCTAGGCATTTGAACCGCTGAACTGCTGACCTTTCTGATCGACAAGTTCAACGTCTTAGCCACTGAGCCACCGCGTCCCTTCCAATAATATTGGAATGATACACATTCAGTCAGTACCAGTAGTCTTCAACTTACAACCATTTGTTTAGTGATCATTTGAAGTTACAACAGCATTGACTTAGGACCATTTTTCACACTTACAACCATTGCAGTATTCCCAGGGTCACACGATCTACATGTGGCTGCCCCTGAAAAGTATTCGGAGACTACAACTAGTTCAGAATGCAGCTGCGCGAGTGATATTGGGTGTACCAAGTTACACCCACATCACACCTATCCTCCACGAGCTGCACTGGTTTCCCATTGGTCTCGGGGCGCAATTCAAGGTGCTGGTTATCACCTTTAAAGCCCTACATGGCCTAGGACCTGGATCTCTGCAAGACTGTCTTCTGCCACATACTTCCCAATGACCGATAAGATCACACAGGGAGGGCCTTCTCCGGGTGCCGTCAGCCAGACAATGTCGGCTGGCAACTACCCGGGGGAGGGCCTTCTCTGTAGCCGCTCTGACCCTCTGGAATAAACTGCCCCCAGAGATCTGGACCCTACCCACTCTCATGGCCTTCCTTAAGGCTCTTAAGACCTGGCTATTCCGGCAGGCCCCGGGCTGTTGAACTCATGATTGAATTCCAGCCCCGATCAGACTGGGTGTATGTTGTGGTCTTTTTAATCTATGTTTTTGTGCTTTTAACTTCTATTTTTAAATGTATTGTTGTAAGCCACCTGGGGTCCTTCGGGATTGGGCAGCCTATAAATTTATTAAACATCAAACATCAAACATGATCAAAATTTGAATGCTTTTCAACTGGCATGTAATTATGACAGTTGTACTGTCCATGTGATCACCATTTGTAACCTTCCCAGTCAGTTTCTGACAAGCAAAGTCAATAGTGGAAGCCAGATTTGCTTAATGACTGCATGATTCACTTACTAACTGCAGTGATTTGCTTCACAACGGTGGCAAAATGTCCCAAAATGGAGGTGCAACCTACTTAAAAACTGCTTTGCTTAAGCAACGGGAATGTTAGTTCAGTTGACTACCTGTACTGAACTAAGATGGTTGCTTATTATTGTAATAAATTCACACATCATAAAATAGTAATACGATCTTAAATACAATTAATTTTATAATACCTCAAACTTTTGTAGGCCCTAGGCATTGTGCTTAATGGATAATAAGATGGTGCTTTGCCCATCCTTTAATTTAACTTGGTATGGCTTGATCTCAGGATATTGTTCTGATTTGTCTAATCTTCTTAAATTACAGATACAGTTATGAAAGTAAAGTAATCCTAACGAGGGCCAAGGTGTTCATACAAAACAGGAGGGAATCAATATTGAGGATTTGTGGCAGCCTCCAGCCTCCATTCCCCAAATCAAATTTAAAAAATGCATAAAATTGGGCCAGCTTACAAATCTAGGTGTCTGGGTCACATGGTGCTTCCTCGCCCTTCTCTTTTTGTCTCAAATGATACAGTAGGAGGACTGTTTAGAAGTCTATTTTCTTATCACCAATACTTATTGCTCACTAACCCTTCAAAGAAGGAGAAAAAGAGAAAGTCTTTTTTTAAAAAAAGAGATTACCTGCAAGCAACGGAAAGAAGATCACAATAGGTAAGTCATTTTATAATGTAAGGTGTCAAATACTGTACAAATAAGAGGAAAAGGCACCAAATGTTAAAGCTTTATCAAATTGTAGTGTTTGCTGCTGTTGAAGAATTGAAAGATGCTCAGTGAATGTGTTGGCTCCTTTTGGCTTAATTTTTAACGGCTAAGCAGGTTCAGACCTAGTTAGTGTTGGTAACCAGGTCTGGAACTTAGAAATATCAAAACTATGTGAGAGTCTCGGAAGTTGAAAAATCATCCAAAAATCATCAATGTCAAACCATTTCTGTATGGTTAGCAAGAAGTCTCCGCATCCATTTCCAGCTTGACTCAAAGTCAAAGAAGGTTTGACTTGTATTTATTTGTAAAATCTTGGCACCCATTTACTTAATCTAGGAGTCTGGGCACTTGAAATAGAACACTCTGGTAAACACTATGAGATACCTAGAATTTGAGGGATACTTACCCAATTAAGGTTCATAGTGCTGAGTTTTTGTTCTGGAGTTTTACCCATGCAGTATTACCCAGCAGTGGTAGGGTGAAGTAGATATAAGATTATCATTTAGTTATGATGGCATGGTTTTTATCTGATCTGGTCCCTTAGGCCAGGCTGGTTTTGCTCAGCAATGGACTGTATTCAGCTTAAGCAACACCCTTCTGGATCTGAGATTTTTCTGGAATATTAATTTCAGCTGTTTAGTTTAGTTTAGTTTAGTTTCACTTTATTTGTATGCTGCCCTTTTCCCTGGGGGGACTCAGGGCGGCTCACAGTTCAAAAGGGGGGGGGGAGGACAAACAATTTACAACATAAAAGCACTACATCATTTAAGAACTCAACAGTCATACAATTCGAGTAGGGGTTAGAGTCTTTAACCCCAGGCCAGCCGGGATAGCCAGATTTTAAGTGCGGCGCGGAAGGTCTGGAGGGTGGTGACGGTCCGGATCTCCACGGGGAGTTCATTCCAGAGGGTCGGAGCAGCCACCGAGAAGGCTCTCCTCCGAGTAGTTGCCAGTCTACACTGGCTGGCTGATGGAATTCGGAGGAGGCCTAATCTATGCGATCTTATCGGTCTAGTGGAGGTGATTGGCAGTAGGCGGTCTCTCAAGTACCCAGATCCAATACCATGAAGGGCTTTGCAGGTGACAAGTAGCACCTTGAAGCGCACCCAGAGATCAACAGGCAGCCAGTGCAGCTCGCGGAGGTTAGGTGTTACGTGGGTGAATCGAGGTGCACCCACGATCGCTCGCGCGGCTGCATTCTGGGTGCTTTAGTGATTTTTCATCCCATAAATAATAGTGTATCTTCATCACTGAAATGGACATGAAATTATACCACTGTTATAATGCAGATCCTTGCTCTTGATTAATACAGTTATGACCCTTATAAAAGGCTATGTCTTGCGTCATCATGCCAGTGGTGTGACATAGAGTTTTCTGTATTGAACACATTTTACTTACTTTCAAGTGGCACTCTGACTTTATGTGGACAGCCCGAAAGACTGCGATGATGAGGATACAATCCAGTCACATGACCTGTTCCATCACACCCTGGAATGGGACATTTGGTCTCTCTTTTTTCTGGTCTGGATACATCTGTAAAAAAACCCAGAATGGACAGTCTGGCTGGAACACTGTAAATTATATATTAGGCTCATATATATGTGTGTGTGTATACATATACATATACATATACATATACATATACATATACATATACATATACATATATACATATATACATATATACATATATACATATACATATACATATATATATATATATTTATCAGCACAAATACAACACAAATGTAACAAAGGCAACAGTAAAAATATTGGGTTTCTGTCTGGATGGTCTCTTGTGACGAGCCGATGGACAGAGAATGGAAGCAGTGGACTTCCTCCCATATTTGGGCATACACACACACACACACACACACACACATATATGTGTGTGTGTGTGTACATATATATATATGTGTGTGTGTGTGTGTGTGTGTGTGTGTGTGTATAATATATATTATATTATATATTATATTAGACTGAGTACTTTTAAGTAGTACGATAGAAAGCAATTTTCTTTCAAGGTATTAATGAATCCTGAAATGCTAGACAACATTTAACATCCTATTTTAAATAATGACTTGTTATTTTTGCACTAAGACATATGGCATTAGAATTTGCAATGACATTTGCATCATGTGCCAAAAATTCGGAACTATCTATGAGTGGAAAAATAACTAGTTAAACAACTAGCTATCACGCTTTGGAAATGTTGGATTGCTGAGAACAAATCATCCATCCATCCCAAAAATATAGAACCCTAACAATGTCTTAGAACCTTATGTTGAATTGTTTTTATCAAGATGTTTTAATAATGAATTTATACAAGGAATTGTATGAAATCAATATACCAGCATAGCTAAAAGTATGGTGTAGGATTTGTTGACCAGCTAACACTATAATTATATAATATTTCATTCATATTAGATGTAAAGCTCTTGTTTGTGCAGCAAAAGTAAGCATGCAAAATATGCTAATCTCTCCATTAAACACTGTAAAAAGTTCTGTTTGCCTTATATTTATTTATTCTAACATAAAAAGGATAAATATAATGATTGTATAAACATTTGCATTTTGAAGCTAATGGAATGATAAAGTTTAAAATTATTTGATATTCTTTCTTTACAAATATACATGATTTTAATATATATTTAAAATATATAGAACATTTCACTTCTCTCTCTCTCTGGAAAAGGGACATAGAAAGCTGAAATAATATTATTGTTTGACTTTTTGCATCTTTGTGGGCAGATAAAAACAAAATTGTCTAGATGTATCTGCTCCATCCTTAGGTATAACTTTTAAAATCTTAAATACATATGCATTTTTCTTCAACATAAAGAAATGCCACTGAATTAAATACAAATAATTTTCAAGAGTGATCTCTGCATCTTCAATAAAATGGTAGACAAATCAAATAAGAGTTTTTCTACAATATATATCATTAAAAAGAACTGGATCCATTAAGTAGGTATAGTTTGATCAGTTTATCAAAATGAAAAAAATTACAGTATCTTCTATATTAGCCAGCTGCATTTTTTTTAGCACATACACATTTTAATATTTTTAACTGCCTCCACCACCATCAAGTGATCTGCTTGCTTCCATAATATTTTCAAATTACAGTGGTAAGTGTTAGAGAGAGACTGGCCAAACCAGAGGGATGAGTCAAACAGGGAATTAGTCTGAAATCCCTATGGAGTCACAAGACAATTTGACTCTGCCACACTCTTGAATGTCACTCAACTGTATCTAATCTCACTGACATGCAAACTGTTAGTCTGAGAATATTCCTGTGTATAGGCTTGAACAATAAAACAACTAAGTGAATTCTTCACACGCGAGTCTGGATGTTTGTGTCTGAAAGTAAGGCAAATATTTTGCAGATACATGTACTTATAATTGGAATAATCAGTAAGTATACAGTTATGACTTCCTGTCTTTTTCCATGCAGTTAATTTAATAGCTCTTATTCAAGTTTTCTCCATAATGTGGCCTTCATATCATCTTATTGAAGAAATCCATGACCTCTCTCAAGAATTCCATCTCTAGTACTTCTCCAATCAAAATTAAATGGCTCCAGTGAAGATATATCATCCATCTCAGGTAGATCTGACAGGAAACATGAGTAGATGAACTAATTTTCTACTTTATTGAAAGGCTATATTAACAGAATCTTGCATCTTTGACAGTACAAATCTCCCATAATCTCCTTTACAGGTTGAGAAGTTAGGGAGGATCCCTCTTGAGCCTCTTTCTATTTTATTATGCAGCTGTAGGCTATGCCCTGTCTTATGTGACAATTCCCTAGACATCATCTTTTTGCCTATTCTCAAGATCTTTCTCATATACCATTTCAAGAGGCTCCATCTCAAAATGGTGAATGTTATCAGGTATCAGATTTCCAACATCTTTGTATTTTTCATACTACCATTGTGGGTGTTTGGCTTTATGGACATTTCTTGTAATTATACATTTATATGTTCCAGTAATATATGATAAATCTTTGTTTATTTGATGGAATGCTTAAATGATACCATTTAAGGCACTGTATGACATTTCTGGGACCCTAAATAGATTGCTTAGGTCAATGAATGTAGATTCTCTATCTCATGTGAACAAAATCTATGCTACTGTCACAAGAAAACATGACAATAGATTTGGAAGGTATCACTTAGCAGAAATAAAGAGAATGTAACAACCCCATATTTCTACAACAGATAAAAGCCAGTCAGGCTAGTAAGAGTTTGCAAAAAAATTATTCTTTAATATAGCAGGCATATCTTGCAACCCATACATTGTATAGTCTTCTTTAGTATAATAGTTTCAGATAGACTATAATTAATAGATACAATATACAATACAATTCAAAGTAAAATTACATTCATTCATTTACATGGGATTATTTTATCCTAAAGATCTTCCATTGCTCAAACAATTTAACATCATAAAACTTACCTATTGATAAGTTTGGCAGTGAAGATTCTAAAATTCACAGCTTAAAACACTTTGAAATCCATCATATTATCTCTGAATGTTTTAGCTTTTATTAGAAACTTATCATTTGACAAACCCAATAAAATATGCAATGATGTGTATTATATGCAGATATGATTTAGTTATTACATACTGTATCTATACAGTATGGCAATATTTCCTCTAAAATGATTTTATTGCTTAAAATCTAATTTTGGACATCCATAGAATTGTTTTCTCTACTCTGTAGTACACTATTCTTTATCACTGGGGAATCCAAAGAGCCTTGTTACACTTCCAACTGAATCAAATGCAGGTAGTCCTTGACTTACAACCATTCATTTAGTGTCCATTTGAAGTTATAACGACACTGGAAAAATGACTTATGACCGTTTCCCCCCATTGTAGCATCCTCAAGGTCATGTGATCAAAATTCAGATGGTTCATATTTATGATGGATTCAGTGTCCTGGGGTCATGTGATCACCTTTTGTGACCTTCTGATAAATCAATGAGGAAGCCAGATAGACTTAAAAATCGTGATACTAACTTAACAACTACAATGATTTACTTAACAACTGTGGCAAGAAAAGCTATAAAATGAACTGGAACTCACTTGATAACTTCCTTGCTTAGTAATGGAAATGTGGGGCTCAATTTTGGTGATACGTCAAGGATTACCTGTAGTATTATGGAAGTAAAGAAAGTGATCTCTTTCTATTCTCCCCATTATCTGAATCATAACACAATAAGGAGATGTTTGGAAGAAGAAGACTACTGCACCATTGCAAACAAATGATGTGAATGTAATCCACTAAGTGTTGGCATGATAACCAATTTTGTTGTATTTATTTTGTACAATGACAATAAAGGATATGTATGTATGTATGTATGTATGTATGTATGTATGTATGTATGTATGTATGTATATAGGATAAGTTGAAATCTTTCACATATAGAAGTCATGTATAAATTACCATTCAAGCAGTACTTTTCAACACAGGAGTGGGGGAAAGGGCAAAGAAAGGAAATATTTTGGGGGGGCAATCATGTTGTTGAAGCCCTGCAGAAAATGTCCCATTCATTTGGTATCATTTTTGTAATAGCCATGGGGGCAGGAAAATGCATGAAATTCCTTATCAAAACATTTAAATCATATTAAATATGAGTAAAAAACCCAATGGCGTGCTCAAAAGCCAATTTACTAGCTAAAATGCAAAACAGTTCTACTCTGGAATCAGGGATGGGGACCAGGATTTAACAAGTCTTGAACTGAATGTGTAATTTATTGTGAACAAGAAAGTGGACTTACGCTTGTGGTTATAGACTGGTCTACCACCAAGGTCAACTATTTTGGCTTGTCTTCTTTCACTTGCAAGATGCTCCAGTAGGAACCTATCCAGTTCTTTGTAAGTGCTATGAAAGACGTGACCCTGCTCTGCCTGAAGAGCTATCGCTTGTTCCAACAAATTTAAGTTCTGTTTTGTTTTATCCAAGTCAAATGACTGTTCTGTGTTTTCTGATAGACAATCATCTTCTTCACAATCTGGAAATGAATTCTGCATTCTATTGTTGCAAGTGTCAACATGTGAGCCCTGTGGTTCTTGCAGTCCTGATCTCAAACTACTAAAAGTTTCAGAACTGTTAACATCTTTTTCTTCAGCATTGACGTCAGGTGTTTTTAGGACTTCTTCCTGATTACATCCTACAAGATATGTCTTATTTAAAGGCAGTTTTATACTGATCTCTTCAGAAAAATTTGAGGAACTATCCCATTCATTGTCTAGAATTTCAGAGCTACTTTCATTATCTTCTGAGGAACAGTATTGTGGATGTGGAACACTCATTCTGTCCCTTACCGAAGAATTAATTCCATAACATGCAGCAATGTTCTTCTCTGTTTTTAAGGGCTGGTTGTCACTATCACTTCGTTTATCATTCTCTAGGGAATTTGGTACATCTTTTGCTATTTGTTCAAAATTAATTAATGTATTGGTCATTGTTTTCTGGCAGTTAGTGAAATTGTCCTTCTTTTGAAGATCATTTTCTTGCATGTTGAAATAGGAGATACTTTTTGCTGACATTAAAGTGGTGTTTTCTAGATAGAGAGAAACAGAGAAGACAAAGTTAAAGTACTTCTATTTTGGCCATAATCAACAAATCTGTATACTATAAATTAATCTACCTATGTCAAAGAGATCCTGGGGAAATGCTGCCTATGTGGTTGTTGATGATACAAAATCAATCAATGCCAGTGAGAACACTCCAGAGTCAAACATTCTTAAAACCCTCTTAAAATTTCTTTCTTGATTTATATGAAAACATACTGTGCAATACGTCCCTTTAAAGAAATAGATGGAAAGTACACTAAATAACCAAACTATTATGCGAATCCATGATAAAATTATATAATTGGTCCCAAAATATAAAACAATTATAATAATGTGAAGTGTGACTTGTATTGTGATCACCGCTTCATATGTTGAGGTAGGAAGACAGATATATCTGTATCTCTTCTTAAGTTAAAGATTATCAGAAAGAGACTTGCTTTGTATGCAACACTATATAAAAGAGATATTTTGTACCTGGCTTACTGAATTCATGAAAAGACAATCCATAGATACAAAGTAAAGCTAGGGGCAACTCCATCATTGAATTCAAAATGAAATCAGTGAATTATTGTGTGCTAAATTAGTTACTATCAATGTGGACATGGATATGCTGAGCAGTGGGGAAAGTGCCTCTCTTACTTACAGGTGTATTTAATTTTTTGCTTTGAAGCAATAGAGCTTGGAAAAACACAAATCTAATACAGAAACTGGCAGCTGAGACTTTTCTCATGTTGGTGAAAACATTTTTCCCTGAATCCCCTTTGACAATGTTAATTCTTCCCCATTGCTTATGTTTCCAATTGATTATATTATTAAAAGATGATGTATTGGATTTCTTAAAGAATTTCAACATATACAAGGCCTGTGAACACTTTTTTCTAAACACCTTTTCTTTGAGATTAATAACAAAACAATTGGTAGTAGCTACAAGGAAAAGAATCACAAATGCCAAAAGACAATAAATCCTTTGTGTTTGGTCTACTTTTTTTTTCTAAACATTTTTTTTTCCTGACAAGGACACTCCAAAATACATCTCCATCATCTTCCTTTCTGGTAATTATCTCCCTAAAATCAACACTGGTCTGCCAGGATCAAGTAAATATTACCATAGTAACTAAAAGCATTTTTGGATGAAGGGAAGAATTTAGCCACAACACTAGCCCCTTCAATAATGCTGATTATAGGGTGTATTCTTTTGTTGGGATGCATTCAACATAAACTGGACCGTTTTGCACTTTACTTCCTAGAAGAGAAAAAAATGAGATAAACAAGTGCATAATAAAAAATAAGACAGTCTGGTTCTTTGCGGAATCCATGTCAAACCAACTCTGGGTTTAAATATTAACTTAAATATCATCCAGAAATGCAAATCAAGTTTTGTCTCAGCAACAGTAAGCTATTAAGAGAAAGTATAAAGGGTTATCATAATTTCAAAGTATTATCAACTACTGAAAATAAATAAAAAGCATTTTCGGTGAATATGTCCAATTCATTGAACTATTCTCTCAAGCCACTTAACTACCCACATGTGTACAATAATGATTTATAGACATTATACCTAATTATGCATATTTGGGCTATGGTGGAGTGCCTAACAAAAGCTCTAGAAAGCAACAATTACCTCTGTTGCTTAGCTACATAGTTTAAAATATTCCTATTAAGTGCAGATTATTGTGGAAGGGGGGAGGAGGATAGAAGTGCACATGTGCCTCTACAATGCGTTTCACTTTATAGCTGCCAAACTGTTAGCGTTTTGGGTCATTTCCAGTTTACATAATTGTTTGGTTCAACTGTTTGTTATACATTAAAAGAAAAATATTTATTAATTGTTTCTTACACATTTTCTTCCAGAAACTGGGCCCCATACCAAAGGATGGAGCCCTTGTTGAACTACTTGTCAGGCATTTGTTGTTGCTGTTGCTGTTATTGCCTGACTTGAAAACTCCAACACAACTTTATTTGTAGATGTTCTACAGATGTTCTGCAGGCAAAGTAACAAAAATCCAAACACTTATTAATGGATGTTATAATCAAGGACAGAGAATAGCAATAGCAATAGCAATAGCAATGGCAGTTAGACTTATATACCGCTTCATAGGCCTTTCAGCCCTCTCTAAGCGGTTTACAGAGTCAGCCTATCGCCCCCACAGTCTGGGTCCTCATTTCACCCACCTCGGAAGGATGGAAGGCTGAGTCAACCTTGAGCCAGTGAGATTAGAACCGCTGAACTGCAGATAACAGTCAGCTGAAGTGGCCTGCAGTACTGCACCCTAACCACTGCGCAACCTCGGCTCAGAGAAAGTCTGAGTAAAGTTCATATTGTTCCCCCTTTACTCCATTTAAATTAATTAAATTATAATAAATAGAGGAAAGTGGTAAATAGAGAAAAAACTCTTATTGAATGTTTTACATTTTTGCAACAAAAAAAATTCCCAACAGCCAATCTAACATTCATGAGTCAATAGTACAGAAATGTCCTATAAAGCTATTTTCCTTGTAGTTAGATGCATGAATTGCAGTTTCTGTCATGTGAAATCAGTTTGAGGTTATTCAGAAGAGATCATTAGTACCCTAACAGCTATTCAGAAATAGGAAATAGGGCATGATTTATTCTAGCAATACATTCCTCTTCCCCCATAGAAGAAGAATTTATGTGACTATTAATCACATATAAGTACATATAATTATCACAATAATAACTGTGGGGCTGAAACAACATGAAACTTGCTGGATATCAATATGATATGTCCCTCGGTCTATAAATGTCCATTAAATTCATGAAAATACTAATGCAAAGCAGCCTCCTAGCACTGGCAGTGCTTAAATCTTTTTCTAGAATGGACTCTGAACTATACACAAAGATTATTTATCCATTTATTGGACAAATACAATTACCAGTAAATTCTGCACATGAACACATGCATTCACATCCACATTCACACCCACATGCTCGTGTAAAAAAGCAAGATAACATTATGACTTGACCATCAACAATCAGACAAAAGCTCTATGTGAAGAACTACTTGTGAATTAAAAGGATCTAAATTATACCTCTTGTATCACTCCAACTTTACTTGAGAATGGGAGCCCATTTTATTTTATGGAATTCCTCAGTGCATCTTAAACTGTGTCATGTAGAACTATCATGAGTTTAAATGATTTCTCTTCAAAACTATGCTTAATGCCTGGAAATATGAATCAGTCAGGCATGCATTGTTAGTTATAGAGTCAGAAGACAAGTTGATTAATCCTATGAATGTTAGCTTACATATCACTACAGAGAAGTCTTTTCACTTATGAACAGATGCAATCTTTCATTCTAAGGCTGACAGAAAAGGCTAGAAGGTCTTCTAAGGGCTATACCTTTGTTCTGCGAAGTATATGGATCAATAGACATAGATCAATATGGTAAATTCATGTGCAACATAAGAGTAAGAGTGATTTGCCAAGGTCTTGATAGTGTACTATCATAGTCATGAAACCTAATTCAGATAGCTTCTATCTATTCAAATCCAATTTTAAAAACTCAAGTTCCAGATCAATATTTGAAAACAATAAGGGGAAGGGAATGAGGATGGGGAGGATTGAATTTTAGTCCATTTAAGAGAGTTGATTAAAAAAAATACATCAGAAGAAAGAAAACATTATGCCTTATTTTATACTTTGGATTTATTTCTAAAATCTGCCACGACCCTTGTTATACAGATGTCAGTGTCAATTCTATCTGCTCATGTAATATTGGTTTTAGACTATTAAATCATAATTAGCTAGGATGACATGTACCTTAAATACATATTATTTGAATTGTCTATGGGATGACTTTTGAAAGTATTTCAAAAAATCCAAGTGTTTTAGAATGCTATAGCTAGACTGTTAACTGGTACCATTTATGAAAGGCTTAATCTTTAATATATTTTTGAATTTTAAAAAAGTTTTTGAATATTGGAGAAATGAAGACCCTTTGGATTGGCAAGGTTTTATTGAACTCATCAGGTGAGTTTCCACCTCCTTAAAAGACAGTGAGATAATTTTGATTTTAAAAGTTTAAAAAATATTGGTTTTTTTTTTAACTATACAGCAATAGGATGCTTAGTATATAGATTTTTGAAAATTAAAAACTGATTAACGAGCAGAAAAATTTGGAATTATAGTTTTGATTATTTACAAGATTACTATTTGCTTGTGGGAAAATGGGGATTGCTTTTTTTAAAAAAAAATGATAAGGAGACTTTGAAAGCTGGACATTAGAACCAGAGGATAAAGAAATGGGAGCAGAAATCCTTGGTGGAAAGTTTTGAATACTTTTCAGCCACGTTTTAGGACATAATGCATCAAATGCTTAATAAAATTGATAGAGCATTTTGTAATGAAATTGTAAAACAAGAACGGGTTGCAATGAATGTCTATGAAATTAATTTGAAGGGGGATTTACATGTAAAACAAATGAATCTGTCAGATGACTCATTCCCTAAAGGCGATGAATAGATATTAAACTAGGAAACTGATTTGGATATATTTTTCTTCTGGATGCACAAAAGAGCTTTGCTAAAATTTGGAAGTACTTTTTTTAAAAGTGAAAAACAGAAGGATAAATTTTACTTATTGATGTCAAAGAAATCTGTTAAAGTTTTGATGGGATTTTGTTTTGAAACACAGATGAGAAGCAAACTACTTTTTTTTTGAATGGATTAAAAATGGTTTAAAAAATCAATGATTTATAAGATTGCCTTGTTTGATTAGGCTTTATAGAGGAAAACAGTTATATCTAGTTGCCCTTAAAGGACTTTTGATATTGAAGTATTTGGACTTTGTTTTCCTTAACTATGAGATGAGCTATTGGGAGAAGAGAGATTATGCTTTATTTAGAGATAGTGATGAACTGTTTAAAAACCCTGCTAGGGGAAAGTTACCTCTTTTTTCTTCCTCCTTCCCTTCTCTTTTTTCCTTTTATCCCTGTTTCCCATCCCCCAATTATTTACTCTTTTATACTTTTATTTTGGTATTTTTTGTAGTTTGTTTTGATTTTAACTCTCTTAATTTATAATTCTTAATATTTTAATGCCCTTCTGTTCTTTACTTTGAATTCTAGGAATCATAACAATTAGTCTCAATTTAATAAATGAAATGAACTATGAAACAAACGATTGCATCTGGTCTCTCACATTCTGGAGGAATTTAGTCATGTGCATAATCCTCTGCTACCCCCTCCCTCCCCCCACCTCCCATGGCACTACAACTACATTATTATTATTTACACAAAAATGTGAAGTCATAGTTGCCAGTTCTTTTAATTGATGTTGGCCTTCATAACCATTGAGTTCTTCCCAAGAACCAAAGAAGTTGTAGTGCATTGGCATAGTATATAAGTGCAGATCTAAGTAGTGTGACCTTTTAAAATTGACATATGAAAATTTTGTCAATGTGCAGATTTTCTAAGTGCCACACAAGATCTCCTGGTATGGCACTCAGCATGCCGATGACCACAGGAATGACCATGGCCATTTATGCTATCTTGTGTATGGTTGTTGTTCTTTGATTATTATATACGCAAAAATGTAAAATCACAGCTGCCAGTTCTTTAGGTGGTGTTGGATTTGTACGGATCAATTTATTTGATTATCATTATTATTTTAGAACATACCCCTGCTTCCTATTTTCCGACAACAATCCTGAAAAGTACATTAGACTGAAAGAGATTAGGTAACTTGTATGCAATTATAAAGACAAGTCATTAGAATCTGAGCCAATAAATGTAATGGAATTTATTATCATGTGTATGATTGCAGACTAAGGGACCCTACCACCTATAATTCAAATCTTACACAAATGAATTTATGAAGAAAGTAACCAATTACAATTACAATCCCATTATTTTAGATAGTTGACAAAGCAATTTCCATGATCAATTCTGTATTAATTTGTTATTAAATTTCTATAAATTTACAGGAATTTTGATCTGAGCAAAGACGTGTTCAAGTGGTTTGTTTTCCTGACTCACACTGTATATTCAGCAGAAGAGAGAATGCATGAGCACATATAAATTCACAAATTCAAACCAACATAATAGACATGATAGACCTACCATTTCATCCCACGTGATAAGCCAATAGTAGTATCTGTTATAACTCTTGCTCTACTGGATGGGCTGGGATATTTATTTTTAAATAGTAACCTAATTACAATTTAGAAAATAGTTTTGAGAAGAATCTAGAATATTTCATTCTGGTGTTTGAAACACTGAGCATGTTTTGCTTAGAGCAGCGAATAGCTGGAATGGCTATTTTGAGCTCAAAATGTTTTCAGTTTAGAATATTTCACACACCCTAAATCCTAAACCTGATCCACTTTTAATTTTATCATTATTATTATCATAATCATCATCACTATTACTATTATCACCCTCACCAGCATACCATCCTTGCACTACAAGTCAGGACAATGGGGATAATATGAATGATTGGTTCAAAGTCCTCCAGTGAGCTATGTCCCCAATTGTCTTATATGCTAACAATGATACCACATTGGTTTTCTGATACAATTCTAAAGAATGTCTAGTATAGGATTTCCCTTGTGTTCTTTGGCAAGTATTAGGAAATATTGATTAAGTTAGAATCTATGCTTTTTCATACCTGCTTGGAGAACATTATTATTGTCCTGAAAATGTGTCCTGCCTTCATTTTCTCCTTTGCCTTCCAAGGTGGGATTGTAGTGGCGAGGCTTCATTAAGAGAGATTTCCTTTTGTTGATTGGAACTTCCAAAATCTCTTCTTCAGCTTTTCTCTTCTTAGCCATGGAGTTTTTGTAGGTGCTGTATTTATACAAAAGCTTTTAATAATGGGGAAAAATAAAATGAAAGATATTGCACAAGAGAAATAGTATAACCAAAACTGTAAATGAACGGATCCTGTAAAAGTGTGTATGTATGTGCATGGACATATGTATCCTAACCAGTTTACTACCAGTTGGCTGAGAGAGGGCGTTTTGTGTCCGCACAAAAATTTTGCCTCCAGTTTGAAATTCCCCCATTGGGATTCCAAACCATTTGGCGGAACCAGGTTTTGAGGTTCTTACAAAAAGTCAGGAGGGTGGGAACTAATCTCATATCGGTGTAAGATGTTCTAAAGGGCAGGAGCCATGGCACAGAAGGTTCTTCTTCTAGACCCCACCAGCTGAAATTCCTTGACCAGGGGATCCGCACAGTATGCCTTCTCTGTGACTCAATTAATTTATTAAATTTAAATGAAAATGAAACCATATTTAATATGTATCCTGATCCCATTCGCTTCTTTCTTTTGGCTTCATTTTCTGGATTATGGTAACAACATTCCATCCAAAGATCAAATGCAGCTGGTAACTTCAGGAAAAAGTTGAATGCATTTCCTACTCAACAAAGCATATGGAGGTGTTCCCTAAGACTTATTATATTTTTTAAAAAATATTATTTGTTACATTCTAAGAAAGTATGAAAATGTGTTATTATTTGTTAACAAAGTTGAATGGCTGGAAATGAATATCTCTCAGCCATAAAGAAAGGCCTCTCAGAGGGGCTATAAAAAACTTGAAAAAATATTCAAACTTGATATATTTGTTCTTTGAAAAGTCCAGTGTCACCTGCTGAAAATTCTACATTTACTCTTTAAAAAATCATTATCTGTTGTTCTCTCTCTGTTATGCAATATGAATAAAACCATTATATCTGTCACAGATGAAAAATTGCATTTATGGATCAGTGTAATCCACTCATTGGTTGCTGGACTCAACTCCCCTAGGGAGTATGACAATTCAACATGATACCACTGGTTGTTAAATTTTGCATTTGGCTCATTGATCTAGCAGAAAGATTTGCAAAAATCCCTGTCTCCAGACAGCTCCCTGTTGGTTACACATATTATGAGACTCAACAGCATAAATTCATCTTTAACTTATGTGCACTAAATTGGCTCCAGTTTGGATTGTTTTGGATGATGGCATATGACGAACTTAAGCTTTTTACTTTTTCTTTTTAAATCCAAGTTGGCAAGGCTTCTTCTTGGCAAGCTATCATTACAAATATGAAGGACAGGGAAACAAATGTGAAGATCTTCACTGCGGCAAAAGTTAAAGCACAACCAAATGCATTTTAAATTGTAAATTCTCTTGCTCTGTCACAATGTTGCACAAAGCAAGAGACCAAAATAATGGATTCATTCCAATCCCTCTATTTAAAATGACTATGGTTTATGTGGAATATTTATCTGTTACAGCAAAGCAACTGCCACAAAGGAGTAATGATTTTTTTCAATGTACATAATTCTAGAAGTAGATGGCATACAGGTAAACTGATTGGATTGGAATAATTAAAATTGTGCATCAAGTTGTTGTTTTTTCCTTCATGAAACTTTTGAAAAATCTTTTGCCACTTAAACTCTGCTAGTTATATTCGGAATACAAAACAGGCAGTTTTTCTCAGGTTGCATATACAAACTGTGTGAATATAATAATAAATAAAGTACTTTCAAAGGAAAGTAAAAGAGAAATATTCATCTCACTTATAGTTCATGATTGTATGGGTTTTAATCCTTTATTCTACAGTTATTATAATAACACAAAAATGTGTTGGGCTGCCATTTATGCATCCAAGTGGCTGCCATGAACTTTGATCTTTGTGTTATTTAGTCTATTTATGAACACTTCAACATGTTTGTTCCTAGTCATCTCAGTTTTCTTATGAATAGAAGGAGTTCTGCAATCCAAAGAAAAAATAGACTGGTTTTATAGTGTCATTTATGATAGGCATGATTCAAAGAACTTGGAGACAATTCCTTTTTTGTTCCCTTTCATCTATTTTCTTCTTTATCCAAATTAGTATTCCATTGGCAAAATTATCTGATATTGATTGGGAGCAGGTGGTGGTGGGAGAATTGATAAGTAACTGAAAACTTTAAGATACCTTGAATCTTAATATTGACATAAAGGTATTAATAAAAGAAACTGGAATGTTTTACAATTTATTAGATAATAAATGTGCATGCAAATTTCTTTGTATGTGTTTATTAATCATGCACGTATGTATATCAGTGGTGGGTTCCGGGCGGTATGGCCCAGTACAGCTGTACCGGGAGTAGCCAGGAGAAGCGACCACCATACCGGTATGGTGGCTCATTTGACCCACTCACCTGCCCATGTTCTATGAACATTTAATACCGTGAGCAGCCCATTGCGTACATGCGCACAGTGTGCAGCACCTGTGCGACCTCCGCTGGGCAGCTGGGTGTCACAGAGCGGTGGCGTGCGCATGCAGTGCATGTGCCCATCTAAGACACCCAGCCCCCTGCACAGGGTACCGGCTGTGCCGGGGTCCAGAACCCACCACTGATGTGTATGTGTTAAACACATCCAACTGTGTCAGTCAACTAATGAAATTATTCTGTACATGGAAGTACCTAACAGCTCAGAAGTAAAGAAACCAAGAATTTTCACCAATGGGAAAATATACCTTCCCAATTCTCTATAGGACCTTCTAATTTTAAATTGGCTTCAGATTGATTACTTAGCTCATGTGCATTTGAGATTTCCATTTTGCTTCTACTTTCTGGCCATCCCGTTCTCATCAGCTTTTTCTTCCCATCTTGTTGATTTCATGTGTGATCTCATTCCTTCAAATTAATTTGATCCTAATCTGGCAGTTTAAATGTGAACCTGTGGTTTCGAACTTCAACTATATTAAACACTTTCCAGACTTGCTTTCATATAACAAAGTTATCAATATGTGATTCACCACCCAACATATGGCAAACATGTATTTAATCTTTAACTTTGAAGTGGGAAGTCATTTATGTTCCTACCATCATTTGATCATTTTGGTACCATGAACACACAAAAATTGGGACACCAACCATATGTATTCATATTTTTCAAAGAAATAGGTCTGTTTCAGCTGTTCTTGTAGCTCTTATTTGTATTCATATAGTAATTAATAACATAATGAGAATAAAGTCTAAGGCTATGCAAATACAAAAAGAATGGCTTTACTTTTTATCAATAATTTGCATATTAAAATGTTGCCTTTTATTCTGGTACTACAAAACATGTCATGTAATCTATTCATTATGGCATTTCTGATTATAATATATGCTTTGTACAAAATTTACCAAAGTGTTGCCTTCTGCTAGAGAATTCAATAAAGAGATAGTTAGTGTGTCTCTTTGTATATGAGGTTTAGTGAAGTGCATCCATATTTCCTACATAGCAAAGAGAACCTTGTCCATAGTAAAATTGTTTCTTCATTGAATATACATCGTAACTACTTTACTACTATTACCTTTCAGAATGTTTTAAACAAATTTTCCGAATCTCCTCCAACTTTTCCATTAAAAGAAAAACTAGGAAGGAGAAAGGGGGAGGAGGAGGGGGAGGAAGAAGAGGAGGAGGAGAAGGAGAAGAAAAAGAAGTAATAGTAGTAGTAGTAGTACTACTACTACTACTACTACTACTACTACTACTACTACTACTACTACTACTACTGTAGGGCATTGATTATACTGTACCGTAAAAGGCAATTTAGCCTGCAGGAGGAATGATTCAAAAAAGCAGAAACAGCAGAAATTGGGACAAAATCACTGCTAGTGCTATAGGTAGAGTTTGATAAAGGCTGGAAGCTAGGATACCATAAGTTCAGACCTATCTTAGCCATGAAAGCCACCAGTTACTCTCTCTCACCAAAACCCACCTCCCAGGGTTCTTGTTGTGGGGAAAACAGGAGAAGGAAGGTGTGATGGGTATGTTTGTCACCTTGAGTTATTTGTAAAAGCAATAAAGGCTGGAAATAAATAAACACGTACATTCATACATAACTACATTTAGAACAGCTTATGCCATAATACAAATTCTTAACTATTCAACATGCAAATTACATAGTTCTCATTGCAGTAATTCTCTATGTAAATAGCCTATTTATTCAAATTATCTTTGAATAATTTAAAAAGTTCTCCTTGAATCAAAGAAAAAGAATACTAATATAGACCATTTAAAATACAAATTCACATACTCATTAATTGTATTAAGCCATTTCTAACACTGAAAATAACAATGTATTTTGCTCGTAATTTTAAAATATAAGCAAAACCCTATTTTTTTCTTTAGAAAATATTTATTTCTTAAATATCAGGTACACAATATCAGGACCCCTTCCAGTCAGGCTTTTTTTTTCTGCGCATGCGTGGGAAATAGAATGGCTGCCGAATTCCACCGCTCCGAATGCTTGCGACCAAGAAGATATTAACCGTGGCGACCAGGACCCCTAATATGGTAACGGAGGGGTTCCTTTTGGGCACCAGCCTTCAGCCTTCCCAGGGAGGTGGTCGTTTAGGGAGGGGGCCGCCCTTAAGCGGCTCCAGGAACAGCTCCGGAACGACGAGATCCTCCCTGGCGTGGCTTTTTACATCGGACTTTTTAAACAGCTGGGAAGCGGCGGCGACGGCTCTGTGCGAGAGGCGGAGGCTTTGGCCCTGCCGTTTGGAGAAGTGCCGAACCCCCTCACTGATTGACCAACATCGTGGGGCTGGCCTATGCCCCGAAGAGGAGGTGGGAGGCCCAGGAGAGATGTCTAGACTGGACTGGGACTGGGACCGGGAGGCAGAGGAATTGATTCCCTGTCTCCGTTACAGCTTCACTCCTATCCCCCCCTGCATTTTAAAAGGGCGTTTTGCCACGATTTCATCGCTGTGCCTGCAGGACCTTAAAAGTTCTGACCATCTATCGGCTTGGCTTAGGAGAAAAACTGGAAGAACCAACTTACGGACTCCCGGTGGCAGCCATTACCATCAGCTGCCTCCATTACAATTAGCACTGCCTCAAGAGTGCTGTGTTGGCCGGGAAACTGAACTCCCTCTAGTGGCCATTACGGGTATTTATTTGAAACCTTTACCATTACCCAGCACTATTACATCAGGGAGGCAGTGTGTTAAGAACTTAGACGCCCTCCAGTGGACATTGTTAGTATTTCTTTTTGGACATATACTTTTCTGGACCATTTACAGCTTTCTATTGGACTCCCACTAGACTTTATTAATTAACTTTGCGCAATTTATAATTTCTCTCTTTTCTTTCATCTTTTTCTTCTCCCTTTGTATGGGTTATATATGAGGTACGCATGAGATGAATGACTGTCCCACTTTTATGACCATATTGTTGTAAATTTTGTGTTTTTTTAACTTTCACGTGGGGACTGTTTGGGGGAGTGTTTGAGTATGTATGATTCGGAGGACCTGCCGGGAGTTGCGGGGGCTATGGGGGTGGCTGAGGGGACCAGAGACACGGGAGAGGGTCGGGGTATTGCGGTCGTAACAGGGAGGGGCAGATACGGCGGGGACTTTAGGGCAGGCCATTACCGGGGAAGGAGGGTTCGCTACATTGCAGAGATCCCTCCTTCCGGCCCTAGGAGTCCCACTCCAAGACCAGATGGCGGAAGTAGTCAGGACCCTGGTCTCAGGCTGTTGTCGCTAAATGCCAGGTCTGTTGTTCATAAAGCTCCTCTCGTCCGGGACTTAATTTTAGACGAGAGGGCAGACCTGGCATGTATTACTGAAACCTGGCTGGGCCCAGAGGGAGGAGTCCCCCTTGTAGAGCTGTGCCCAGAAGGATTTCAGGTGCTGCATCAGCCGAGAGCCCAGGGAAGGGGTGGGGGTGTGGCCGCCGTTATCCGGGAGTCGTTAGTCCCTCGTAGGGTCCCTGCTCCGGAGATTGTCGGGTGTGAGTCTTTGCTGTTAAAGTTGGACCTCAAGGGTCAAGTGGGTCTGCTGCTAACGTACCTGCCTCCCAACAGCGTTGCAGCAGCCCTCCCCTCGCTCCTCGAGTCGGTAGCCGAGCTGGCAATTGAGTTCCCTAGGTTGATGGTCCTGGGGGACTTCAATTTGCCGTCGCTCGGTGAAAACTCTGATGGGGCGCAGGAGTTCATGGCCTCCATGACAGCCATGGGCTTGACCCAAGTAATTCGAGGCCCAACCCACTCAGCGGGACACATGCTTGACCTTGTATTTCTCTCGGAGCAGTGGATTTGTGATCTTGGTCTGAGGGGGAGCGACATCATACCCCTGTCGTGGTCAGACCACTGCCTACTGAGGCTCGACTTCCGGAGGCCAAACCCCCACTGTAGGGAGGAGGAACCGACCAGGTGGTTCCGCCCCAGGCGCCTTATGGAGCCGTCAAGGTTCCAGACAGAGCTTAGGGTTATTCCTGACACTCTCGCCCACAGTCCGGTGGAGACTCTGGCTGCTGCGTGGCACTCGGCAGCGTCGGAGGCCCTCGACCGGATTGCGCCACTGCGGCTCCTCCGAGGCAGCGGATCCCGGAGACCCCCTTGGTTTACCGAGGAACTCCGGGAGATGAAGCGCCGGAGGAGATGCCTAGAGCACCGTTGGAGGTCCGATAAGTCCGAATCGAACCGAGCAATGGTAACCACCTGCACCAGGGAATACACCAGAGCACTTAGGGCAGCAAAAAGATCGCACATAGCTACCCTGGTTGCATCCGCTGAGTCCCGTCCAGCCGCCCTGTTTAGGATAACCCGCTCCCTATTGAACAAAAGGGAGGCAGGGGAACCCTTGCAGGGCAGGGCTGAAGAGTATGCCCAATTCTTAGCGGACAAAATTGCTCGGTTTCGGTCGGACTTGGACTCCACCCCCGCAGTTCCAGCCGAGGCACAGGGGGACCAAGTAGAACAGCTCTGGGTTGAGTTTCAGGACGTTACCCCCGGGGATGTGGACAAGGCCATGAGAGCTGTAAGTACCTCCACCTGTGTTCTGGATCCGTGTCCCTCATGGCTGGTTACGAACTGCAGTGAGGTGACACGAGGCTGGATCCAGGCGGTCGTGACCGCCTCCCTTCGGGAGGGGAACTTCCCCGCCGCACTGAAAGCGGCGGTGGTGAGACCCCTCCTGAAGAAACCATCTTTGGATCCAGCTGTTCTTAATAGCTATCGTCCTGTCTCCAACCTTCCCTTTTTGGGGAAGGTTGTTGAGAAGGTGGTGGCCTTTCAGCTCCAACGGTCCTTGGAGGAAGCAAACTACCTAGACCCCTTCCAGTCAGGCTTCAGACCCGGTTACAGCACAGAAACCGCTTTGGTCGCATTGATTGATGATCTCTGGAGAGCCAGAGATGAAGGACATTCCTCCATCCTGGTCCTCCTTGACCTCTCAGCGGCTTTCGATACCATCGACCATGGTATCCTTCTGCGACGACTGCGGGGGGTGGGAGTGGGAGGCACCGTGCTACGGTGGTTCTCCTCCTACCTCTCGGACAGGTCGCAGTCGGTGTTAGTGGGGGGGCAGAGATCATCCCCTAGGCCCCTAAATTATGGGGTGCCTCAGGGTTCGGTCTTATCCCCCCTGCTATTCAACATCTACATGAAACCGCTGGGAGAGATCATCCACAGGCACGGGATTAGATACCATCAATATGCGGACGATACTCAATTGTATCTGTCCGCCCCGTGCCAACTCAATGAAGCGGCAGATGTGATGAGCCGGGGTCTTGAGGCCGTTATGGACTGGATGAGGGTTAACAAGCTTGTGCTCAACCCAGAAAAGACCGAGTGGCTGTTGTGTTTTCCTCCCAAAGATTTGACTAATATTCCAACACTCAGGCTGGGGGGTCAAATTTTGCACCCCTCAGAGAGGGTTCGCAACTTGGGAGTCCTCCTGGATCCACAGCTGTCATTTGACCACCACTTAACGGCTGTGACCAGGGGGGCATTCGCCCAGGTTCGCCTGGTGCGCCAGTTGCGACCCTACCTGAATCGGGAGGCTCTCACAACAGTCACTCGGGCCCTTGTGATCTCTAGGCTGGAATACTGCAATGTGCTCTACATGGGGCTGCCCTTGAAGAGCATCCGGCGGCTTCAGCTAGTTCAGAACGCAGCCGCGCGAGTGATTGCGGGTGCACCTCGATTCACCCGCATAACACCCATCCTCCGCGAGCTGCGCTGGCTGCCTGTCGATCTCCGGATGCGCTTCAAGGTGCTATTAATCACCCATAAAGCCCTACATGGCAGTGGATCTGGATACTTGAGAGACCGCCTTCTGCCAATTACCTCCCTGCGACCAATAAGATCCCATAGACTAGGCCTCCTCCGTATTCCATCGGCCAGCCAGTGTCGGCTGGCAACCACAAGGAGGAGGGCCTTCTCAGCAGTAGCCCCGGCCCTTTGGAACGAGCTCCCCGTGGAGATTCGTACCCTCTCCACCGTCCAAGCCTTCCGCATAGCCTTGAAGAACTGGCTCGCCCGTCAGGCCTGGGGATAAGGATAGTTACCCCTCCCGAATGATGAATGTATGTTGCCTACCATTTTATTACATGTCTTCTATCTTGATGTTTGTGTTCCCCCCTTCCCAGTTTTATGTGAGCCGCCCTGAGTCCCCTCAGGGAAAAGGGCGGCCTACAAATTCTAATAAAACTACAAATAAAACTACAAAACTACAAAAATATAGAAAGTTTTCTTTTAAATTGTTTTCAGTATAACAAATCAGTAAAGTTTTGTTTTTTTTCTGTGATGCATATATTCATTTCTGTGATGCATATATTCATTTGCGGATATATGCTAAATTGTAGTTTCTTAATAGTAAGTCTAATTTAGCATCTCTATTGTGCATCTCATACATTTTCTCATTAATAGTTTTGTTGCTATTTATCCATGGTCCACTTCTTGTCATGGAATAGCAATAGTGATAGCAATAGCACTTAGCCTTATATACCGCTTCACAGTGCTTTACAGTCCCCTCTAAGGATTTACAGAATTAACATATTGCTCCCAACAATCTGGGTCCTCATTTTACCGACCTCTGAAGGATGAAAACCTGAGTCAGCCTTAAACTGCCAAACTGCTGGCAATCAACAGTCAGCAGAAATAGTCCTCAGTACTGCACCCTAACCACTGCGCCACCATGCCTCATATTGGTTCAGCTGTCAAAGTTACTAGATGGTCTCATAGAAAAGATTTTTTTTAAATGAATTAGGATCTATTATAATTTCATTCCTGTGCCTGATATGGCATTTTTGATGAAATATTGATAAAAAGACATATTTTAACTAACAAATTCAGTTTCTGTATTGTGAAATGACACCCAATGACACAAAACTCATTGGGTGATTTGAACATGTTGAGACCTTCTAAACATACATCCCTGATATACAACTCTCTCTGTAAGTATAGCAATAACATTTCTGAAAGATTAATTGATTGATTTATTATGCTCTCCAATTAGGGGACTCGGGACTCTAAGTGACTTACAAAGAATAAAAAGATGAATATAAAAACAATTAAGATTTTAAAAGCAACATAGTGTATATATATATACATATATATATACATATATACATATATACATATATACATATATACATATATACATATACATATACATATACATACATACATACATACATACATACATACATACATACATACATACATATATATATATATATATATATATATATATATATAAAATATACTTTATACAGTATATAATTTATCTATACAGTTTAAAGTTTAAATATATAGTTATATAGGTTTTTCTCTCTCAAAAAAGTATATCTTTTAGCTTACCAAAGAAATCTTATCCAAGATTTGGAATGGTTGGTTATAAACCTTTGGAATAAATTTTCTTAATATATACACATAAAAATATTCTTAAAACTGCAGAAAAGTCAGAGACCATTTATTTGTGCTCTTAAAATATAGATGAAATATTCATGTATTCTCACAGTTTTGATGATTTCACAACAGAATCATTAATAACAACAGCATATATTCAAGTATAAGTTTAACTAAATTCAAGCAAAAGTGGCATATATATATATATATGAATCCAAACAAATGTAAACATTTAGAATATAGTACTACAGCAGGATAATTGATTAAAGAACTGAAGTTAGAAACATATGAAAATTTTAAAATGTTTATAAATATTGTATATCCGAGTATAATTTAGAAGTTAAATATTTATTGAATAGTGTTTTAGTTAGATTTTTTTTCTTTTTTTTCCTGTTAATTGATTTACCTTTGAATAATTAAACAGGAGAGATATTGGCATTCAGCTCAGAGAATTAAAAAGTCTTTTAAAACCCTTTTCACTTTGTTAAATATAATTCAGTGTATTCTGCTTTTTATGATTAATCCTTCATCAATGATTTACTGAGCACCAACTATATAAATTTTGAAATGGTTTTCCTACCTGATGATGTATATCTGTGCATTATTTTTCTTCTCTCTCTCTCTCTCTCTCTCTCTCTCACACACACACACACACACACACACACACACTTTTCATTATGGTTGCATATCACACCTGCATATGCTCTTACTCATTAATTATTTATTAACTACTTGTATCAAAAACATTTGTGGAAGCCCAGGGGAATCCAAAGTGAGACTGTAGAAAAGTGAACCATTTCAATGTTGCATGCATGCATTTTACTACCACTGATGACACTTAAATCTTTTTTTAAATTATTATTTTTTAAATGTATGTTGCTTTTCCTAACCAGGTCTTCTCAGAGAAAGAACACGTAAGTCAAACAGTTGCAGACACATATATAAAATAAAATGATTGATATCACCATTGATTTGCCAATAGTGCTTCATGTTTAAATACCCATCCCAGGATACTGTGTTTAATAACAACATTTTCTACTGGTTATTGCAACATGGAATCATTTTTATGGCTGACACCTGTAATGTTTAGTTTCATGGATGAACCAAGCTTCCTTCAATAGGAGAAGGGTTTGTTCAGTTGGGCTACCTAGATTATACATCAGAGCCATACCAAATGATCTGGATCCATGGTAGAAAGGGGGCAGAGAAAGATTTCTTTGCAATAATACAAATGAATGATATTCCCTTACTAATACTAACTAAAGTTCCAGTTGTGGAGTTCAATTATATTTACATTTTATAATGTCAAAAAAGGAATACTGACCACAGAGAGATGAAAGCAATATACAGAAAGGTTTAGCTGCCAATGAAGATAAAAGAAGAATCAGGACTGATGAGTAGCAATCTTAGAGAAAGGTAACATAGAAGTTATTAAAATATGCAAGTCCAAATATATTAATGTGAGGATTGGCAAAGAAGAAAGTAAGATAGTGCCGAGACCAGGGCATATATAATAAGTTAGAAAGCAAATACATTGTGATTTAACTGGAATCAGGATGCAATTTCAATATCAAAGGATAATTTCTTTAAGAGAATAAAATAGGGAGCAGAGGAGATAGTGTAGCCTTGTTGGGGATGGAAAGTTTATTAGTTCTTCTAAGAGAAGCCTGGAGAGGAATGGATAGTGTTATTGACTCATTATGCTTAGAAGCTGTAGATTTTTCAGACAATAAACTAATGTTTTGTCCTACCTGACTAAGATGAACAATTGGACTGTGAAATACAAAAGGAGCATGTAAAAGGGCCAGAATAACAGAACGTTGGTTATAACCTGGATAAGGCCTGCAACCAGGGGTGAAATCCAGCAGGTTCTGGAGAACAGGTAGCGGAAATTTTGAGTAGTTCAGAGAACCGACAAATGCCACCTCTGGCTGATCCCAGAGTGGAGTGGGAATGCAGTATCCTTTCTCTGCCATGCCCACCAAGCCATGCCCACCAAGCCATGCCCACCAAGCCACATCACGCCCACCAAACCATGCCATCAGACCTGCTGGTAAAAAAAAATTGAATTTCACCACTGCCTTCCACCAATAGGAAAATCTTGATGTGATTGAACTCCATTTGAAAACGAGAGGGGGGGGGAGACCAAATGTGGACATACAACAAAGGTACAAGGAACCCAAAGAGTTCCACTTCTCATATTCAAATCCTTGACCATTTACTTATGTTTATAAAACTTGGAATACTGTGGTCAGGTTTGATCACTTCTTGGGGAAAAAGTCATTTTACAAAAGGAACAATGCCACCAGTTTTTTATGGGGCTTTCTCCCCTTTTTTCAGTTCCTATTGGAAGAAATAACTGTATTTATCAAAATAATAAAGAAAATTGAATATCACTTTAGAAACGGTAATGTTTTCATACTGATGTTGCCTCCTTATTTTAAATTAATTTCCGTTAAAATGGCTGTAAAGTGGAGAGAACTGTTCAGAAAGTAAAAGCATTTCCACATAATTTACAGTGTCATCCTGCCATCACTTTAGCTATGCAAAGGCTTCCTGCATTAAAGTATAGATTTTATTGCTACATTGATGGCAGGTGATAGCATAAAACACTATTTTCAAATCTCAAATTCTACTTGATTTGAACCAAGCTAAAGGCTTATTTAAACAAACTTTCATTTTCCTTACACAAGTTAATAAATCTGTACATGTATTATTTAAAGTAGTCTTTAGAGTAGCTGTCTAATGAACTCCCTGAGTATCTAAGGGTTACCACCTTAAGTCTTGCTATCTATTACATAAAACCATACGAACATTTCTACTCTTCACAAGAGATTGTCAAAGTCCAAAGAGTTAAAGTGTTATGAACATCAATATTTAAATATTTGCACATTATTTCTCATTCCTAAGAAAAAAGGATTTTAAAAGATACAACTAATTACAGGGCAGATATGTGATAAAACTAAACAAAATTTTTCAGGAGCAGGTGAAGATTGCTTTTGAGGCTTTCAAAATGACGTAAAATCAATATTTCAGACAGAAGAAACTGAGGTTGTATTTAGTTTTCAGTCATTGGCATCCAATGTTTGAATGAAAAAGCTATGTATTGAATCATGAAAAATCCAACTGATATCATTAAAAATATTTAATGGGAATAATTGCACTTCTGATTACAGCATATTTAGTTTTTATTTCTAGCCTTAAAATATGATTACATTATTAAATGATATACTTTCTGATTTATCCCAATTACAAAACAGCCATATTATTATTGATATTTGAAATACTCTTCCTTCTCCTTATTATCATCCTAAATGAAGTTTGACAGTATGGAAAATCTGAATTATTATTTTTTTTTAAAGCCTAGATTGCTCCATTGATGTAAGAGGGTTATTCCATAATGGTACTAAACCATTCTTGCCATGAAATAATCAGAGTTATTGAGCAGATAATACAATTAATCCAACAGAAATTTTTAATGTGCAACTCTAAGGTTCTTCCAGATAAAAGACTGTTAGTATTACCAGTCAACAGAAACTGAAAATGGAAATGAAAATTATGGTAGCAGTACTTTAAAAAGACTGGAAAAATATATTCACATTAAATGAAAAACCAAAATGTTTTGAAATAGATGTAAAGAAGTATATTTCTATCGGAATATGCTACAGTGATCACCAGGATCCCTGCCAACGAACATCTGGAGAGAGAGAGCCCAAATGAACCAACTCTACAGAAAATATATATTTTCTGGTAGATGGTGTGTCCTAGGGAGCCATTGGGCTTTTTGTAGATTAGGATGCCCAGAAAGGGAAGTTGGTTGTTTGCTTCTATTTCCATGGTGAATTGTATTTCAGGGTGTAGGGTGTTGAGATGTGTAAGGAAGTTATCGAGTTTTTCTTTCCCGTGTGGCCAAATCACGAAAGTGTCATCAACATATCTAAGCCAGAGTTTGGGTTTGTGTTCAGATTTATTTAAGGGGTTAGTTTCAAAATGTTCCATGTATAAGTTTGCGATGACGGGTGAGAGGTGTGATCCCATGGGTGCTCCTTCTATCTGTTTGTATCTTTGTCCATTATGGATGAAGTATGTGTTGGTTAGGCAGTGGTTGGTCAGATCCAGGATGTGTTTAGGGGGGTTGTGTTTGTTCTGGATAGCTTTCAAGGGTTCTTTTATAGGCACATGGGTGAAATGTGCAATGTACTCTACATGGGGCAGCCCTTGAAGAGCATTCAGAGACTTCAGCTTGTCCAGAATGCAGCCGCGCGAGCGATTGTGGGTGCACCTCGGTACACCCACGTTACACCTATCCTCCACGAGCTGCACTGGCTGCCTATTGGTCTTCGGATACGCTTCAAGGTGCTAGTCGTCACTTATAAAGCCCTTCATGGTATTGGACCTGGGTACTTGAGAGACCGCCTGCTGCCAATTACCTCCAATAGACCGATTAGATCCCACAGATTAGGCCTCCTCCGAATTCCATCCACTGGCCAATGCCGACTGGTGACCACCCAGAGGAGGGCCTTCTCTGTGGCTGCTCCGGCCCTCTGGAACGACCTCCCCATCTAGATTCGGACCCTCACCACCCTCCAGGCTTTCCGCAAAGCCCTTAAAACCTGGCTGTTCCGACAGGCCTGGGGCTGATGAGTTCCTGTCCCCGCTCGAATGGTCTGCCTGTTGAGTTGTTTTTAAAATTGTGGTATTGTTTGTCTATGTCTTTTTCCCCCCTTATTTGTATCCCCTATCCCCCCCCTGACTTGGGTTGTGAGCTGCCCTGAGTCCCTTCTGGGAAAAGAGCGGCATAGAAATATAATAAATTCAATTCAATTCAATTCAAGAGGGATATGACATCGAAACTCACAAGTAGGTCGCTGGGTTGTAGGTTTTGTTTCTTTATTGTTTCTATGAAGTGGAATGAGTTTTGGACAACTTCCTCACAAATCTCAACAGCCTACACTGATAAAATCAGCAAATTTCTCCACAAACACAATATCAAGACAGCCTTCAACACTGACCAAAAAATTGCCAACACCTTAAGAAACCCCAAAGACAAAATCCAGCTAGAAAACCAAGGAGTCTATGAAATACCATGCAAAATCTCCCCTGCAACATACATAGGACAAAGGAACAGGAGAATAAATGCACGCATCGCAGAACACAAGAACTCAGCGAGCAACACCCCCCACACACATCAAGATTTATAGAAAGACGGCAGCTCCGATCACACTATAAGCCCAAAACCCAGCCTGAAGATGGTGAGTGAGACAATCTCAATCTTACATGGGAAAAGACCTGAATACAAGAAGATCAGCATACCTACACCTGTGAGTGAATGAATATATATATATATATATATATATATATATATATATATATATATATATATATATATATATATATATATATATATATATATATATATATATATATATATATATATACTTAAAGTCACAACCCCTGGTATGCCCAAGTATGGGAGGAAGGTCACACTTCCACTCTTCACACTCCAATATAACAAATATAACAAAAAAGGCAACAGTAAAAAATATTGGGTTTCTGTCTGGATGGTCTCTTGTGACGAGCCTAATGACAGAGAGTGGAAGTGTGACCTTCCTCCCATACTTGGGCATACCAGGGGTTGTGACTTTAAGTCACAAATATTGGACAAATATTGGAGTGTGAAGAGTGGAAGTGTGACCTTCCTCCCATACTTGGGCATACCAGGGGTTGTGACTAAGTATATACCTCCCACCCTGGCTGGCTGATAAGGAGTCGTTCTCTGTAGCTCAAATGGTTAACTCCCCACCTGGGAGGCAATGGAGCACAGGTTCGATTCCCAAACTTGGGTATGGCTAGCTGATGAGAGCTAAATAGCTTGAAATAGATCTATACTAGTCTCCCTTTATTTATTTATCAGCATAAATATAACAAATATAACAAAAAAGGCAACAGTAAAAAATATTGGGTTTCTGTCTGGATGGTCTCTTGTGACGAGCCTAACGACAGAGAGTGGAAGTGTGACCTTCCTCCCATACTTGGGCATACCAGGGGTTGTGACTTTAAGTATATACCTCCCACCCTGGCTGGCTGATAAGGAGTCGTTCTCTGTAGCTCAAATGGTTAACTCCCCGCCTGGGAGGCAATGGAGCACAGGTTCGATTCCCAAACTTGGGTATGGCTAGCTGATGAGAGCTAAATAGCTTGAAATAGATCTATACTAGTCTCCCTTTATTTATTTATCAGCATAAATATAACATATATATATATATATATATATATATATATATATATATATATATATATATGTGTGTGTGTGTGTGTGTGTGTGTGTGTGTGTGTGTGTGTGTGTGTGTGTGTGTGTGTGTGAATATTATAAATGAAACACTACTCTTACACAAGAATGTCTTTGACAGATAAACTGGGATGACATAAATAGATAATAGCAGATACACCAAATGTTGTTAATTGTATTCACATTCTTTCACACTATTCTACTCACACTTAGGAGATAGCACAGTAGTCTGGTTTCTATATCAAATGGACTGTATATTGGGAAGGACAGTTGTATGCAAATCTCAAAGTGATTATACAACTGTCAGAGGCATCTTTATTTATGGTAGTGACAGTGTGTCATCAGTATAAACAAGCAGTCATTGTGACTGGAAGAGTCTATTCCATATAAACCAAATCTATTTCAGACCAAATCTTGATTCTATCCCTCTATAAACCAATCTTAATTCTACCCCTTTATTAATGCAGCCTAGGATTGCATTGGCTTTTGGGGCAGTTGCCACACAATGTTGGCTCATATTTAAGTTGGAATACTAGTGGACAATTACTTACCTGTATTTTTCAGAGTATAAGACACACAGGAGTATAAGACGCACCAAGGTTTTGAAGAGGCATTTTTTTAAAAAAGTAGGTAGGTAGAT
The DNA here is from genome assembly GCF_009769535.1 of Thamnophis elegans. Lineage (NCBI taxonomy): Eukaryota > Metazoa > Chordata > Lepidosauria > Squamata > Natricidae > Thamnophis > Thamnophis elegans. The sequence continues at coordinate 38,106,706 of NC_045548.1, forward strand.
AGAGGTATAGAGAGGGAGAGAAAGAGAGAGAAATACAGTAGGTAGGGAGGGAGGGAGAGGGTAGGTAGGTAGGTAGGTAGGTAGGTAGATAAAAGGATAGAGAGACACAGAAAGATAGAGAAATACAGTAGGTAGGTAGGGGGGAAGAGAGAAAGTGTAGGTAGGTAGAGAGATAGAGAGAAATAGAAAGAGATCAAGAGAGAAATACAGTAGGTAGTTAGGGAGGGAGAGAGAGAATAAGTAGGTAGATAGAGGAGAGAGAGAGAGAGAGAGAGAGAGAGAGAGAGAGAGAGAGAGAGAGAGAAATACAGTAGATAGGAAGAGAGAGAGAGTAGGTAGGTAGTTAGATGTTTCCAGGTGTATTTATCCGTGTGCTGGAGAAGGAAATCACTGACAATCTGCAGCACCTAAGACTTTGTTTCTGCTGGCACAGCACTTGATCAATGTAATTCTCATCAATCAGTTAAAGAGCTTTCCAAAAGGAAAAAAAGTTTTTGCACTCTGCAAACCTCCCAAAAATGGCCCATTTTTTGCAAAAACGGCCCCGTTTTTTTAAAAAAAGGCATGAATAGCTGTTCTGACCCCCCTCGTCCTACACCAAAGCACGCCAAGACAAAGATACTGCAAGGATTTATTGACACACAGACAGGACCTTGGCAGCAAGCCAGCACAGACAAGACGTTGGCAGCAATCCAGCACAGTCCAGGCTGTGGCAGCAATCCAGCCTGCCAAGCTAGCCCCAAGACTTCTCCAACTCAAGTAAATACATTGACTCCTGCAAAAGGGCGTGTGCACAATCATTCCTTTTATAGTCTTGAGAGGAGCCTAATTACCACCACCTGGGTGCAATTATCTCCTGTAACTGCGTAACTGCACCTTACGCCTATTAGCTGTTCGATGCCGGGCATCCAGGAACAACTCCCTTGGCTCCTCCCCACTACTCCAATGCATGACGTCCGGATCACACTCCGTTGTCTCCCCACTGGTCCAAGGCTCAGGCGCCTCCTGGTGGCCAACCAGCCTCTCTGCGCCCTGCTCGGAGTCGGAACCCTGTCCAGGGTCCTCCACATCCTCCAGAGCTGACTCATAGGGCCCCTCGCTGTCGGAGTCTGGTGGCAGCTCCAATGGCTCCTGCTGGGCCACAACAATAGTCTTGCGGGGGGGCTTGCAGAGTGTTCCTGGGGGGTGGGGGCCAAAAATGAGCAAAAATGATCCATTTTTCATGAAAACGGGCCCATTTTTTGTAAAAAAACCTTGCATGCATAGCCTTATGGAGGCTTATAGAATGCGGCTGGGGGCTGGGGGGGGCAGAAAACAGTCCATTTTTTGCTCATTTCTACCCTCCCCAGCCCCCAAGAACTCTCTGAATGCCTCCATAATAATGCACAGCCATTTTGGTGATGGGGACGAGGCTTCGGGAGGCAAAACATGCTGTATTCGATGTATAAGACACATTCAGATTTTCAGCCTCTTTTTTGAGGAAAAAGGTGTGTCTTATACTCTGAAAAATAAAGTAAGTATAAGTGAACAGTGTGCGGTAGCAGTACCACTTTATAAAGCCTTAGTACTGCTTTACAATGTTGTGGGTCCTTCATCACTGGAGGCTTTCAAAAAGAGACTGGACAATTATTTGATTTTGATTTGATTTGATTTGATTTGATTAAGTTTGTATGCCGCCCTATTCCCGAGAGACTCAGGGCGGCTAACAATAAAAAGGGAGGGGATACAAAAATATAAAATAAAAAACAACAATTTAAAATTCTACAACAACCGTAACCTCGAATGGGGCTGGATAGTTCAACAGCCCCAGGCCTGCCGGAACAGCCAGGTCTTAACTGCTTTGTGGAAGGCCGGAAGGGTAGTAAGGGTCCGGATCTCAACGGGGAGATTGTTCCAGAGGGCCGGAGGAGCCACAGAGAAGGCCCTCCCCCGAGGAATCGCCAGCCGACATTGGCTGGCAGATGGAATTCGGAGGAGGCCTGAAATGGTATCAGGTCTCCTGTTTGATCAGGGGGTTGGATTAGAAAACCTCCAAGATCCCTTCCAATTGTATTATTCTATATTCTATGTTTATAAAGAATCCAGCAGAATGGCTTTTTTTCCTTCTGACAATACCAGAAAAAGAACTATTTTCAAAATTTATGAGGTTATAACTGGTAGAATTACTAGGCATTATAAGAAATGTAGCCCTGAGTTTAAAATGTGGTTAATTAATGATAGCTCTGAAAGACTAGAAAAATGCTAAAGCTGTATAAAGACTACAAGCATATAAAAATATTGCATACGTTTATAAAATGTAGTAATGTGTGAATGCTTGACAGACAGGAGTAATATAAGTGAACTTTAGTATACATCCAATATACTGAATAAACTAGTGTCATGCTTTATACTGATATAATTTCAGTGTACTATAAATAAGCAAATGTATATGCACACATAATAAAGATTTTGCTGAACCATACCACTTGTACTAGTGGTGGGTTTCAAAAATTTTTAGAACCTCTTCTCTAGGTGTGGCCAGCTTTGTGGGAGTGGCTTGCCAGCCATGTGACCGAGTGGGATGGCTTGGCAGTCAGGTGACTGGGTGGGCATGGCCAACTTGTAAAATGTACAAATGTGGTGAAACTCACTTAACAATGCACTTGCTTAGCAACCAAAATGTTGGCTCAGAAACTCTGGAATTTGAACCACGCAAGTGTTAATGTTGTCAAGTTACAAGACCCTTGCACCCTAACCCTTTAGGGAAAAAAACCCCAGGGGTGTTCAAACTTGACAGCTTTAAGACTTGTGGACTTCAACTCCCAGAATTCCTCCTCCAGTCATGTTGGCTCAGGAACTCTGGCATTGAAGCATGCAAGTCTTAAAGCTGTCAAGTTACAAGACCCTTGCACCCCTAACCCTTTAGAAAAACACCCCCAGGGGTGTTCAAACTTGACAGCTTTAAGACTTGTGGAATTCAACTCCCAGAATTCCTCTCTCGCTCTTCATCTTGATGATGTGCGGATGGGCGGGGGTAGGGAGCTGGAACCAGTTCTAAAGGGCACTGTAAATTTGTGGAACCTCTTCTATAGAAGAGGTTAGAACTGGCAGGAACCCACCCCTGACTTGTCCGCTCTGCTAATCATACCTCTTCCCAGGTAAGAGGCTCTAAATAGTGGTTAGTGATTTAAGATATCAGTATCAGAGATAAAGTATTTCTCAAATCTACCTCCTAAAACTGTGGAATGTGGTTGGATGTTCAATCTAGTGCTACAAAACTATTGGTGTCCTTCTACAAGATTGCTGAAACTGTTGGCTGGTTGCCCTATCCATTTTATTTGGTTGATTGTACAAAGAGCAATAGGCAAGTGCTGTTCATCCTCACCCTGGGAGCTCCCAAAAAAATTAAATCCTGTCATTTGCTATGAATATATTCATAATATGCAGACATTAGGTGGCTGTAAAGCAAATAAATCACTCTGAAAGATTGCAATACCAATCACTTTCTTCTAACACCATCTAATTCTGATATAGTATGTTTTATTTTTAAAGGCCAACTTCTCGATGGAGAGATCTTAGCAAATGGGTAATACAATGTCATTTTAAAAAAGTTATATCAGATTTCAAAAGAGGAAATCTTCCAAATGTAAAAGGTTTGGCTTAAAAAGAAATGAAAGGAGAAATTTAAAAATATTTTGTAGAAGTATCTTATTCTTGCATAATATGCAAACATGGGGTCATCTAATAAGTACTGAAATGTTCAAGATGCAGAAAATAACACTATAAACAATTTACTTAATGTGAAGAGATTCAGTTCATGTCATACTTAAACTATGCAACGATACACATTCTGTGGTAGCATGACTGATATCTATGTTTCTTATCAAAGGCAGTCTAATGTTATATAAAGGCTACAAGATTTGGGAAAATACACCTCTATATATCAATCTTTGGAAAACATAATCAAGACAATGTTATCATGAAGACTGGGTATATAGGTATCTGCCTAGCTAATGAAGATAAAGACTGAAAAAAAATCCACAATTGATTCTGTTAGGAGAATGAAAGCTAGTTACTTTGTCCTCACTCAAAAAAATACACCGTGGGAGTAGATTAGGATTTCATTTACTTCTTAAACATGATGAGATAGTCAATAAAATCTGTTCCAGCTTTATAAATGTTTTTAAAAGCTCTACATTCTTGTATGTTGCAGAATCAAATGGCCACATTATACAAAATGGGAAGAGTTTTACTGTTCAACCTATCTAAATATGCAACCTTTTTGAAAATTAAGAGAGCTTAAACCTTATCATCAATCAGATCCAAGATGGTATATCTTACATGAATTTAAATTAAAAATCAGTAGAAGGATTTGCCATCTTGGAATTATCCTGACAAACTTAATTATATTACTGCAGCAGGAGAACAAGATGCCGCCTTAAGCCCCATTTTTGTGGCCCTCAACCTTTCCCCACAGTTATACTGCTAAAGATCACAACACACTCATTATTGATTAAGTGCTTTTGGGATATTGGAATCCAGATTATCTTTGAAGAAGCCTCTAATAATCTATTTTTAAGTGAATTTGTCAAATCTTGTCTTCCATTCACCCTTTTGTTTTGCTTGCCTTCTTCAAAGACATTACTATATCATTGTGTCATATGTGGCCCTTGGAACTCTTCAAATAAATAAAGACTAACTACTGGATGGAAAAAAATACCCATGGTCTAATGAAACACATCTCTTTTCATATCCCCATATCACATTAATTCAGTTTTTACATTCACAAATAAGAAGATACACACACACACACACACACACACACACAAACACACACATATACATACATACCACAATTATAGCAGCCAATAACATTGGGTGAAAAAATTCTTAAGAATTCACAACTACAAAGTTTGAGATTTCTGTTTTATTACTATTTGAAACTTTATTACTAAAGAAATACCACAAATTTGTACCACAAAAAGCTACACATTTGGAATCTAAAAAGATGAACTCCAAGCTACTATCGGTTCAGTCAAACCAGTCTGAACTGGTAGGAACTAACAACTGGACTGGGCCAAAGTCACCAAGCTAGCTTTGGTACTTAGGCAAGATTTAAACTCACAATCTCTCAGTTTCTAGCCTGGTGCCAAACTGGTTCTCATATTAGGGTATACCATTTGTCACAAATGTAAGGATACTGATCTTATGCCAGAGATAACATACTCTTTTTAGAGATTAAGATAATTATTAGTATTATTTTCGTTTTAAAAAATAGCGCCCAAATCTTCGTTATTACCCATATTTGGAAAAGGACTATTTTTAGTTGCTGTTCAACTGAAATCTCACTTTCACTGTTACAGACTCCTACTGCATGTACTTGAAATGCCTTTGATTGAATAATTTAGAAATAGAATATGAAAAAAAAAATGTTTTTAATTTTATTTTCCCCATTGAAAAATTTCTGGAACTTTTTCATTTACATAATGTGTTTATATAGTAGTTACTTAACTTTTCAGTGACCAATAGCAATGTGAGCTAGATAAAAATATGGAGTAATTTTGCAATTATCCCCTTTGGCTTCAGTAAAATGCTCAATAGGACGAGGTAGGCAGCTGAATGGTGCCAATAAAGAGAAATAGTTATCATTTTCTTTTACATGGCATAATTGCTACATAAACCATGATCATTCCACAGATTTTGTTAGATCTAGTTCCATCTTGCAGAATAACAGGAAAGGAGATATACCTTCTCAGCTATAATCTAATGCAACACTAGCTACTGTACTTGCAGTGATAGAGAACAACAAAATAGGAGATTTTAGATAACTTTTAAGGTTTTTTTTAAACTTTATTCATTTCAAACTTTATTAAGAAAGAATAACCATAGCACAAAGCTAAAATTTTGGAATCTAAGGAGATAGACGAACAGTGTTTCTATAATATTTGAACAATGTCTTCACACTAGATATATTCGAGTATAATGTTTAGTGAAATCTTTGGAAAAGTTATGACAGAAGAACTTAATGCAACAGATATGACTGCCTGCCTGTTTAATCACTAGAGTTACCTATTTGATATACCAAATAATGCTAGGAGGTGTTTAATAACCAACTTTAACATTTTGTTTCACCAGCATTTCTTTTAAAGAACCAACTATATAACAACTACGAACAGGCCTACTTGTTCTGGTGGTTATTTTGTTGTAATAAATGCTTAAGATAGGGATGTCAAACTTGCGGCCTTTGGGCAGGATGTGTCACTTGCTGGCCATGCCCACCCCGATTTAGTGAAGGGGGAAAAAGTCACGATACATCACATGACAACAACATGACAACGTGAGTTTAACACCTCTGGCCAAAGAAAAATAGCCAGTGATGAAGTCAAGATATAAACTTTAAAATCTTACCTGAGTTCCTGCACGATTGAATCCACATGTGCTGTAAAAGAAGGGAAAACTGAATCAACTTATATGTTGCTTTTTTTAATCTGCTCACTTCTGATAAGAAATATAACCCTTTTCTTAACAGGGTTACTTTAATTTCCCCCCAGCCACAAGATGATTATTATTATGAGTAGTAACTATTAAGTAGTAAATTCTATGATGACTTTTTTAAAAAAATGCAGATCGTTTTCTACCACACTGGAAGATGAAAAATACTGTACAATGGATAAAATTTACCTCATACATAAATACAATTGCTAATTATAGCAGTAGTAATGTTGATTGTACAATGAAAAACCATATTTTGGTAGAGATGATTTGAGAGTGGAGAACTCTGGTGTTTACTTATTTACTTACCTGCCTGAAAAAGATTAGATGGTTTATTGGAAAAGCCATTAGATCATTTATTCATCTTTCACCCTATCTTTGGGAAAACATTTATGCTTGTAAGCCTCTTTGTACAAGAGAAAAGCATTTAAAGCTTAAATATGCTTAACTGTTTTGGTAAATAAGAGTGATAGCCTTCTTAATATTTAAAGAAATTATGGTAGTGTGTTAACTTTGATTAGAAACTACTAAAGAAACTCAGTTAGCCCATAGCTCCCTGCAGACTTAGTCACATAAAAGCTTACAACAATGTTCAGATGTGCCACAGTAACTTCATTATTTCATTGCAATTAATCACCTCATTTGGGAGTTGTTTTTCATCCTGCTGATCTAAATGGAACTACTTTTATTGATCTCATCTGAGGGTAAAGGAAGCTTTTTAAAGAATCATATAGATCTGGATTGATATCATTATAACTAGTTATATTGCTAGTACTAAGATATCTGGGTTGATAACTTATGGATGACCACAAGATGGCAGCAAACAGTCACATTTATCTGTATCTCTTGGCTACCATCTACTGTTTGAATTTATGCAGTTTACCATAGCTCCATACTTTACATTCACTAAAATGAATATCAAAATGTGCATGGATGTAGAAATTTTATAGCAATTTGCTTGTAATTTTGGGAAGTGCTTTACAAAATTCTAAGCAACTTATTTTTAAAAAGACAGACATAAAATAGGAAATTATTGGATTGTATTATTTAACTCCATCTGTAAATACAGTTTTATGTGATCATGATAAATTCATGGTTTGCACATTAATTTCTACATGCATAGATATGTCACATTGAAATGTTATAATGCAGTAGTTCTCAAATGATGGGTCATGAAATTCTGGTAGTTCCCAATTAAATACAGAGGTCCTGATAACTATCCACAAAAGTGTAAGTAGCCAGGCTTGGAAACAGCAGTCATTGAATCCAGAATTAGCAACGACATGGTCTGGAAATAGGAGTAGGAATCTCAATGGGAACAAAAACAGGACAGGAAGACTCCAGAAACTGGCCTTGAAGAAAAAAAAATGGAACTACCAAATGTCTTGCAGGGATTCTGCTTCAATTCAGCAAACTGCACAGGGGCAGATAGCCTAATGCTCCAGAGGGTTAATGTCATTGCCCAGAGGATTATTGGTTGTCCTCTCCCCTCCTTGGAAGAGTTTTATAGCTCCCGCTGCCTAAAGAAAGTTCAAAGCATTCTTAAAGATCCACATCATCCTGGGCACCCTTTTTTTGAACTACGACCATCTGGCAGATGGTATAGGATAATAAAAACAAGGACAAGGCTGAAAAACAGCTTCTATACCAGGGCAATTCTATGGTATAGTGCAATATTAATGCAATATAGGGTTTCAATTTCAATTATATAGCATGTGAAGGATGTGTCTTTATGTTTTTATTTTTATAATTATAATGTACACTGAAGATGGCATTTAATTTTGTTGTACAATGTGCAATGACAATAAAGTAAACTAAATGAAACTAAACTAAACTGAATACCAGGAACAAGTTACAAGGGAAGATACAAATCCATGGAAAGATATACAATCAGGGGTGGGTTCCGGATTCTTTTACTGCCAGTTCGGTCAGGGATGTGCTTCGTGCGCACATACACTTTGCATGCTTGATGAGCGATACACGCACATGACAGAAGCAAAAATAAAAAAACTGGTTCGTATGCGTGGGCGGTTGAGTTACTACCTACTCAGCCAAACTGGTCCAAACCAGTAGGAACCCACCTCTGTATACAATGATGTTGATGGAAGAATTAATATATATTTCAGCAGAATTGTAGTCAAGAACCCTGATCCAATCTCAGATAGGAATCTGGATCTACTTCTGGAGAATACAGCATCCAAAAGCTCCATCCAGTGCTTCTGGAACCTGTGAGAACTCATTCCCAAGTCAACAGTAAAACTGAGTTCTCACCAGGCCCTGATTTTGCACATGCACAGGGCTATGACACATTTGAAGCTAGCTATCACTCCTAGTACTCAAGAAGAAGAAAAAACTCATTACAACAGTGGAAAATATATGCAGCTCTGATTTGAATTGTTTGATTCTTGATTTTTCTGAAACTTGCTTTTCATTTTGAAGACATTTTGTTACTGGCTAGGTAACATCATCAGTGCAAAGGAGAGTGATATTTGCTGGCTGTTTATATATGGCAGCTTGTCCTATCAGTCTTGATTGGAGTATTATTTTTTCCTTGATTACTCTTTTGATTGCAAACAGATAGATGACTGGCAGGTAGAAAACTGGCAGAACATATGCATGAACATGGCAGTCAGAAAACATAATGAAAATACCTTAATTTCACAACACATTGACAAGTTCCAGCACAATTTCAACTGGAAAACCATAGACTTAATCAAGGTAGATCCAAAAAATAATACAATTTCTAACATCTTGGCAGTCTGACCAATCAACTAGTAACAAAAAAGTGAGATGAGCTCTACCTAGAAACCATTCAAAAAAGGTAGCAATTAAAGGTCAGAAAACAACCAAACAACCTTAACTACATTGATCCTCATCACACCATCACTTGTTAACCCACATCCAGATAAGCAGGAACAATCAAGAAAGAAACAATGGCCAGTTGAAAGAGCAGTCAATGAAACAATATAGCAGTCAAGGGTGATAGGACAAGCTACCATATCTAAACAGTCAGAAAACTTCACTCCCCTATACTGTGTACTGATGAAGTTACCTAGCCTGGTTATTAAATATCTGCAAGAAGAAAAAGAAGTTCAAAGAAGATTTCACTAGTCAGAGGAACATGAAAGCTATTATTTTAGAAGGACCCACCTCCACAAATTTTGATAATTGCTGATTTCTGCTATAATGAGCTAAGCATCTCTGCATCTTTTAAACAAAAACTTCATAGGGGTCAAAGCACTGTAAAGAGGGGTCCCCAAACTTGTCAAACAACTATGAAGCACATCTTTTTGAATTGTTAAAGCAGCTGCATTTGTTACAAGTCTCAGATGACTATGATAGAAACTGTTTTGGTCATCTTCAATAATACAATAGCAGAGTTGGAAGGGACCTTGGAGGTCTTATTATCCAACCCCTTGCCTAGGCAGGAAGGTGTAGCTGTTTTAATGATTCAAAAAGAAACATTTCATACCCATTTCCACGCATTGCAGTTTTTGCTTTTCATGCAATCTTTTCACAGCCTCAATATTTGAAAATGCTTGCAAATGAGAAGGAAGAAAATTGCCATATGGTTGACCTTTAATAAAATAATTTATTTAAAATATGTATGTTGACACTGAGCTTATTTTGAATTCACTGCATTAAGAAAATGCATTCAAATCAGAGATGGGCAAGCAGGCCTCTGTTCATAAACTGAAAGGAGTTTTCTGAGATTCAGACAAAATATTTGGAAGGCCTTGAGTATAGAAGGCTACTTATCCAGTTAGGCTACTTTCTTTGGTTAGAACTGATGTTTAGAGCATAATTTTCTACTGGGGATAATTGAGTCTGTAATCCATTCCCATCACAGGAATCACTGACACATTTTTGCTACTAGTGTCCTTCTCCAATTTCTATACCTTATTATAAAGGAGGTTTTTCCTGCAATGGGAAAAACAAGGCAGAGAATGCTTGGGCAGGACCATTTATTCATCTATTAGATTTTTATCTTACTTTTATTGCTTTATAAGTTACTCAAGATGGCAAACATACATAACACTTCCTCCCCCTCCTCCTATTTTCCTCAAAACAACCACCTTGTGAAATGGATTGGGTTGAGAAAGTGTGACTGGCCCAAGATCATCTAACTGGCTTTTATGCCTAAGGCAGTGTGGGAAGAAAGTGACTTCAGTACCCACTATGACATATTCTATGTCACCTTTGTCATGCACGTCATCCACCAACCTTGGCTATGTTTGAGCTCAATAAATCCCAGGTCATAAAACAAAGAACTGCTTAAGTTTTTCTGCTCATACGGCCTCTTGGGCTGAACTGGCTGAGTGCATCTCCCTTAAGATATTAGCAACTCAATCAAAATCCATAGAAATATTTTAGGGCATGTAAATTCTTTACACAGAGAAAGAGTTTGCAATTGGCCAAAGGTTGAAAGCCCATTGAGCTAAACATTGCTTTTAAGAATAAACAAAGGATCCCTTCCTCTGTGGGATTACCATTTCTAACTACAATGTTAATGGGGGGGGGCCCTGCAAACTCAGCAGGATGCCTAATTGAGCACACACACACACCCCTTGGCTATCCAGCTAATTACAGTTTCCAATAATTTCTACTGGGCAGGATCTATTATTGGGAGGAACAAAGGGGAGGTATAAAGGCAAATACTTGAGAACTGTCCTGTATTGAGAATTGTTGTATTGCAAGTTATGTTGGCAAAAACAAACAAACCCTGACCCATCAAAATAAACTGATCCATCCTGTATATTCATAAGATGAGCTAGATTTGAATCCAGAACAGGAAGAGTAGAACTCAGAATTTCCCGTCCCAAAGGTGTTTTTAAAAAGACAACAGGACTTTCTTGATTTTTTTTTGAAGATGCTTCACTTCTAATCCAAGAAACTTCTTCAGTTCTTGTTGGATGAGAAATGAAACATCTTCAAGAAAGGCCAGTTGCCTTTTTTAAAAGCACCTTTGGGACAACCATGACCTGGATGACTGACAACCTACATAGAGATTCAGAGTCTCCAAGTTCTGGGTCAGCACCCTAACCACTAAATCAAACTACATATTTCAGTTCAGTCTATGGTGGTCTTCCATATAGCTGTAACAGCAGTGGTAATGGGATGGTATCTCATAGGAAGAAGAAGGTGTCTTCCAACTGTACGTTACGAACTTTTAGGTCATTTCAACAATTAGTGCTTGAATTACACTACTTGCCCTGAATTGTTCATTATATGCATTACCTCCTTGCACCAGCGTATTCAAACCTGATGTAGCTAAGCAGATGCTTCAAAGGTCCTTCATAGAGTCATATGTCAAAGTACCCTTAAAGTGCCCTTAATGTACTGGATTGTAGCAAATTAGATTTGTTAGCATTACATTTAGTCATTGAAGTTCTGCCACAAACTTTTCAGCTAAAATCTGCTTCAAATGAAAGTGAAATATCCCCATTTATTTACTTTTATATATGCCCATATCCCATTTTCAATGAAGGGTCACAAAGAACATTAACAATTATAATAAAAAGTTATTTTCCTTAAGGGGTTGTATTTCTAGTCAATCATGTTTTCCAGATGTTTAGATCATTAAGGGGCCTTTTAATCTCAATATTGCATTGCCATCTGTTCCACTCCTTACCCAATGAGAATCAGAAAATGGGTTTAGCAAATATTTGAAAAGGTATAAAGAATACACCCACCCACCCACACACACACACTTTAAAAAATAGGAATATAGCAGTGTTTTAAATAGACAAAGATTTATTTGGAAAGGGTTTTTTAAAAAAAAAAATGTTATAGCACAGTTTGTGCTATAACAGGGAACAGAAAATCACTAAAATGCATGTCCCTCGTTTACCAAAGTTAGCATATAATTTGAAAAGGATCAGTTGCACTGAGGAGTTTATATTGTGTTCCAAAATAATTGCTTGCATGGCAAAAGCCATTTAGTGTCAAAATATCAGAAAGCTTCTGTTGGGAGATTTTTTAAATTGTCTATGTGAAATTTATCATGCATTAGAAAGATTGTCTTTCCTCTTTCATTCCCCAATGCATGTAATAACATTTCACCTCATAATGCTTGCATTTTCTGTCCTGACTTGATTAAAATGAGCCCTAAGGAAGGTGTTGGCTCAGTGACTACACATTTGGGAGCCTGTGCAGATATCATTATGTTTCATGGTGTGGTGGGCACAGGGTCAGAGAAGGGGGTCTTTTAAGCTAACTCACCCTTGATTCCTCTTGAACGGGTACGTAGCTTTTTATCTTCTCCATCGGCATCCATCTGCAAGAAAACAGGAAGCATTCAATTAATATGTTTACCACTGAAGACAGTTTTGATGTCTTACAAATGAAGGATTTATTAATCTGTTGTAACTTAGTTAAAAAGTCATCCATGAATGACTTTCAGTGACAGTTCAGAATAGTATTTCTTTAATATGCTCTCAACACAATTGCCAATGAGCTACAAATGACTGGTGATTTAGGGATTTACATTCTAATTGCAAACAAGGAATTTTGTGTATGTGTGTATGTACTCAGATGACAACTCCCTCTAGCCTAGAACATAGCCTAGAACGTTTTTTCCCTCCCCAATAAATGTTTCCATCAAGATTCAAGCAGGGCATGAAGGCTACTGTGTATTCATGCCTTCCAGGAAGTGGCATACAGTAACAAACTGCATGCAAATATTGAAGTTTCATTTATCTGTCATAATCATTATTACCAAGAGATGTGTCACTAGATGAATTTGTCTAATGTCCTTTTAAATTCATGGAGGGATGAATTGTATGGCAACAAATTTCATACATTTCTGTTATTTGGAGAAGGCAATTTTTTGTCTGCCCTAAACTGACTCTCATATCAATTTTGTTTAAAATTATAGGAAAAGAGTTTAAGTTTAAAGTTATAGGAGAAGAGAAAAGGATAATAAGCTATTTTCTCAGCAGTACGGTGAGATTCAGCAACCAGAATCAGGCACATCATATCCCTAGAAACATGTACTGTATGTTGGTACAGTTTGGAAACATGCTGAAATGTTTGTAAATTTAACACTGTATATGAAAATCTATGCCCATACTACTAGATAACCCATTAATTATTTTATGTTGTTATATTTGTGATATTTCTCACATTGTAATTAAATTATTTTCATATTTCTGTACACCAGAGGTGGTTTCCTACCAGTTCAACTAAACCAGTAGTAATTTGGCGGCCTGGGTCACTGGAACCGGCAGCGACTCATGCATACCACATCCCCCAAACCGGTTCTCCTCCAGCGGCACCATCTTGATTTTTGGTTCTGCACATGCACAGAACAATTTTCATTGCAGAAATGTAATTTTTTCCCTTTTCTAACATTTTGTGCATGCACAGACCTTTTAAAATGCAAATGTGCACGCCGAACCGGCAGTAATGCCGGAAGCAACCCACCCATGCTGTACACCCTCTAGAAACACAGAGCTGACAGAAAATAAACAAGTATTTTAAATAAACCTTTTCAAGAAAGAAATGTGAAAAAAATATCCTAAGCCACAATGTAATACACATAGTCTTTTTTTTAAAAATCTTTCATGTTCTTCTTTTTCAAGACTATTTTATTATTTAAAATGTTTAGATTTGTGTTCTGCTTTTTTCCTCTGTAATTTCAAGTTACTATATGAATTTCTGGTTCCTTTTGATTATTCCCACAATAACAACTCTGCAAAATAAACAAGATCATTGTCAGCCTCCGTTTTGCTACTGCTTCGGCTGCCATTGAAATGGGGAGGGGGGGCATGGTATTTGGGAGGGGAATCATTGTTGTGCTGGAGGAAGATTCTAGATTTTGAACTGACCACCTTACTGCACATGTGGAGGAGGAGTGTTTCCCGCCAAGGCCAACGGTCCAGCATTCCATCCTGGTGATGCCTTTCGACGTTATCTCACACTTGACATTTGGGAGAATTATGATTGGACTGTATACGGGATGCCAAGGGGAGGGGAATGAATTATACAATATATTATTCGCTTTCGTGCCTAAATAATCAGACTTAGCTTAGCTTCTTTTCATTTATAATTAGTAAAAGTACACTTGATTTCAACAAATGGAGTCCGGTGGTTTTCTTTCCTGATTTGTGAATCAAGAAGAGAGAGGCTGTATGCGCTGCTGAAAATGTTCCCCAGCATTTCCAGCCGGAGGAGGAGGGAGGCGTTAGTTCCAGTTCATCTGAAGAATCAGATGATGAGCACTCTCATCATTGGGTAAGTTCAACCAGAGGCCCCATGCTTATCCCAATTGAACTAAGAGTGCCACTTTCTGGCGCGACTGAAAAACTTTTAGCTCTACTGGATTCAGGCTGTTCTCGCTGTATGATAAGTCCAGCAATGGTGGAAAAACTTGGCTTGAAATTGAGAACTTTGAAAACCCCTATTTTTGCCAAATTGATGGTTCTATAGTAGGAGGGGGTCCTGCTCATTTTTCTACTGAGCCCTTACAAATGAACATGGGGACCCACCAAGAATTAATCACTTTTATTGTGGCACCTGGGATGGACCGGCCCCTTATTTTGGGACTCCCCTGGCTTCGTAAATGGAACCCTCGCATTAACTGGAGGAAGGGGTGGTTACGCATTCGCACTAGCGCACCCCCTGAAAGGGAGGTTGAATCTCCAGACACTGCTGATTCTAACCCCACTTTGGCAGCCAGGGGGCAGGAGAGGATTGAAGGGGAGGAAAAAATTCCGAGAGAATATTGGGATCTAAGGGGCGTATTTAGTGAGAAATCTTCTGATAAACTCCCCCCCCCCCACAGGCCCACTGATTGCACCATTGATATTTTGCCTGGGGTGAAGCTTCCCAAGCCCTGGATATATTCAATGTCCCTTAGGGAGATGGAGGAGATGAGGAGATTCATTGACAAGAATTTGGAAAGAGGTTTTATTGAGCCAGCTAGACCTAAGGTAGCGGCTCCTGTGCTCTTCAGAGAAAAGAAAGATGGCTCTCTCAGATTATGTGTGGACTTCAAAAATTTAAACTGCATCTCTGCCCAGAATCTGTACCCATTACCACTGATGAAGGACATACTGGCCCAACTGGGAAAGGGTCGCATTTTCACTAAACTGGACTTGAGAGAAGCATACTATAGAGTCCGTATAAAAGAGGGAGACAAGTGGAAAACAGCTTCCAACTGCCCCCTTGGCTGTTTCCAATTTCGAGTGATGGCGTTTGGCCTACAGGGAGTGCCTGCGGTCTTCATGCAGTTAATTAATGAGGTGTTGCATGACCATCTTTACAAAGGTGTTATCGTATATTTAGATGATATCCTTATTTACACGGAAACACGTGAGGAACACGTAAAGCTGGTTCGTACTGTGCTGAAAAAGCTTTGGGCCGTGGAGCTTTATGCCAAATTGTCCAAATGTGAATTCCACCAGGAGAAGGTTGACTACCTAGGCTATCGTATTTCCCACGTGGGTGTGGAGATGGACCCCGTTAAAGTTAAAGCGGTCACTGAGTGGGAGGCCCCTTGTACACACAGGCAGTTGCAAAAATTTTGGGGGTTTGCCAATTTCTATCGTCAGTTCATCCCTTCTTTTGCTAAGATAGCTCTTCCCATAACTAACCTATTAAAGTCCAAAGGTGGGCCGAAGCCCAAGCCTAGTCAGCCATTGGATTGGACCATGGAATGTCAAGCTGCTTTTGAGAAGTTGAAACACCTTTTTGCCGAAGAACCGGTCCTCAAGCACCTGGACATGGACGCGCCTTTTGTGGTTCAGGCTGATTCCAGTGACATGGCTGTGTGGGTTGTATTGCTTCAAGCCAATGATCAAGGTAACTTACAACCCTGTGCATACACCTCTCTCAAACTGACTGACACAGAGAGACGTTGGGCTATGTGGGAGAAGGAGGCATTTGCTGTTCGTTGGGCTTTAGCCACATGATGCCATTTTCTAGAGGGCGTGGACTGACCATAAAAATTTGGAAGCTTTGAGAACTCCCAGGAAACTTTCTCCTAAACAGATGCGCTGGGCTCAACATTTCAATCATTTTAATTTCACTTTGAAGTACATTCCGGGGGGGTAGAATTTTATGGCTGATGCTTTGTCCCAGCTTCCTCAATATAACTGTTCTAAGCTCAGCGTGGTCCAGCCTGTCATTCCCATGATGAACGTCGCTGCTCCAGTGGTTACTAGGCATCAAGCACGTTCTAAAGTGGAGGTGTCCCGGGACTTTCTTTCCAACCTCAAGAAAGCCCTCCCTAATGATGATTGGTTCCAGCAGCACATGGGTGAATGTACCATGAGGGATGACTTGCCCTGGATTGGGGTGAAACTTTACATTCCTATGTCTCTTCGACTAGTTGTTCTTCAGCGAGCTTATGATTCCCAGATGGCGGGGCATTTTGGTTTCGTGAAGACGTTCCATCTCGTCAAGAGGCAATTTTGGTGGCCTTCTTTGAAAAAGGACATTGAAAGTTATGTTGCCAGTTTTCCCGTTTGTGCCGCTGCTAAATGCCCGCCGGGGAAGCCTCAAGGATTGCTCCAGATTGTAGCTCGCCCCATCGCGCCTTGGAAGCAAATCTCTATGGACTTCATTGTGGAACTCCCTGAGAGTCAGGGACAGACCGTTATTTGGGTAGTTGCTGACTTGTTCTCCAAGCAAGTCCATTTCGTTCCAAGATTCCGTCTGCTAAGACTCTTGCTAAGATGTTCATCTCCCACATTTACCACTTACATGGGGTACCCAACCGCATGATTTCGGATATGGGTGTGCAGTTCACCTCCATGTTTTGGAGGGAGTTTCTGAAGCGAATTGGCTCCGCCCAGGGCTTAAGCTCCACCCACCACCCTCAAACTTATGGGGCTTGTGAGAGGACTAATTCTGTTCTGGAACAGTATTTGCGTTGTTTCATCAACTACCAGCAGGATGATTGGGTGGATTTGTTGCCGCATGCAGAGGTGGCTTTTAACAATTCTGTGCATAGCAGCACTGGCTTCACCCCTTTCCGGGTGGTGTATGACCAGGATTTTGTACCCATTCCTGAGGCTGCTCGTGAACAGCCTCAAGTGGTGTCTCTATCTGAGTGGAGTGATCGCCTTCGGCACGTTTGGCCTTTAGCACTCCAAACTTTGGATGCTGCGCATCGCGCGCATAAGAAACAGGCTGATAAGAAACGGACTAAGCCTTAGTTGGTGATCAAGTTTATCTGTCTACTAAATTTCTTCAGACTCCACAAAAGTCGAAGAATTTGGGGCCTAAATATGTTGGCCCGTTTCCTATTATCAAGATCATCAATCCTGTTTCTGTTCAGCTGCAACTGCCTAAACACCTCAACCGGGTTTACCCTGTTTTTCATGTTAACCTCATAAAGCCTGTTTGCACTTCATCTTTACGTCTGCCTGTTCCGCCACTGCCCGTCCCGCTGTTGATTGATGGTGAACAACATTTCGAGGTTTGCGAGATTTTGGACTCCCGTAAACACCGGAATCGTATCCAGTACTTGGTGGCTTGGAAGCATTTTCCACCCTCTCATGCTGAATGGGTGGACAAGTCCCATGTTCGGGCCCCTACATTGCTCCGCCAGTTCTATTCCACTTATTCTGACAAGCACTGATTTGGTCTATTTCCTGACGAGTTTTCTCTCCTCTCTCTCTCTTCCTCTCCCCTTTTCCCTTTTTGTTTTGTTGTTCGTCTGTTTGTTTGTGTTTTGTTGTTCTGCAGGTTTGACCGCCTTTTTCTGGAGGAGGGCCGGATGTCAGCCTCTGCTTTGCTACTGCTTCGGCTGCCATTGAAACAGGGAGGGGGGCATGGTATTTGGCAGGGGAATCATTGTTGTGCTGGAAGAAGATTCTAGATTTTGAACTGACCACCTTACTGCACATGTGGAGGAGGAGTGTTTCCTGCCAAGGCCAATGGCCCAGCATTCCATCCTGGTGATGCCTTTTGACGTTATCTCACACCTGACATTTGGGAGAATTATGATTGGACTGCCAAGGGGAGGGGAATGAATTATACAATATATTATTCGCTTTCGCGCCTAAATAATCAGACTTAGCTTAGCTTAGCTTCTTTTCATTTATAATTAGTAAAAGTACACTTGATTTCAACAAATGGAGTCCGGTGGTTTTCTTTCCTGATTTGTGAATGAAGAAGGGCTGACAATCATTGATTGATTCCTAATTATCCAGTATTCTTCATGGGCAAAGATTTGAACCTAAGTCCTAGACCACTACTCTTATATCTCATAGATTTTAGATTTGTTTTGTGGGAGATGCTAAGTCTATTGTTACAATCACTATTGTAACTATTCTGGTGGTATGTTGTGGATTTGGAACATACCTTGCCACTGGAGGTATGTTTCACACAATTGGGATATGATCATTAAATTCATTGTGGTCTATGATTAATTCACAGAATTTTAACAAAGCAGTGTATTCTTGTAGAATTATGCCATGAAAATTGGTCCAGCTTCTGGTGACATCTCATCAGTATGAAGCAATCATAGCTTCAACTGAAACAAATATATTCAAACTATTTAATTCAGAGTATATTATTTGATATAAATTTCTTTGGATAGACTGATAACAAAACCACAACCAAGAAGGACTGATTTTGATCCTATTGCCTCCCTACAGTTACCCAGGAAGTTATGCATAAAAACACTCTGTCAATTATATGTAATGTCATTTGATTATATTTGAAAACTCTTAACATTTTTCTGTAAAGTAAAAACATTAGCTTTTATTTACAGTATGAAGAAATTCACTATCCAGTTAGAAATGGGAAAAAAATTTTCTCCATCATTGTTGGTGATAAACAAAATTTCAGACTGACAATGAAAGCAGGAGGAGCAGCTGTTCTTAAATTGTTTGTATGATTGTGTGTTTTCCACTTAAACAGAGGAAGGAAATGTGAGGGCTTTCATCCTGGATCTGGACAAGAAGAAGGGACAAAAAAGTAATTGGAGGTTTTGAGCAAAAGAGCTAATTAAATTCTGAAAAATACAAAGGAACCACATTTTTGAGATGATGAAACGTTTGCTTATTGAATTAAGATCTGGTAGTATAGATTTTGAAATTAGTAAATTAGGCACATATGCAACTGATTTATTCACTATGACTTTTTTTTAAAAAAAAAAACTCATTTTAAGGCAGCTACCCTGTTCATTGCCCCTTTGATAAAAATAAAATTCTGCACAATTTTCATGATTTGTTACATTTAGAAATAAACATTTTTTTAGTTTGCTAAGAATATTTGTTAAGAGTAGAGCACAATAAAGATGCAGGAAGCTTTCTGAATCTTCTGATCTCATCCAGCCTACCAAGACCTCAGGACTGGGGCCACACTCCGCCATGAACCACAGAAACCTCTGTACACTCTGTGGATTAACCTGAAACACCAAAATATATTTCACAGCAAAGATATTATACAACAATTATGTATTGTATATTATTTGTTATAAAGAATTCTAAATTTTAAGAGAAGGCTGGTGTCTCCAGATGTATTGGGATTATAGTCTTCAACACAAATTAAAGGCTGGGGAAAACTGACTGACATTCATTTTCTTCACCCATCCATAATTCAAAAGCTAGGAAATGTTTGTGTTCCAAAACTATGCATTTAGTTTATTATTATGAATTGTAGCCTATAATGATTGCAGTTAAACATAACTAAGAAACTTGACTATTGGATGGTAAAACAATTGCAGATTGAAGTCATTCTGATTTTGAGTTATTGTGCTTTATGTACTATTTGATCTCTGTTAAAAAAACTGATTAATAGCAATAACAATCTGATGCTCAAACCTGCTCAAATCATAAATATTATCTGGTTTGTATTTACCATTTTGTGTATTATTTAATTTGAAGCTCAAGTTGGTTTACATGGGTACCCTACTTTATTTTATCTCCATAACAAAAGGGCAATTATATGCCATAAAGTTGGTATCAACTCTTAGGGATATAGATGGATTTTAAGTGTTGGTGATATAAAATCCCATTCCTATTTGTCCAATAGTGCACTCCTCGACACTCTGAGCCCATCCATTTTGCTGCTGGTCATCCTTTTTTTTCCCTTTCACCTTTTTCAGAATTATAGACTTATCAAGTCTTTGCATAAATCTTTGCATAATGTGTCCAAAACATGATAATTTGAGCATCATGAATTGTCTCTCAAGTGGTAACTATGGATTTCGTTTGTTTCATGATTCTTTAATTTGCTTCTTTTTCCATTCATGATATGGTACCTCAGGAATGTTTTCCAATATCAAAGTTCAAAATCATTGCTAGTCTTTCTATTCCTTTTCAGAGTCTTGACTTTCACATTCATAGAGCAAAGAAAATCAGTATTTGCATAATTCTGATTTAATTGGCATTTGCAGCTTCTTTTCCAATACATTCATTGCTATTGTACCAAGTGTTAGTTTGTGGTACATTTCTCGACTTTTATTAGATTTTTAAAAGCAGAAGGTATCCATCATTTAATATGTTCATTGTTATTTCAAATGTTGGTTACTTTAGTTATTATTAGTTTGGTCTTTGCATTTAATCATAGTCCCATTTTATGTGTACTCCTTGACTCATATTACTAGAACTTCAGATAATTTGTATGAGGACAATGAGATGTTGTAGGATTTCCATTTTCATAAGCACATTGCATAGCTTGACATGGTTAACACAAATGAAGGGTTTTTCTAGCAGCAATTGAATTACACTGGTGCACATTTTATGGCCATGTAGCTTCAGCATTTGGTTGCTTGCTCTTTAGCAATTTCTTTTCACATGCATTCTTCACAAACTCGACACTTCCTCTGGTTCCCAATCAATGAAATTCAGGACACCAAAGCCAATCCTGTGGTCCATCTTGAAAATTATGGATATATCTCAAGATCCTATCATGAAAACGAATTTGCTTTCTTCTTTCAAGCCTTTTCAGCTTGACTAGGAAGTTGCACATGAGCAATCTGTGATCTGTTCCACAATCAGTTCCTTATTATATCTTTGCTGTTGCAATCAATATTTGATCATTGTTTGCATTTTAGTCAAGAACTGTCCTTACTCATATTTCCTGACTATAAAAGAAATGCCATTCCTTCTTTCATGTGTCCTAAATGTTAAAAACCATGATTTTCTGACTGAAAGTGACCACTTCCATTCAGTTCAGTTCTCTGATGAAGTTGTCAAAGTATAGTCAATGCATTTTATCTTTCAAAGTGCAAGTACTGAGTTGACCTATATTTATGTTCTTTGTATTTCATGGTCCCATTCTAATTCTCTCTCTTTTCAGTTTTGGCTTTTCTGGTCTTCTTATGGTAACAACTATTATATAGTCTGAAGACTAATCTAGCTATGTCATAAACACCAATAGAATATGTCAAATGATTCTCAATGATTCCTTGAAAGTATGTTGAGGGCTCCTTATTATCAATATATATATATATATATATATATATATATATATATATATATATATATATATATATATATATGTAGGTCTCTAGTTGTTCGGGTTTTCTCCCGCGTAGAATTGGAGATGTCTTGGCGACGTTTCGACGAAGTCACATTCGTCATCTTCAGGCTGCTGCTGACTACTTCAGGTTTGGTGTTTCCAGGAGTAGTGTGGGATCTTGGCTGGCTGTTTGTTCCTTATAACTGCTGGTAGGGGATTAAATTTTAACTGCCAGTAGGGGATTAAGTTTTAACTGCCAGTAGGGGATGAAAACTGATTGAATGGGGGCTTGGGTGTGTCTTGATTAGGTGGAAGTGTGTCCTTATTTGGTGGAGGGGTGTTCTGTTCTGATTGTTTGGGGGGTTGTGTTTCCTGTGAGGGTGGGAGGGGTTTTGAAGAGGCTGATTGTGCTTTAGCAGTCTGGCTTCTGGTTCTGGGTCGTGCCTCCTCATCAGTTTGTGTTTTTTGGTTGTTTTCTTTGTGGATGTTTTTTGGTAGTGTTCTGTGTGGCTATTGTGAGTGTGGGCCTGGTCTCAATCTTCATGTTTGGGATTCGTTTGTTAATGAGGGCGGGTTTCCAAAGGGCTGGCAGGCGGGAGGTGTCGTCTCGCCTGTTCATGCTATGTGGGTGTTTTTCTATTTCGATTGCTTCCCTGATTATACGGTTGTTGAAGTGTTCGGCCTTGGCGATGGTTCTGGTCTTATTGAAGTCAATTTTATGTCCTGTGGCTTTGAGGTGTTGGACCAGGGAAGAAGTTGGTTCTTCTTTTTTGATTGCATTTTTGTGTTCTTCAATGCGTGCACTTATTCTTCTGTTGGTCTGTCCGATGTATGTGGCGGGGCAAGTAGTGCATGGGATTTCATATACTCCTTGATTTTCTAATTCAATTTTGTCTTTGGGGGTTACAACCCCCCCAAACACATCCTGGATCTAACCAACCACTGCCTATCTAACACATACTTCATTCACAATGGACAAAGATACAAACAGATGGAAGGAGCACCCATGGGATCACCCCTCTCACCTGTCATTGCCAACCTCTACATGGAAAACTTTGAAACCCAAGCTCTAGAAAAATCTGATCACAAACCTAAACTCTGGCTCAGATATGTAGACGACACTTTCATAATCTGGCCACATGGGAAAGAACAACTGGACATCTTCCTTACACACCTCAACAGCCTACACCCCAAAATACAGTTCACCATGGAAACAGAAGCAAACAACCAACTCCCCTTCCTGGACGTCTTAGTCTACAGGAAATCTAACGGCTCCCTAGGACACACCATCTACCAGAAGAAAACACACACCAACCGCTATCTGCACACACTCTCACACCACCACCCAGCCCAGATCAATTCCGTAGCCAAGACACTCATCTCCAGAACAAAACGCCTAGCTGATGAACAACACCTAAAAACCGAACTACACACTCTCACCAACGTACTGACATCCAATGGATTCCAAAGAAATAAGATCACCAACCTAATCCAAAAAGAAACCCCCACTAAAGTCCAGGACAGAGAACAAGAAAATGGAAAAGCCCTCCTCCCATACATAAAAGGCACCACAGACAAAATCAGCAAAATCCTCCGCAAACACAACATCAAGACAGCATTCTGCACAGACCGGAAAATATCCACCATCCTAAGAAACCCCAAAGACAAAATTGAATTAGAAAATCAAGGAGTATATGAAATCCCATGCACTACTTGCCCCGCCACATACATCGGACAGACCAACAGAAGAATAAGTGCACGCATTGAAGAACACAAAAATGCAATCAAAAAAGAAGAACCAACTTCTTCCCTGGTCCAACACCTCAAAGCCACAGGACATAAAATTGACTTCAATAAGACCAGAACCATCGCCAAGGCCGAACACTTCAACAACCGTATAATCAGGGAAGCAATCGAAATAGAAAAACACCCACATAGCATGAACAGGCGAGACGACACCTCCCGCCTGCCAGCCCTTTGGAAACCCGCCCTCATTAACAAACGAATCCCAAACATGAAGAATGAGACCAGGCCCACACTCACAATAGCCACACAGAACACTACCAAAAAACATCCACAAAGAAAACAACCAAAAACACAAACTGATGAGGAGGCACGACCCAGAACCAGAAGCCAGACTGCTAAAGCACAATCAGCCTCTTCAAAACCCCCCCCACCCTCACAGGAAACACAACCCCCCAAACAATCAGAACAGAACACCCCTCCACCAAATAAGGACACACTTCCACCTAATCAAGACACACCCAAGCCCCCATTCAATCAGTTTTCATCCCCTACTGGCAGTTAAAACTTAATCCCCTACTGGCAGTTAAAATTTAATCCCCTACCAGCAGTTATAAGGAACAAACAGCCAGCCAAGATCCCACACTACTCCTGGAAACACCAAACCTGAAGTAGTCAGCAGCAGCCTGAAGATGACGAATGTGACTTCGTCGAAACGTCGCCAAGACATCTCCAATTCTACGCGGGAGAAAACCCGAACAACTAGAGACCTACATACTAACACCCGCGAAAACCTCAGAAAACATATATATATATATACACACACACATACATACATACATACATACATACATACATACATGGTTTTCTTGGTAGAGTACAAAAGCTTTAGTTAGGATGACTTTATGCTTTGGTTCACCTGGTATTATAAATTCTTCATTATCCTTCCCAGGAGCATACAGACACATGCACATATATACTGTCATGATGAAGTCAATACAGTAGGATTTGAGAGGAAATCAAATCATTATATGGTCCAAAACAGTTAATTTTCTATAGCAAGTTCAGTCCATTTAATTTAGAAAGAAACTAACTATTGCTTAGTTAATAAATGATGTGAATAGAATTTACTTATTAATCTTGTGTATCTGTATTACTCAATCTGCATTTCCATTCCCAGCAATCTTTTTTTAAGATTGCATATTTACTGCAATCAAATATTAGAGAATTCAAGGAACTTTTTAATCTGCATATATCCACATTATTCAGTCTTTTTCAGTATTATGACTATAAATGTAACCAACTTCAAAATGTAACAAGAATTTGAGCATCTCTGTTCCCCACTACAGCTCATATTACAGAAGGCTATATGAAATATGTAACATATGGTGTATGACATATGACCTAAATAGCTCTTTATAGGAATAAACAAGCAGTCAAACAGTTGAACTGATTTTTGTAAATGTTATGCAAATACTTGAATAAGTCTGTTTCTTTGCATAATCTAAAATTAGAAATGTGTTTGTGGGTCTCTCCCCCCCCCCTCTCTCTCTCTGTGTGTGTGTGTGTGTGTGTGTGTGTGTGTTTGCAATGAAGGATAATGGAGGATAATAGAAAATGCTCCAAAGAAAATGGCTATCCATGTAGATAATTAAAAATAAAGTGTTTGATCAGAAAGAAAACTTCTCTGTTGCTTGCTGCCATTCAAACCTTAGATGGGGTAGCTTGCAGTGTGATTGCAATAGTAATGGGAAATGTGGCTCTGTTCTCTGATGCTGAGTCGTGATTGAAGGCACTGACCTGCCATAGACTTATAATAGGGGAGCAGGTGTGGCAATGATGGACTTTAATTTCCTTTAATAAACCTTTTATGTGCCACACTTTTACTGCCATTCCATGCTCTCCAAGGTCCTGCACATAATAGGTTCATTACTTTTGATTACTATAGTCTATTGAGACAAACAACTCCAGATCACACTATATATTATGTGCAGTTAAACCAATACAGACTATTTATCCAATGTGCTGTATTTCACCTGCAACTCTGCTGAAAAAAATTAACAGCCACTCTTAGAAGTTAAAACTATTTTTTTTTAAAAGCAGTTAGAATTCCATCCTCATCATTTCATAATAAATGCTACACCAATCACTGCAATTCTTTTTTTAATTGTGAAATAAACAAAAAGAAGTGCAGAGAATTCTGGCTCTTTTTAAGCAGCGTTTATTTGAGTTTTTATTTGGTCATGAATATTTAAATACCACACAGTGGGTGCAAAACACTAGTCAAATCAATATAGGTGATTTTTTTTCTATTGATTTTCTTTCTTTAGGAAAATCATTTGAATTTATGACAGATGTTTAAACAGATTAAGATTAATCTGGCTAGGCCTATTTAGTATGATGAACATAGCACTGTAAACCCATCATCACGGGCTGAGGGTGTCTGCTGCATATAAAGTAGTCCTTAGAAAACTCAAATCACCCTCCCCTTCCCCCAACTTCCTCAAAAAGCTGAAGTTATTTACTATGTCCCAATGCAGTGCAGTTTTCCATCCATTCAATGGCATATTTTAAAGAGTTGTGATGCAAAGTTGGGCAATTACTTCCATTCTCTTCAAAAGTCTACTTGAGCTCTTTGATAGAGCCTTGTTTTATGACACATTGCTAAATATTAAGCAGCCCTTTCTTAATAAGAAAAATTGAAATAAATCAACTGGCTATTTAACTAAAGTAATTGAATGAAGAATATACTCATATTGTGGTAAAAAATATATGTCAAGATGGAGGCTGAAATGGTACAATCAAAGTTCCAACTCATTTATCTGATGCACATAAAAAACAGGTGGAGCTTCATTCACATTATCACAGCCACCATCTTGTTGTAGTTTTTTAAATCACATTTTGCAGACCCTCCTACTTTGGGGCATGGTACTCGAGCCGCCTTTTATTAACTCAAGCAATACTACATTTTAAAAATAATAATTTAGCATCCTTTCTCCATTAAAACATACCACATTTTTCAGTATGCAGCAACAACAAATAAGAAGCAGCAGAATATCACCATAATCCAGCATATCACATTTTCTCCCAATTGCTGAACACTACAAGGTAAATATTACTATATCCTTTCTTAATTCTACTTGTGCGCCAAACAACTACCTAATTCAATTTTTTCAACCTGGTGCCCACTATTAAATGTAGTGTCTTCATTATACTGCTGTTTTTGCATCATGCTTTCCTATTGTTTTTCATGCATTGTCTTTTATTGTAAAGCCACTCAGAGCTAATGTTAAACGGGGTATCATACAAATCTCAACAACAACAATAATAACACTAGTCAGTGTGATTATTGGAAGTTGACAACAAATCTGGAGAGAAATTAATTAAGAAATCAGTCAACCTGATATGATTATTTTTCTGAACTCTAGAAGCATTGACACTACTAAAGACAAAATGTTTGATGTTTCCTTAAATAGCTTGTACATATTTTAAGTTTTCAGAGCATAATGAACTGAAATAAGCATTCCTAAAATAATGTTCTATAATTGTAAGACAAATATTAACATTTATAGGTTGGTTGTATGGATGAAATGACCATGAAACAGCAATTACATCTACCCTGTGGAATAGCATATACCTGGAAATTCAGATTATTCCAAACTTGTTAGCCTTTTGCGAGGCACTGAAGACCTAACTGTTTCCCCAGATGTCTGGATCAAGAGGTTAAGTTAGTATTGATGCATTTTCTTTTCTTTCTTTTTTCTTTACTTTTCTGTCTTTTTTGGGGGGTAAGTGGGGTTATTTTTATTTACTCTTGCATGCCAGTTATTTTACATTGTAACCTTGAGTTTTAATTCTGTACATTATCCAAGTCACCTGTATGAGATGGAATGTAAGTATGATTGGTCACATCAAATATATCAGCCATCTAATCAATTGATAAGTTTCTTTGATTCCAGTGGAATTATTTTATAATGTATATAACATGCTCTCCATTGCACATTATATGTATGCTCAAATTTATATTTGTCAGCAGTTTGAGATAGGTCAAACAGAGCCTGAATAGAGCCAAATTGGTGCAGGTAGCAGGCTAGAAACTGTGAGTTCTTGTCCTGCCTTAGTCTCTCTCTCTTAGTCCTAGGAAGGAAGCAAAGGCAAACCACTTCTGAAAAATCTTGTCAAGATAATTTAAGTCTAATCCAGACAGTTGCCAGAAGTTAAAAACTGACTCTAAGGCACACAAATGCAGGTACACATACACGCACCCTGAAGATATTCCAGCATGGTATTTGATTGTTGTAGGGCAGGTGTCAAACTTGTGTCATCATGATGGTGTCACATGATGTATCTGGACTTTTTCCCCTTCGTGGGTGTGGCCAGCGTGTGACACATCTGGCTCATGGACCAGGAGTTTGACTGCCATGTTATAGGGTATTAAAGCAAGCTCACAAAAGCCTCTCCAAATTTCTCTCTGTCCCACCTTATTGAAAGCAAAATCAATGCAGAATTGAGTTTCTTTCTTATTCTTGCTTCAGTTCTGTGTAATCTTTTTTGTAAATCACTCTGATAGTTCTTTCATACCTTTTTCAAAGCCCTGTCTCAATTACTTTATACCATCAGATCAACAAGACTCCTTCAGTATGTTTTCAATTCATCTGATCATAGAGAAAATATATCCTTTCTCTACTATACCAGTAGTGTAGATTTTTACTGACATTGTAGCTTATTCTTATTCTTGGTTTTTAGTTTTCCATGTGCGGAGTGTTTGATTAATTGACTCTAACAGAATATCAAACATCTGCAGTTTGAAAAGAAACAGCTTGGTGATAAGAAGGCTGAAGAGTTATGGCCATGCAGTTCCATTCTTTCGTTTTCTCATGCCTCTTTGGTCTATGTAATAATCTACTAAAAGCTTGCTTACTTCACACACACACAGACACAGAGAGAATGCACGTGGTTACCCATTGCACAAAGTAACACTGAATGGCATAGAAAACTTGGAAACAATTTAGTAAACTTAACACAACAATGATCCCAACTCATAAAAAGACAAAATAAGCCAGCATAAACTCACCTAACCCCCAACCCAAATGCCTGAAGGAACATCCAGGTTCTTGATCTCTTACCAAAAGCTAAGAGGGTTGGGGATCATCCAAATGAAACCATAACGTATCATAAAGAAGCAAAAGTTCCAACTAGTTCCTTCCTCTATTTGACCAAACTTTGTTCAATATGTAATAGTTTGAATCTGCATTCTTTTGAACTGCATTTTAAAAATTGTAGGGGGGAAAAAGCACAGTGAAATAAACTGAACTATGTCATTCTAACCATAAGTTGGAAAACAGATAAGCATTTCTTTTTTTTAATGTAATGGCATGATTTTAAAAAGTTTCTTTGACATCATTAAAAATAACATACTTGAAATTTGAAAAGTAAAACTGTAGGAGGAAGAAATTTTGTTAGGCTTAAAAGATGAGAAGCTTATATATTACTTTTATGTGGAGTTTACATTGTAATTCCCAATAGCCTACTAAAAGCTGCCATCTTAAGTACACTTATTGGGATGCATATTTCACCCACAGACATAAAATATGTGATTTAATCAAGAGTTCCTTTAAGTACGTGTTCACACAATAGAGCATTATAGTTCATTTGACTAATGATTTTCATTTTAATAACGCCTTCAAAGAGCTTTTATATTCACTAGTGACAGGCAATGTTTTATGTGATCTTAAAATGAAAATATTATGCTTTGCCCTTAGTTTCTGGGAGCAACATTTTTTAATATTTTGGAGTAAAATGCAATGAGATCATATGCAATTAAGGAAAAAAGTATATAGCAAAGCAAACCCCTCATAAATTCTGCAAAGTAACCAATATTTTCATATTAGACAGTAAATGTATCACTATGCATATATGAGTGTGTATATGAGCAGACATAAACGCTCATGGTTTTGTGTACAAATAACTTTTGACATATCCATTTTAAATTTCAATACTTCAATACTGAACTCAGTTTAACTTAACAGAATTAAGTATACATGATTTTGGTACCACTGAGTTTAATTGTCCAACTTTTAAACCTGAAACATTTCCCAGTTTTAACCTGCATAATCAAAACACAGACCCAAGTAAACTGCACATTTGATTGAGCTCTTGTTTAGATTTCTGTTTGCAGTGAGCATTTTATAGAAGTACGTATAGGACTACATATACTGTAAGCAGCAAAAGTGATCCTCCAAACTTTTGCCCATCTTGTTATAAACGTTAGACATTCACAAAAAAGTTGCAAGCATCAGCTGAATGATTTTGTTCTTTGTGGCTAAAAACAAAGGAGTTTGAACTGTCTCCTGCCCTCCATCATGTTCCCAAATCAAATTGCTTGCTTTTATAAAATGAAAATGAAGATTTTGATCAAAACCTTAAAATGAGCCTTGCAATTTGAAGCTCTTGCTTGCAATTGATAAAATGAAAAACATTTTCATGAATAAAATGGCCTTAAGTGAAAAAAATTTCAATATGTTTATGTTCTTAGTTTATTAAATTTTTTTGTTGCCCATCTTGCCTTAGGACAACTTTAGAAGACTTACAAGTTAAAAGCAATAAAACTGTACAGGTGTATGTCTATCTGCATGTATGTATATGTGTATCTATACAATACAATACAATACAATACAATACAATACAATACAATACAATACAATACAATACAATACAATACAATACAATAGCAGAGTCGGAAGGGACCTTGGAGGTCTTCTAGTCCAACCCCCTGCCTAGGCAGGAAACCCTATATCATTTCAGACAAATGGCTATCCAACATCTTCTTAAAGACTTCCAGTGTTGGACTTCCGGGGAGGGACCTTGCCGTCGGCGGCGGCTTAATTGAGCTGCCCCCAGATTTCTGGTTCGTTATCTATTTAATATCCAGTAGATATCTCTTTCTTCAGGCAAGAAAAAAGCAGAGAGTGACCCAGTCAGTAAAAGCCTTCTTTGAAGTTTGCAGTTTTTTTGGGGGGGGCTGCGAACAGAGGGGGAGAGACAACCAAGGCTGAGTCATTTAACTCCGGCCAGAAAACCTCAGCTGTTTTTTACAGCACAAGGCAAGGAGACCCCCCCCCCTTAGGACAATTTTTGAAACTATGTTATTGGAAATTAATACAAGCAGAGCCCGAACCTGAGAACTTTATTTGCTTTTCCTACCAAAATACTAGCTTCAACGTTATAAAAAATTCCTTTGTGTAATTGCTTTCAAGATGGCGATCTTATAGCTTTCACATTTGTATATGCAAAACATAATACTTTCTGCAATGCAAATAAACCCGGCAGGTGGTTGGCTTACCAGATTAGGAAAAAAAGAAAAAATCGAAACGTATCCAAATTGCTTTATAGAGGGAAGGAGGTGTTTCAACAGGAGGAGATTCAAAAGACATTTCGAGAATTTTATACAGAACTGTACAAGGAGGACAAAATTAGGGGTTTAGACATAGATAAATATTTAGATAAAGAGAAAATCCCCCTAGTTAGAGAAGAATTATAGACCTATCTCATTACTTAATGTAGATTATAAAATTTTTACTAAAGTATTAGCAAATAGGTTAATGGTGGTTATTCAACAACTGATACATACCGACCATCAGGCTTTATACAGGGGAGGCAGATGAAGAGCAATGTTAGATTAATCATTAATGCTTTAGAATACTTGGGAAAGAATAATCAAATCCCTGCCGCACTCACATTTTTGGATGCTGAGAAGGCCTTTGATCGAGTTAATTGGCAATTCCTGTTGAAGATATTGCAAAAAATGCAGATAGGAGATAGTCTTTTACGGTCAATTGCTGCAATATATCAGCAGCAAACAGCCCAAATCATAGTCAATGGAAGTTTAACAGACTCCTTTCAAATCGAAAAAGGTACAAGACAGGGCTGTCCTTTGTCCCCACTATTGTTCATTATAACTTTGGAAGTATTGCTGAATAAAATACGGGGCCTGGATGGTTTAAAAGGGATCAAGATTAGACAGCAAGAATATAGAGTCCGCGCCTTCGCGGATGATCTGGTCATAATATTGGAACAACCGCAGGAATCCAGTACGATCTTAATGAATACAATTAATTAATATGGTCAAGTCTCTGGCTTTAAAATAAATTTAGGAAAAACTAAAATATTAGCCATAAATATGGATACTAAACAAAAGGAAGAATTAGGAGCGATGCTAGGATGTGAGGTAGTTAAGAAAGTCAAATACCTTGGAGTTAATATTCTAACTTCAAATGGGAAATTATACAAGCATAATTATGAACCACTTTGGCATAGTATACAGACGGAGATGAAAAGGTGGGAGAAATTGCATCTATCCTTGCTGGGTAGGATAGCTGCAGTAAAAATGAACATCTTACCAAAATTTTTATTTCTTTTTCAAATGTTACCAATACTTAAAAGAGATGCGAATCTTTTAGAATGGCAGAAGGGTATCAACAAATTTGTATGGGCAGGAAAGAAGCCGAGGGTAAAGATGAAAATAATGCAAGATGTACGTGAAAGAGGAGGATTGAAATTACCCAATTTAAAATTATATTATGATGCAGTGGCATTATCTGCAATCAGTGACTGGACCCATTTAACCAATGATAGAATATTGAATATCGAGGGACATGATTTGGTATATGGTTGGCATGCTTATTTGTTATTCAACAAAAAATTAGATAAGAATTTTAAAAATCATATTTTAAGAAATGCTTTATTGCGGGTCTGGAAAAAATATCAACACAGACTAAACGATAAGCTGCCCATGTGGGCAATTCCTAGACATGCAATTCAAAATATGAATATAGAACAAAAACACGATAGAACCACTTACAGACAACTTCTCACTTCAGAAGGGGGGGGGGTGTTACAATTAAAATCTTTAGAGACACTTAAAGAGGAGAAGGTAGTTCAGACATGGTTTCAGTATGGCCAATTACAGGCTAGGTGGAAAATAGACCAAAAAACTGGCTTTGAAACAGTTGAGGATAATTTGTTTAAACAAATAAGAGATCAAAGCTTAATGCATATAAAGAGGATATATAATGTATTAATACAGATGGATTCCGAAACGGAACTGATTAAAGACTGTATGATAAAATGGGCACAGAATATTGAGGAACCAATAATGTTGGACACATGGGAAAGAATATGGGTAAGAAATGTGAAATTTACACAAGCACAAAACTTGAGAGAAAATTTTTATAAGATGTTTTATAGATGGCATTTAGATCCCAAAAAGCTCGCTTCTATGTATCCGAATGTACAGCCTAAATGTTGGAGATGTGGTTCCCTTGATGCTACATATTTTCATATATGGTGGACATGTCGAAAAGTTAAGGCATTTTGGATAAAACTGTGGTGGATTATGCAAAATATCTTCAAAAGAAGGATAAAATTCACCCCTCAGTTATTTTTACTAGGTATATGTACTGATTTTACAGCGGTAGAGACTAATTTGGTTCTGTACTTAATAACTGCAGCAAGACTGTTGGTGGCGCTATACTGGAAGAAGGAAGACGTACCTACAACTCAAGAATGGACTTTGAAAGTTATAAACTTAGCCGAGATGGCAAAAATCTCAGCATATCTTAAAGATCACTCAAACGAGAGATATAAACGAGACTGGAAAAAATGGATTGACTATACACAAAGCAAATATGGGACTAAGAAATTCCAGATAGCATATGCTTAAGATTAGTAATAACTTAAACTGTTTAAAGTTTGGGTAACAGTAAGAAGCTGAGTTCAACGCAGAGATCCTTTCGATCCTTTTCTTATGCTTTGTTTTTAAGATACCTTAGACTGTGTTTGTTAAAAAGCTATACCGTGTACGGGCTCTGGGAAGTCGGGGGGAGGGAAGGGAGGTGGGGTTTTAGGGGGAGGGGGGAAATATAATATGTCTTAGATCTCAAAGCACATGATTGCACTTGTATAATGTGGCTTTTTAATGTTAGTGTAAAAATAGGACAAGCTGAATATATTGATAGACAATAGAAATACACCGAAGGGAGGAGTAGAGTGAAAGAAGAAAGAGGGGTAGTGAGGGTGGGAGAGAGGATTGGAGGTAGGAGGAGAAAGAAGGGAGGGAATGTATTGGGAGAGAGGAGCGATAGAGGGGGAGAGGAAGTAGGTAGTAGAGGGGAATGTTGGAAGGAAGAATGTAAGTTGGAGGGGGTGAAAGAGGGTGTATGGTGGGTCAAGGTGGCATATTGGGTTTGTATTTTGGGGGGTATGGTCTATGAAAGCGAGGGCTGTGTTTATTATTCAATGTTATATGCCCTGGTCATGCACAGTATACATGTGATTGTATGAAATGAAATGGAAATGGAAATAAACGTATTTAAAAAAAAAATTAAAGACTTCCAGTGTTGGGGCATTCACAACTTCTGGGGGCAAGCTGTTCCACTGATTAATTGTTCTAACTGTCAGGAAATTTCTCCTCAGTTTTAAGTTGCTTCTCTCCTTGATTAGTTTCCACCCATTGCTTCTTGTTCTACCCTCAGATGCCTTGGAAAATAGTTTGACTTCCTCTTCTTTGTGGCAACTCCTGAGATATTGGAACACTGCTATCATGTCTTCTTTCTATTAAACTAGACATACTCAGTTCCTGCAACTTTGTGTAAAATCCTGATTAGAATAGGGTGACTGCAGTGCTTAAATACCTTGTATTTAATATAATTTCTAGTTTCACCATCATTCAAATATGGGCTCCAATTTGTTTTTTTTTTAAATTTTGTGTCTGACTGGGATTGAGCTTATACAAACAATTTTTTTGTGTGATGAATAACGTGACTTGATTGATTGGAGCAGATAAGAATTATTTAGGAACCATGCAACCTACTCTTCTTTGTAACATAAAAATATGAAAGTAAATAAAACTGTTGAAGCAAAATAATAAATATCTGATCACAATCCCTCTTGATTTCTACTTCTTCTTCCCTTATAAATTTCCACTTGATATTATAGATATACCTGCTGCTTTACTATAAGAAAGTTGATAATCTGGTGTCCATTTACACTTGGATAGGAAGAAAATCAGATTGATGGATTGCTATCTCAAATGACTCTTCGGGTTACAGAAGAGGCCAAGGACTATGTTTATGGCAGAAAATCCTAACATTAGAATAATAAATCTATGTCCACACAGAGATTATAACATTGTAACTTAGTAAAAAACAAATTCCTAGGAGCTTTCTAGGTTGCCCACTACTATTGGCCTTCTTGGTAAGCAAGATGTCAATTTCATTATGCTTTATAAAATGTAGATTGAAAGAAAATTATAACCATCCGAAAAGAATAAAGCTGGTTAAATACATTTTATAAGAACTCATGAACTAATTAAACTAAGTACAATTGGATGAATATTAAATTTCATATTTTACATACTTATACATGTTACAGAATTAAAATGTGGATAATAATAATTTTGAGGTTAAGGAAAGAACAATATCATATTATGAGATATTAGCAGATACTTAATAATGAAAGAAAATTAAAAGTCAGTTTAGAATGTTACTTTAGAATATTATCTGTATTGTTTTCGTTTTTAAATCAGCTATACATCAACAGCATCAAAGCTGTAATTAGAGTATTTTCTCTGATGCTTTATAGCTTTCAGGATTTTGAAAGCTGCTTTTGCACACATTATTATTCATATGATCATTAATGTTGTTGCACCCTCAAAATGAAAAATAAATGATATGAATCTGACTACTGTACCAATATTCCTGTTCTCCGAAACTAGAATAGACAAGTTTAAATGCTAAACCTAAATAAGAGAGAGTTTTAATTTGAGACTATGCACCTTTCTATGATCCTTTCTATGATAGCATGGTAAAAGAGGACATCTATTTTCGAAAAGGGATCTAAAATTCAAAACTGGGTTAACAGTGGAATACATGTTATACCAGAGACAAGCTTGAATGAGTCTTTAATGAGGATGATTTATTTTGATTCTCACTTCTGATTTTGGAGTTGTCACTGCTGTTGTATACCTCGTCCACGCAACTTTGCACAACTGGCAGGACTGAATATAAACCAAAGCCATATGTTTATGTCCTTTTGCCAAACGATTACAGCAAATAGTTCTATTATTCCCTTAGGTAACTCATGTGTGCCAAGGATTTCTATTAGTCTGCTTTATCAAGGCATCAGAGGGTAAAGTCACAGCTTTATGAAATGGGGGTGGGATGGGGGCAGGTGCTAACTTTATATCTTCAGAATAAATATGCACAAATCTTATGCTCTTTAGTAAAAATAATTTTTGTAAGAAAAATAAGTATCTTTGGGGTTTTATAGTACAAGGATATCAGTTTTCTGGATAATTCATTGCAACTACAAAATTTAAAAAGAAAGAAAACTGATTGTTAATACAATGGCAGAGTATAAATAGAATAAAATAACTTTTAGTTTAAAAGAATAAAAGCTTCAATATACTGTGATGGAAGTATTTAATGAATGTTTTGCACAATATTTATTTATGTGAAAATATTTATTTTTAATACGAAGGCATACATGTATATGTGAAAATATCATTGCTGCTTGCCTCATCTGAAAGGGAAAAAAATAGAAGCACCATTCCCTTATTTAAAAGATCCTTTGGGAATTAACTAATCATATTGTCTGAATAAATCAAAAGTTTTAAAATCCAAACAAAATGTCCAAATGAAACAAGTTTGACAAATGAGATAACATACTTTCCACTCAAAACTAAACACCAAAAATGTTATCCCACCTTTGTTTGCTTCGGAGTAAAATTATGTGCAAATTCCAAATGACCAAATCCGTCTCTTGGACCAAAATGTCTTGTCTGACTTAACAGATAATCCCAAAATTCATTCTCTGTAAGAAAGAATGCAAGGTTTACAAATTGTTACTGAAATTGAATTTGGACAATGACTATGTGAAG
This sequence comes from Thamnophis elegans, assembly GCF_009769535.1. Classification (NCBI taxonomy): domain Eukaryota; kingdom Metazoa; phylum Chordata; class Lepidosauria; order Squamata; family Natricidae; genus Thamnophis; species Thamnophis elegans. Next base: position 38,143,277 of record NC_045548.1, read on the forward strand.
CATTGCATGATTCAATGGCCAAAGAATTTGCAGCATAATATAATGTTTGAACAATGGGAAAACATGTGGATGAAGGGTTGCAAACTTACATTAAACTATTATCTAAAAGAAATTGTTTATAAAATGATGCATAGTTGGTATTTAACACCTCCCCCAAATTGTCAAAGATATGCAAAGTGATTTCAAATGTATGTTAGAAATGTAAATACAAAGAAGGAACTTTTCACTATTTTGTGGAGTTCTGATAAGTAAAGAAATACAGTAAAATTCATATTTTACTGCAGAAGATTTTTAAAAAAATGAATATATAATTAAGGTAGAGACTTTTCTTTTAAGCTTAATGGACAAAGAAGTTTTTTGGGGGAGGGGGATCTGGAACCTTGTTGCTATACATATTCACAGCAGCAAGAATGCTTTATGGCTAGAGAGAAGTTCCCTGAAGATGGGCTCCAGCATGAGTCCGAAAGCTCAGAAGAGAAAACCTCTGGTCCTGGTAACCGACCCAGATTGGACTCTGCAGAATGCTTCATGCACAAAAATGGAAAGATATTCTAATTTCCACAATGGATGAATGGGTAAAAGAACTGATGGAACTAACACTGATGGCTAAATTCATTGCACTAACCAGATAAAGTAATATATCTAACTTTTGTATTTTGTACTTGAGATGGAGGGGAAAAAAATGAAACTTTGGATTTTGCAAATCAGAGAATATTTATTTACATATGTTTATCATTTGGTGTTATCATTTGAAAATTCAAAGGAAACTGTACCCAATGTATGTTATGAATTATATTGTAATTCCATGTATGTATGTCAATAAATGTAGTAAATAGACAACTTTGTTTGGAGATGAATTACACAGATCTTTATTTAGAATTTGTAGTTTTACTTAAGTACAATATCAGCAATGTGAACTAAAGATGAGAAGATTCAAATCAGGGAGACTTTGTGTGTTTTCAGGCCATATCATGTGCCATATCATAAAAAGTTATCTTCAGTAAAGAAACATGGGCATCCATATCAAGTAAAGCTTTTCCAAATCATGTGATCTTATGTTATATGCAAGTTTCACCCTTATATTTTTGATTCCATGCATGTGCTTGGCTTGCACACATGCACCCAGCTTAGAAAATGTGGCTAAATAGGACAGCATAGTGCCAGGGTGGGTGGGCAGTGGGCAGGTCTTCACTACCAGTCACCCAAACCAGTCTGAACCGGCTGAATACCATCACTGGTCATGATACAAGTAAAACAAAGAGTAGAATTTGCATTGCAGTATTACATGATTTGTTATTATTTGTGTAATTATAAATATATGAGAGTAATATATCTACTATGCTTTCTTAGATAAAAGGGACAGTATAAACATTGTGGAAAAATATAGTGGGGGGAAAAACAGAGCTGTACATCTATTCTAAAGCTTTATTTCAAAAACATATATCAACTGCTCTTTGAGGATCAATACATTTCTCATATTATCTATCATCTATCTATCTATCTATCTATCTATCTATCTATCTATCTATCTATACACACACACACACACACTTCATAATAATATACTTGGAAAGTACTATAGAAATTTCATTATTGTTACTGTAATATTGAACAGCTTTAGATATGGGACACTTATAAGTCAATAATTATATGATATAAACTTAGGAAACACAATGGATTTGCTAATGGTTTTCTCCAGCTGAAAGAACTACAAGGTTTAATTCTTACCCTGACATCTGTTTATAATTTAAGCAAAGAAGTGTAAAATATAAGAAAAAAAGGTATATATAATGCTGGCTAAGGTGCTAGTCTAGAAGCAGCAAGAACCAAGGTGTAGTATTTCCTTGGCCACTGATGGCATCTAAGTGAGTTTGGGCCAGTCACTGCTGTTGTTTTTTACTGAAAGACCCTGGGCTATGAATATCTGATTGAAGAATAAACCTTGGATATGAACTGGCTGCCTATTACTAAAAATGGCAGATGGTGTTGTCCTTTCTTAAGCTGACAAACCACTGAAACCACTCAGTGCTTTCAGGAACTGCTGAAGCCAGACACTTTTAATATGCAGCCTTTTCCCAACAGTTTTCAGCAGTTCCTGAGACCATTCAATAGTTCGTCCGCTTGAAGAAGAACAACAATGTCTGCTATAGACAGTGTGTTTTTAAATACAAGTTCTGACCTACATACAAATTTGAGTTAAAACCTGGGAATGCCTCAAATTCATGATAGGGCCTGGGAGATGATGATAACCTTCTGGCTGAACATTCAATTCTTTCCAGCTGGCCTTCCTTCCATAGTTCTGATAAATAACTTCTACTCTCCCTGGAAACATAAGCTGGCATTGTATGGACTTTCTCCATTGTTTTTAATCTCATTAGGCTATGATCAATCCAAACAATTGGTTTTCAATAGAATAAGAGCTATGGAGTTCCAGTTAGACGTTAATAGGATACTTCTACATAATAGAAATGGGATAAGATAGGGTATATGGCAATCAGAAAGATATCTGAGAGATCTAACTGTCCCTAAGTTCAAATAGAATTTTTAGAGGTAGATTTAAGCACTATATCAGCAAGGCTGATATAATAAAATCCCCCCAGCAGAATGAATATGTACATGTGGTAATATGGAAGTTGAAAACATTACACATGTTTTATTACGCTACAAATACTATAGGGCTATTAGATCAAAATACATCCTCCCCAGGCATGAAAACTTCTTACCTTTGCTACTGGTTCAGAACCAGGAGCACTTGCATGCGGGGCTTCTGCGCATGCACAGAACCTTCTGCTCATGCACAGAGCATCCGTGATGATGTCTGGGCAAGTGGGCGGAGCTCCCCACTGCCAATACTACCAGTTCATCCGAACCAGAGCAAACTGGCAGAATATCACCTCTGATCCTTCCCATAATAGAGTGATTCCTAGGTAGACCATATAATTTTTACATGAATTCTCCAGGACTTAAATCCTGGCATTACTTGTACAGTAGCCAAATGTTTATGCTACTACAATGAAAATAAGGCAAAACCGAATAAAGAAGTAATGACTCTTATTTTCACTAATATTTTGTTCAGTTGTACTTTAATAATTTTTGGTGAATATATATTTGTTATATGGTCTTAATACTATATGTAGGCTTTATTAATATGTAGATTAACAAATACAATCGTGTTTTAATAGGGATGTGTTAATAGGGATATACTCTGCATTTTATTTACTTAACACTAGTCAATATATATTTGTGCTCATTTGCCTTATTTTGATTCTGATTCTACTTATTATCTTTCATTCCTTTTTGGCTGTTTTATGTTGCTGGTCATAGAATGAATAAATATTACATGACATTACATGAGTCCCGAGGGAGTGGGCGGCATAAAAATCCCAATAAAGTCAAAGTCAAAGACATGAGTTAAAAGCTGAGTTAGGAACAAAATTTGTTCTTGACTAGTGTGGCTGCCTGCATAGAATTGGGTGGTTAAAAAGACTGGATCAAAGTGATAGATTACAGTTCATAGTTTTCAGTAAAGAGACGTTCATTTTCAGTGGATTGATTTGTAATGCACACACACACACACACACACACACACACACGTAAAAGAACGTGTGTGAGAGTGTGCGTATGTATAAGTAATTTTTTAAATATTGTTCTACCAGGTCAAAGGTCCAAAAAGACTAGAGTCCTACTATTAACACCAGTTCTGGCATACAAAATGCCTTATGCATAATTCCACTTAGAATCAATACCATTTTTAAAAACTCACAGTAAAAAATATCTAAAACATTATACCACACAAAGTATATATTGGATTGCAGCATCTTTGTCTGCATATCTTTTTTCTACAAGGCAAACTGGACAGTTAAAAATGAATTTTAGAACATTGACTCATTAATATCCTTTAAGGTGTCTTGACAATTTACTAAGGAACATGTTTATAGTCCTGAATGCTACTTAGTCTTGAGCAGTCCATAGTCTAGAATGTTATACAGTTGCAGCTTCAACATGAAGGAAAAACATGAAAAAGGTGAGGAACTTTATAGTTCAGTGTTTCTCACCTTTTACAATTTGAAGAGGTCTGATACAAATTTCCCTAAGCTTGCTGAGAAATTCTGGAAGTTGAAGCTATACATCTTCAAGGCGCCAAAGATGAGAAACATTGTTATAGTTTGAAGATCAGGGCCAGTTAGATGGCCTCATTCCCCAGAAATAAGAGACATCTTGCCTGCCTGTTTGCCTACTTGCTAGTCAACCTATCTACTTCTCTCATACATCAGTATTTTGGTCACTACAGTTTAAGTTGATCCATAGGATTATATTAGTATCTATATGCAATCAAGGACAGCTATGGTAAAGAAACTGATTTAGAGAGCTCCAAAGGATGTTTTCCTCTTTGACTTCAAACTGCTGTAACTATCTAATGATTAAACAGAGCAAAAGTTGGTTGTTCAGAAATTACTGGTATTCCCACTATCTGAAAAGTTGCACTCATTGATTGATTTCTTGACATTGCAGTTTGATAATATAAATCTTCAAGCACAGACCCCTTCTCTTTAAACGTTTTGTAGGTGATCTTGGTTGGATAAGGATATCACTGAATCCCAGTGCATGCAGCTATTCTCATAATTTCAATGAAAACATTAGAACATTTCTATTGTACAAGAAAAGTTTGTGATGGATTGTATTCATTCACCTTTATTTTCAAAATATTTTAGATGTTTAAACTGCATTTTGTATGTTTCATTGAAAGAATGCCTTTGAATTTCCTAGATTGCAATAAAAAACCTTTTATCACAGCATTTAGAAAGAATATTCAGATCAATGGTATTTTGGAATTAACGATGAACAAAGTTATCTTTTGTCAGGATATCCAATTATAAATCTGATGATTTGTTTCTTTAATCTTTTGTTTTAAAAACAAACTGAAGAAGGAAAAGAAGGGATTTAAATTCCTTTTTCTAGCCATATCCCATTTTAGCTCCTTGTTTTTCTGGAAAGGGTATTTTTGAAGCTGAGTGACATTCAGTAATGAGCAGCTAGAATTTCCACAATTGGTGGACATTACTAACTTTCCTACCAATACTATCACTTTGGAGATCTATCCTAGGGCACATCTGGAATTAAGATACCACCAATTTCTTCATGGTGTAAGATTACTTTTGACGCATATTATTTTAGTGTCTATAATTTTGAGTATCTCCTATTGAAGCTGAAAATACTGTTTGTAATATTTATATCGATAATAAGTAGAGGCACATAGAGAGAGGCACAAGTTGAGTTAAGATTCTTTTCCAAATTTGGATGTGTCAGACAGACTAAGGTAAGTATTACAACAAAGAAAGAAAATGGCATTATGGATGACAGGAAATAAATGACCCTAATAACTAAAAGCATGTTAATCTTATAATAGACACACTTCTAGAAAAGTAGGTTGTGTACCCTGATAAGATTTTAATTTACTAATCTAGTTTCTTACAACAGGCACTTTGCATCTGCCTCAGTCCTTTTGTTTGTAATACATTATTCTAAAACAAAAGATTACTGAAAGGAACTCTTTCAACATCCTCAAATTTAGCAGTCTTCCCCCAACACACACACACAGACACATACATACACAGACACAACTTCCTTATTCTCTAATGCTCCATCAGGTTCTATATTTATTAGCAATACAGTTTCTACTTATTTTCCCAAAGATTGCCAATAAAGCTCTAAATCACATGAGGGAGTAGCTGTAAACGCTTGGAGTTCCCTAATGTCAAACTCATTAGCATCCGAATAACCACACGCCAGCACATCATCTGCACAATTGTGAATTTTACTACTTTTAATAACATTTCTCAAAAGACTCATTTTTAACTTTCTTCAATGGCTAGTCCTCAAGGGACAAGGTGCTTCCTGACGCTCACAGCTTCAACTCAAGAACCAGGCCGTTTGCTGTCAGAAGCGTCACCCTCTGCCCTAACCCCATCTGCTGTCTCTTGCTTCCTAAGGGACTGAGAGTTAAGGCAGCACAGCTGAGATCTACTTAGGAAACTGCACTGGGGAGGGTGTAGCTGTGCAGATTGACTGCACAATGTGCTGGATTTCTAAGAGAAGTAGAGATGTTGCAAAAAGAGCTTGGGAAAATATCGAGGAACTACTGGGATTTTATAGCCCCTTTACGTCACTGAACATCAGGAGGTCGGTTTCAAATGGATTGGAGGTTCAGTCATTTCAAATTGTATGGCTTCTTATGAGAGACACATGGATCAATATTAACAGTTAAGTTGTTAAGAAGAGGTTTGGGGAAGTTTCTTTAGCAGCAGATGGAATTTCCCTCTCTTGTCATTTTAGCTATACACTCCTGAAAAAGCACTCTGATTTCCAAGTGGCTATTTTAGATCAATTAATATTTTAAAAATAAGATATGTTTATGTACTGTGATTTTCTGAACCATTTATTTTAAAAAGTTACATAAGTAACACAACTAACATTCAATCTAACTTCTATCTCATTATACAAGTAATCCATTTATTTAATTATTGTCTATACTGCCTAGCAAAAGTTCTACCTGACTATTGTATGTATTGTCATTATTACATATATCCAATGAAACTGGCGGAATGGCCAATCTGTAGTTGAACATTTAAAAGTTTAGACTGCAATAAATTTTCAGTTTATTACAATATTTACTTGTACATCATATAATTTGTTCACGATCAAGTCATCATAATATATATATATATATATATATATATATATATATATATATATATATATATATATATATATATATATATATATATATTTTCACATATTTGAATGTTCTCTCATGAAAATAACTTATGCGTTTAACAAGGCAATCAGAAGAAGGTTAGCATAGGATCAGTTTCAACAACTTGTTAATTTATTACATGTAAATATTTCCATTAATGAGGGAGCCTTCAAAATTCCTCCCCTGAATATGTTGATAGAGAAATGCCACACCTTGTGCTCTGGCTATATATTTGCAGCAGTTGAGTTACAATTAGAGAAGTCAAATTGGTCTGGGCTACTGTTCACTGCAGACTGCTCCTAAGCTGTTTATATCGATCTCACAGAGCACTTTAACATGCACTCTCTTATTGCTGTCTTGGGTGTTAGTGGGCTGGCCAGAGTACAGCACAAACAATCAGAATGGCACTGCTGCTTGCCCATGAGAAAGAAATCTAGATCAAAAGCTCTCAGAGGAAATTGTGTGCTGATAAAGTCTGCAAGCTGTGTGTAAACATTTTAGGAAAGCTCCGAATCTCAGGCCGCATTCTAATTAAAAGTAGAGTTCACATCTGCATGTCATCATTTGACAACTGCCATATGACATCCCAGGTATTTTATGCAGATTAAAAAAACCATCCCTTTGGAGGACTATAGGTTCCCTGCTTATATCAGCCATAACTAGCCTAACTACTTGCCAGTATTTTAGTCAAAGAAGGAAAGGGGAAATGAAAGGAATATATATATATATATATGGGGGGGGGGTATTTGTGGCAAAGGCAACAGTAAAAATATTGGGTTTCTGTCGTGATGGTCTCTTGTGACGACCCGATAGACAGATAATGGAAGCAGCTAGCTTCCTCCCATAATTGGGGCATACCAGGGGTTGTGACACTAATATATGTATGTATGTGTGTGTGTGTGTGTGTGTGTGTATATATATATATATACATTATATATATATTATATATATATATATATATATATATATATATATATATATATATATATATATATATATTATATATATATAATTATATATATATATATAATTTGTGCTAATAAATAAATAAAGGGAGACTAGTATAGATCTATTTCAAGCTATTTAGCTCTCATCAGCCATACCCTTACTGGGATTTGAACCTGGGCTATATTGCATACTAGGCAGACATCTTAGCCATTAGGCCACAGGCTCTTATCCGTTATAGGTGAAGCCAGGGTGAAAGGTATCTATTAGATTTTTACAACCCCTGGTAAGCTAGCTGTGGCTAGCTGATGAGAGCTAAATAGCTTGAAATAGATCTATACTAGTCTCCCTTTATTTATTTATCAGCACAAATAAAAAACACAAATATAACAAAGGCAACAGTAAAAATATTGGGTTTCTGTCATGATGGACTCTTGTGACGAGCCGATTGACAGATGATGGAAGCAGTTAGCTTCCTCCCATAATTGGGGCTTACCAGGGGTTGTAAAAATCATATGTATGTGTATATATATATATATATATATATATATATATATATATATATATATATATGTGTGTGTGTGTGTGTGTGTGTGTGTGTGTGTGTGTGTGTGTGTGTGTGTGTGTGTCTATATATGGGTCTCATATATATATGAGGAGGGGGAGGGGGAGGGAGGCCATTGGGCATTTCAATTCCCTCACATGTAGTGATTTTGCCCCTTTTTATGGATACAGTGGGGCATTTTTCCATGCCAAACTGCATTGAAATATCGGTGCTGAATATTCGGACTGTGTTTGTCAATGATTGGATTTCTATTTCTGACTTTCCATAGAGTTTCAAATCATCCATATATAGTAAATGCGAAATTTTTTCAGCTTCCTTGGCTGTTTCGTAGCCTAATTTCATTTTTTTAAAGATTACTGATAGTGGGATCATTGCAATGATGAAGAGAAGAGGTGAAAGTGAATCACCCTGGAAAATTCCTCACTTGATATTAACCATACCATAGAACTCATTCCCTACTGCCAACTCAGTTCTCCATTGTTTCATCGCCTTTTCAGTAAGGGACGTAATATTTTTGCTAATGCCAGTTGTTTCTAAGCATTTTATGATCCAACTATGTGGCAGTGAGTCAAATGCCTTTTTGTAATCAATCCAGACCATATTCAAGTTCGTTTTTCTGTTCTTACAATTTTCTAATATCATTTTATCAATTAGAAGCTGATCTTTTGTGCCCCTGCTCCTTCTTTTGTTGCCTTTTTGCTCTACTGGCAAGATGTTGTTTGTTTCCAAATAATCCATCATGTTATCTGCAATAATGCCTGTGAGTAATTTGAAGGTTGTTGGTAAGCATGTTATTGGTCTATAGTTTTCAGGTGTTGTTCCTTTAGTTGGATCTTTCTGAATCAAGTATGTTTTTCCAGTTGTCAACCATTCATCAATTTGGCCCTTTTGTAAAATTTCATTCAGTTGCCTGGCCAATATTGCATGTAAACTGGTCAGATATTTGAGCCAGAAACCATGTAATTGGTCCTTTCCAGGTGATGTCCAATTCTTTACCTTTTTAACTCGATTTTTGATCATCTCAGTTGTTATTTCTAATACTTGCATTTGTTTGTTGCCAATGCTTTTCTCAAAGTCATGTATCCACTTTGCTTCCTTGTTGTAGTCCTTTGCATTTTCCCACAATTCTTTCCAGAATTCAACTGTGGCCTGCTTTTCTGGTTTTTCACTTTTGGTGTCACCATTCACATTAAGACTTTGATAAAAACGCCGTTGGTCTGATCGAAATTGCTGATTTTGTTTATATTGGATGATTCGTGCCTCATATCTTTCAATTTTTCTAGCTGTTGCTGTTATCTGCTGTTTTACAATCTCTACAGCTTCATTGATGTTTCTTGTATCCAATCTATATCTTCTGATTAGCCGATCTATGATTTTGTTGTTTTTAAGCCGTTGCTCATGCATGTTCTTTAAGTTACTAGCATCTGCCCTTAATTTTTTGATTTTTTGTTCTAGACGGATTTTCCACTTTGGCTTTGATGCTTTTTCTGTTGTGTGACTAGGTACTTTAATTTTAATGCCTAGTTCGTTAGTGACTATTACAGCTGCGCTGTACATTAACTGGTTTGTTTCCAAGATGGATCCCGGTTCAATTGTTGAAAACACTGCATTAACCATTTTCATGATAGGGGCCAAAATTTTCTTAGGCACAGTTTTTAGTGATGGTAAACGTTGCCTTTCCTCATTAAGCAGAAAATGCTCCATGATCTTATCCTTCAATTCTTTTTGTTTTTGAGTTAGTTCATCAGTTGGTTCAGTGATAACTGGTTCTAGTGGTGGTGATGTTATTTCCTCCCTGAGAGCTTCTTCTGGGAGTTCTACTATAGTGTCTTTAGTTGTGTCTTGAATATCAGTTATTTCCGCTTGTGATATTGTTTTTTGGGTTTTGCAATTTGCCTGAATTTCCTCATGTTCAACTTCACTAAACACTTTATTCCGTATAATAAATCGCCTTTGATCTGCTAGTCGTTGTTCACTAACATTTGAATCTGGATATTGTTGTTTCCATAATTCATACATTCGCTTTAAATATCCTCTTTTTTCTGGCTCTGAGTTGTAGTAACAGGCCATTATGGCACGGTTTTCATCTGCACTATATTTTTGTCGTTTTGTTGGCTGGTCCACTTGTAGCCCACTTGTCGACGGATGTCCAGGGACCCCAACATCCGCCGCGGCCCTTGTTAACCCGCGCGACGACCGATGCGGTATGGAATTCTTATTCGTTTTTTTCACCATATTGTATGGGTTGGCGGGGTTTTTTTTACGGGACCAGATGCCAACCTGATCCCAACCTTCCTCCTTTCTCATCCGGGCTTGGGACCGGCAACGGCGGAGTTGTTATTATTATTATTATTATTATTATTATTTGGTTAATCTTTGGTAAGATTCACAGCCTTTGGGGCTGGTTGGTAGCCTAACAGCTCGAGTACTAACCAAGGACCTAGGAACTGTTAAGGTAACGTCGGAGGATATAAGTTGTTCCAAGTAGGGTGTCAAATGTTCAAGTCAGGTAAATTTAGAATTTTCAAATAGTGAGGTAGCCCTTTAGGTATTGCTGCAAGGGCTCCAATTATAATTGGGACAACACATGATTTCTTTAATTATATTATTATTATTATTATTATTATTATTATTATTACTATTATTGTTGTTGTTGTTGTTATCACAACAACACAATTGTATCACAGCAGCCAGTTCTTTCGCCAGATTTGGCATTGATTACTAGTCAGGCCCCACCCAAGGGCCTAGGACGTCGTAACGTATTTTTGTAATATGCATGTAGATTCAAGCAGTGCGGCTTTTTGCATTTGACTGATGATGATTTTGTCAATTTTTAACTGTTTTAAATGTAATTCCAGTGCTTTTGGAATAGCACCCAGTGTGCCGATTACCACTGGAATTACCACTGCTGGTTTGTGCCATAATCGTTGAATAATAATAATGGCCAACTAATTAAATGCAATGAAAATGAAGTCTACAAATACTTAGGCATTCTGCAGTTGGATAACATGAAGCATGGAGAAGTAAAAACTATTGTCAGGGGACAGTACACCAACAGAGTTAGGAAAATTTTGTAATCTAAATTGAATGGTGGAAATACAGTCAAGGCCATAAATACCTGGGCAATACCAGTTATAAGATACACAGCTGGTATAGTTAATTGGACACAAGATGATTTGGACATTTTGGACCGAAAAACCAGGAAACTAATGACAATGCACTACAGTTTACATCCACGTGGTGATACTGATAGACTGTACCTGCCCCGAAAATCAGGGGGCAGAGGATTATTACAAGTGAAGCAAATAGTTGAAGAAGAAAAACATGCACTGGCTGATTATTTAAAAGAAAGTCAAGAACATCTATTAATCGAAGTAAAGAACAAAAATCTACTGAAGGCCCGACAGACAAAACAAGAATACAGAAAAGATGTGATAAAATCAAGAATGGAGAGTTGGCAGAACAAAGCACTGCATGGACAATTTCTGGAAAAAATAAAAGATAAAGTGCACAGTGAGCAAACTTGGTTGTGGTTAACAACAGGTACATTAAAGAAAGAAACAGAGTCACTAATCCTGGCTGCGGAAGAACAAGCTATCCACACCAATGTCATTAAGGCCAAAATTGAAAAATCCTCTGATGATGCCAAATGCAGACTTTGCAAAGAAGCTGATGAAACTGTTGATCACATCCTCAGCTGCTGTAAAAAAAAATCATGCAGACTGATTATAAATTGCGGTACAATGCAGTAGCACAAATGATCCATTGGAATTTGTGCAAAAATTATAATATTAAAACAGCAACAAACTGGTGGGAACATAAGCCTGAAAAAGTCACTGAAAATCAGATGGTCAAGATCTTGTGGGATTTTCGCATACAAACAGACAAAATATTGGCGCATAATACACCAGACATCACACTGGTTGAGCAAAATAAGGTTACAATCACAGACATTGCAATACCAGGTGATAGTAGGGTTGACAAGAAGGAACACGAAAAAATCACAAAATATCAGGACTTAAAAATCAAAATTCAACGATTATGGCACAAACCAGGAGTGGTAATTCCAGTGGTAATTGGCGCACTGGGTGCTATTCCAAAAGCACTGGAATTACATTTAAAACAGTTAAAAATTGACAAAATCACCATCAGTCAAATGCAAAAAGCCACACTGCTTGGGTCTGCACGCATATTACGAAAATACATTACGATGTCCTAGGCCTCTTGGTGGGGCCCGACTAGTAATCAATGCCAAATCCGGTGAAACAACTGGCCGCTGTGATACAATTCTATAATAATAATTATTATTATTCATTAAACATAAAATTCAGTCAACTGAACATTTTAAAATGTGCCACAAATACCATTGACTGGTACAAATAGTTGATACAAGTTGTTGGCAATGTCCTAGGTATCAACCAAGTATCTTCTTAAAATATATGCTGTTCCGAGTAGCATAGTTTTTGAAGTTCCAGTGGTGTTATTGCAGGAAGCTGCAATTTATTGATGTGTTTTATAATATTCTTGGACATGGTATCAAGTGCCCCGATGACAATGGGTATCACTGTTACATGCTTATCATCATCATCATCATCATCATCATCATCATCATCATCATCATCATCATCATGTTTTGGTCTCATGTAATGCTATTATAATTATTATCAGTGAGGTGCTGGTGAACATATTTAGAGTATTCTAATTCTGTTTTTATTTAGAATTTTACAATTTGTTATAAACTTTACTATTCCAAAATCTTTAAATGATCAGAACATATTCTGGAATGGATTGCAATTTTTTTTTTTGAAGAAAAAAAGATGCTGCAATTTGCAGTTATTTCAGAAAGACAATATGTAGACCTGTGACTATTATAACTATTATATTAATTTGTGCTGGACTAGGATTGTTATATTTAGGGTTGCAAAAGTCCAGATCACCACTAAAAGGAAGAAAAGGAGTACAGAAAATTCTGAATTTGCAGCCCAGATAAAAACTTTTTTTATTTACAGTTGTAAGTATTCTGAGTCACCTGAATGTCGATTGGTCCTACCTACTTATTTACTGTATATTATTTATAATTCATGTAATATTTGTAGGCTACCATCTGCTCTCATGACTGTAGATTAGACTGCTACTAGCAGATAGCATGGGATTTTGTTTATCTGCTGCAAAGATGGGAAGAAATTGCCAATAGGAACTGCAAGGACTTGCACATCTACGAATGAAATATGATATTGAATTTGCTGGAGGGTGGAAGGGACCTGGCTTAATAGCCTGGACTAACCTTGATTACCTTATGGCTCATGGCATATGAATAAGACTTCCCATTATGCTAAATTTTTAAAATGGGTAAAGTATTTATGTATAATCTCAATTTTAAAGGGCATTGTGACCAAGGCTGTTGGGAGGAAATGTTCATGAGTGGAAGGCCACAAGCTTTCAATCCTTACTCTACTATAGAGACCATAGTGCTCTACTTCGAGGCAGAATCTGTACATTCCTTCTATGGACACCTTTTCTGTAAGTAACTGGTTTATTGAATGCCATTAAATTGGATTTAACTCCATCACCAAATGATTGACATCTTGACTTTTCTTTCATCGTAACTAGTCACTCTGGTAAATAACTAGTAGTTCAAATTGAATATAGTCTCTTGTTGAAGGGCCAGATAGGTAGTTGAGATGCTTGTCATGCCATCGCTCAAGTGGCTGTGTAGCAGTGTGATCTCTGCAAATATATCAACCTTCTCTGTTCTTTGTCTCCCAAATGATGTTGGTGAGAGCAAGGCCGAGTCTTTTATTTGCAAAGTGGCTTCCTATGGCAAGCTTTTCTCCCTCCTGTCTTTCTTTATAGGCATTTGGGGACAATATGCTGACACTGTAAACTGCTTAAAGAGGGCTGGAAAGCGGTATATAAGTCTATTGCTATTTCTCAGTCAAGCTTGGCTTTCACAATTACTGACACCTGCCTCTTTATGCTATCAGCTTCCCACTAGACCCAATATTCTACTATGGCCCACAGCTATAAAAGGTTCTACAAACCAGAAGCATACATGAATAAAACATGATTGGATCTTGAAACATAGTTTGGGATCAAGCCAAAAGACTAGAGGTAATGTTTCTTTTTAGCTTTTACACTGTAACAGACACACTGAATTGAGTGTACAATAATCCATAGTGTTTTAAGATTCTTAGTTTAACTCTGCTTGAGCTCTTGGCATGACACAATGAGAACAGGTGAGCTGCTAGCTGTACAAAAAAGACTTTTCACCTCTATAGTTGTCTACACCTTACCTCTGCATGGCCGCTTCTTTCTTTTTCTTTTTGTAATATCTAGCAGCAACCTGTATTGCCTTGTATAAGCTATTTTGCTTAGCAGGAGGGTTTAACTTTTACTTGATTTAAGCTACAAAATCTGCCACAAAGATACCCAACTCCTTATGTTAATTAACACAACTGCATTTAGATACTGTTGTGGATGATAGTTCCAACACCTTGTGCTTTAAGAGAGAGAGAGAGAGAGGCAGAGAAGGAGGGAGGAAGAGGTGCCTGCTGTAAACATTATAAACATATTCAAATAAGCTTAACACAATCTGCCATGCTTATTTCTGCCTAGATCATGGACCAGCGAAATGGTTAATGCAAATGGATTTATAATTTGCTTTGGGGGGCCAGTTTCTTCTCCTTATTTATTAGCCCAGCTGATGGGGCAGATTTGATGAGGCACTTCTGGAATAATTGAGTCATCACACAAAGAAGGCTGCTAGCATTCAGAGTGGTTTTATCAGCAGCAAGCAGGCCTGATTACTGACAATTACACTCTGATCCGGTGATGGAGGAGAAAGAGCCAACGAGTGGGAAATGTCCGTGTTTCTATCCAGGAATAATTTCTACATTCATTTTACATGCTAAGTGTTTCCTATCTCTGCATAATAAACTGTAAACAGGAATAGATGGCACAATGTGCCTTAATATTTCCTGGTAATGAAGACACAAACGTACAGTGAGTGCTGATAAATATAGATGAAACATAAGCTATTCTCCGAGTCAGTATTGTTACCTTTAAAATAAATGCATTTTGGTGGTAAAAGCATAATCATAGGTAATGCAAAAAAATGACAGAAGATTGAAGCTGTCCTTGTAACTACACAGAAAGTTTGCAAAAGTCGTGTTAATCACTGCTGCTTTCAAGCTGAAGGTGAAATCGGTAGAAGTGCATCATTTTTCTCCCTCTCTGCAACTATCAAACGGGCAAAAACTCTTTTGGCTGTACCCAGAAAAAGGAGGCAACAGGAATGACCTCCATTAACACTTTTGGGAGAATGCATCTGGATATTAAACAGGCTTCAAAAAGAAAAAGAAATCTAGTGATACTGATGCTAGAAGATGTATACAGGGTGATGAATTCAATTTTCTTCCCAACAAGCCTTTCAAGGGAGTGTTTGTAATGAATAAAGTTGGGTCTGGGAATAGATTAGGTGTTAGGCATAATCAAGTCTCCCCCCCCCCCTTGTTGTTGATTGTATGTTGAATAACTCATATGTTGAAGAACTTTGTTGACTGCACATTAAAAGCATAACCCAAAAGCAGTTTCTCTCATGTTTTGAAGAAGCAAATAGTTGAAGCAGACTTTCACATTTTTTAAAATCAGGTAAGTGTATGAGAGCTAAAATATTAAAATGACAAAATCTGAGGACTGTAATTTTCAGGTTAATCTTTATGAATCCACTTTTTTTAAAAAAAAAAAAACACCATCCATTGATTTGCTTGTTTGTTTTTTTGTCTCTAATTTCAAAGAATACTGCAAAAGAAAGAAAAGTTGTTGTCTCTTCTCCAGGGGTAGCTATGGCAACTCTGTGCTAATGAATTAACCACTTAACTTCAAGGCCTGGGTTAGAACTATATGCAATATTTGTAATACAATCATGCCACAACAGCTTTATAATTTCAAAGTAATTTATTTTAAATTCAAAAACAAAGTTCATTTTAATCAAAATGCCATTTACAGCAAAAAAAAAAGTATTTGAACACTTTTATCAAAATAAATAATATTTTGGAAAGAATCGGATAACTGGTTCCCAGATCAGGTTACAAAAATCTGGACAACCACTAAGCTGAATACAGTAAATGTGCTGCTGTCTGGAGGTTGTCTATATATTTTATACCCCTGATCTGTTAGCCTTACTATTATTTGTTGCTACTGAGAAAAATAGACTATAGACAAAGATATTTTTAAAAAGGGGAAAAAAAGAAAATTAACACACTAAAATGGAAAATATATGCATTTACATATATAAAAGTTGTCTATAGATAAATGATTTGTTCATAAGCAACCATAATATAGTAGCACTCCTTAAAGTTCCCGGGTTTCTTCTAACAAGAATACAGATAAACATTTTGTTCAGTTATTCATATACAGAACTTTTTTATTTTTCTTTAAAAAAAAAACACAAATATGTCATTTGTCAATCATTAAAACATTGAAGTACATTTTTTTTTGTTGTGTGTACCCCTCCCTCCCTCCACCCCCCCACCCCCCCTCCTCCTTCCCCCCCCCCCCCGACTTCCCAGAACCCGTACCCGGTATGGATTTTTAACTAACACAGTCTAAAATCTATTGAGAAAAAGGAAATAAAGAAATTAATGACATTCTAGATTGACCTTAGCTTCTTCTTACTGAACTAACTTTTAACAGTTTAAATCATTTCTGATCTTAAGCATAGGCTAACTGGAATTTCTTAGTCCCGTATTTATTTTGTATATAGTCAATCCATTTTTTCCAGTCTCGTTTATATCTCTCATTTGAATGATCTTTGAGATATGCCGATATTTTAGCCATTTCAGCTAAGTTTGTTACTTTCAATGTCCATTCTTGGATTGTAGGCAAGTCTTCCTTCTTCCAATATTGCGCCACCAACAGTCTTGCTGCAGTTATCAGGTGCAAAGTCAAATTGGTCTCTACCACTGTAAAGTCAGTACATATACCTAGTAAAAATAACTGAGGACTGTTCAGTTATTCATGTATGGCTTTAGAAATCAGATGTTCATTCAGAAAACAAAGGACAAATTGGAATATCTTATACTTCCTGTGCTTCCAAATTTTGCTCAAATTGAAATTAATAGTTTAACTGAAGTATTCACAAAATACAAATAGCTTAGTTCAATCTGTATTTTGTACAATGTTACAAAAATAAATTGTATTGATGTACAATCTTAAAAAAAAGTAAAAGTGAAGACTATAAGAGTTTTCATAATTATTATTTTTTTAAAAAAAGAGAGAAAATGGCAGAGATCAGAATTTCCACGCAGTCCTATTGGTTTGGAGAAGCTTAATACGAATATTTGATGCAGACCAGTAAGAAAGCTCCGAGGCCATCCCATCAAGTGTGCCCTGTGCAAATGTCACTGAAATGCAGGAAAGTTGTATAGTCTCTGCCCGATATCAGTTGCGTATATATTGATAATACATCCAAATAAAGCAGCACTCAGAACCAAAACACATCATGATGGACTGGACAGAAAATTAGCAAAACCATCTTTGCTATATTCTGCAGAGATAACTATAGTGGTTATCTTATGCTTTTGGACTGCAATTGTTTGTTTGTTTGTTTGTTTATTGGATTCAAATGCCACCCTTCTCCCAAAGGACTCAGGGCGGCGTACAACATTAAAAAAACACATATTACAAAAGTTAAAAAGGAAATTAAATAAAGTATCCAAAAACAAACCCAATTAATATTAACAATACAATTTTAAAAATTAGATTAAAATTAACAATTAAATTAATCATTTATTTTATTCTGTTCAGGCCAAGCCGGCTTGCTGGAAAAGCCAACTTTTTAATTCTACAACAGTGGTGGGTTGCAGATGGTATGCCCCAGTACGGGCGTACCAGATCCTGCCCGGAGCACCGGCTACCGTTCCGGTATGGTGCTCTGGAGGGCCCACCCACCCACCCGCACTCTTTACCTGTGCTTTAAGCTTTTGGCACTTCCACGCACGTGCATGGCATCACAGATGCTTGCGGAAGCATCATTTGACACTACAATGCATGCGCGTGTGCATGTGAGTGACTCCGGGCCATTCCAACCGGAATCTGGAACCCACCACTGTTCTACAACTATATGTAATAAAGAAGAAGAGAGTTCCTCCTCAATAATAAGAGTTTTTCCACACTGATTGTTACAGCTATGATATTTCCACTACCACAGAGCAAGGAGTTACCTTCAAGAAGGGGGAAAAAAGGTGAGGAGAAGTACAGCTGAATAATCAGTTCTAGAATTTCTCTATTTCCTTGACTACATTGAACCACGGTGTCCACATATGATGATATAATCTATTGTTGTTCCTCCAGAAGACAAGATAATATACTTATTTGTAAATAAAGTGTAAGAAATTTTAGGGAGATCTGAAATCCCAATAGGCAGTGGTGGTATTCAGCCGATTCTCTCGGTTTGGGTGAACAGGTAACAGTGGCTGCAGGAGGCTCCTCCCACCTGCCCTGACATAATGTGTGACCTTCTGCACATGCATGTGCTCATGTAGGGAAGGGAATCTCACCACTGCAGGTAGATATACTATATTTTGCACTGAGCAAAAGTTGTCAATGTATTTTTGTATTTTTGATCTTTATAAGAGTTGGCATGAAAGATACAACTTCTTCATAAAGAAACTTTAAACTTGGCCTGTTACAACTTCAATAGGAGGGGAAAGTTAAAGCAGAACGTGTACTGTAATTCTTTTTTTTTGTCTGGGTTTTTGTAATTATTTCAAGGGGCCTTTTGCTCTGCCTTCCAACTTTAGATCTTATTAGGCAAATGCTTTAAAAGAAAATATAAGCATGATAAAGCACTTTGCACACTGGAAGTACTTTCAACCAACAATTACAACATGAAGAAAGATCTATGCCATTCAGCTCTCAGACACAGTCTTGCTCTTCTCTATGAACAAAGAATTCTCCCTTCAATAGACATGACAGACATACCCTAAGGAGGGGAGGAGGTAGTCACACAAAAGAAAGAAGTGTGCCATCTTTGAGCATGCAAATCACATATGTTCATTAAATTCAACAGGACCTTGTGAAAAGCAGTCTGCTGCTTCTAAAAGATTTGCAACTGCCCTAATAGTTATATTCACAAGCTACTTACTGGACTGTGATTCTAAACAATCACTGCTGATAATGCATGCCCTATGAATATGTGTATTATAAAATAGATGCAATCCTGGAATATCTCACATTATAAGAGTTTCCTATGACTTTGAACTACTTCCTTAAAGCAACATGACTGGCCAATCTTATATTGAAATTGAGGAACATCGTTCACACATAATTCAGATTGAATATGTTTTTAAGCAACTAGTGACCCACACCCTACAGCGTTTGTTACCATCGAAGTTACCCTACGTTGCCAGATGAAAATGTGAGAAATTTGTCTGGGATATCAACATCATGATGATATTTCAAAGGCATTATATGCCATTTTGTAAAGAGTGTTTAATGACTAAACAAATTTTTATAGTAAATCTCTTGCTAGTCTAGAAGATTTGGATTAAGAAGAATACATTTAATGGTTGCAAGTAATCTGGTTTGTTTGAAAGAGGTATCAGATATTTTCAACCACCATACATCTAAATTAAATCAAATTATTAGAGCTCAACTAATATTTTCAAAATATGTATTTTGGAAAAAGGAGGAGGAGGAGGAGGAGGAGGAGGAGGAGGAGGAGGAGGAGGAGGAGGAAGAGGAGGAGGAGGAGGAGGAGGAGATATCATGCAGCTCTAAATGTGTCAGGCAGTTCATGACTTCTTTTTAAAATCCCTAGAGAAATCCCTTCCCCTAAATCCATCCAGATGCTTGAAAAGTGTAAATGCAGAGAGACCTAAAACCAACCTCCAAAGCAGTTGTAAA
The DNA here is from genome assembly GCF_009769535.1 of Thamnophis elegans. Taxonomy (NCBI): domain Eukaryota; kingdom Metazoa; phylum Chordata; class Lepidosauria; order Squamata; family Natricidae; genus Thamnophis; species Thamnophis elegans. The sequence continues at coordinate 38,163,448 of NC_045548.1, forward strand.
AGTCTGGGAAACTGAAGCAATGTGCTTTAAGGGTTAATACTACATTTCAGCAGAAGTGGTCCAAAGCTTCTCTTTCGAAGGTTTTCTACATCACCATAATTATGTAACTTTTTATCAAAACCTAGGAAAACTTAACCAAAGCCACATATGCCATATCAAAAACATATACATTTCTCATTCTAACTTGAGTTTTTTCCCTGATGTACCTTTACTATTCTTAGCCTTAGCCTCAACTTCCATCCCAACCCCACATACATCATCCCACAAAGAAGTCTCTGTTGTTTGTCCAGATAAGCCAATGACAACTATCCAAATGAGTGTCAGTGAATGCTAAAAATCAATTCAGGCAATCAACATTTTTTTTAAAAAAGTGCATCCATTTCTTCTTTTCAGATAAAAAGCCTCTGGTTTAATATCTATTGGATTGTTTCAGTTGTTTTACAGAATTTAAAGATGTCCTCAAAATAGCCAAGAAATCATAATAAGAAAAGTCAATTGGCAGCCAAACAGGTGGGTCACATTCACTCAGGCAACATTTTCATTTTGAGAAGGACCTTTAAAAAAGCACCTAAGTATCATTTGAGGCCCCCTTTTAGGAGGCCACACCTGAAAGTGAAAGTGAATGATCAATGACATTTTTTAAAAAGAATCAGTGGTTTAACACTAATTTCTAATCAGATCCTACAGAAAGGAACAGCTCGCATGGCAGCTGTACTTTTCCCAGGGTTAATTACCTTTCGCTGCTCTCTGCTAATGAGTCAGCTGTTCCTGTCATCACAGAACTACACTCTGCTCAAGCTCCGAGCTGTGGACAAACACAGAACACCGGTGATATTTGTTATGCAGAAGTTTTGCAAAGAAAAAGAACTCCAGCCTCCCTTTCATTTAATGGAAATACATGTGAAATGTGCATTTTCAGGGAAATAGGAATGGACATATATCTCACCCTAAATATTCTCCTATCTGCCTTCATTTTACCTATGCCTGATGTGTTGAAAACTTCCATCAGTTAAATCTTTCTTGGAATCTCTTGCAAAGTAGGAAGGAAAAAAAGGAAGGAAGGAAGGAAGGAAGGAAGGAAGGAAGGAAGGAACTCTGACAGCTAATGCAGAGCTGTGTAACTTTGAACTTTAGTTTTTCTTAGTGTGTACAGCAATGAAACCTCAGCAATTTGGCAAATTATTGCCTGCCTTTTTAATACAATGTGCAAAGTGCGGAGACTAATATCTCTATTTTTAAAGTTGCTTGGAATGTATCATTTTTTCCCCTCTGAAATTTCATTTGGAGCTTCTGGCCAAATAGTCATGAACTGAAAGCTTAGATCTCAGTTACAAAGCTGGGAAGGTGACAAGTGTATCTCCTCATCTACCCTGGTGAGCATGACTAGAATTAACCTCTATCATCCTGTGAGCAAGTTTGAGGTACTGTACATCTTGATGCATTGAGGTAATACTTAATAAATATATACAGTTTAATCTTATACACACACACTAGTTAATAACTTTGCTGTTTGATCTTTCAGTATGGAACAAAAGGAATTTTCAAGATGTTCAAGTGGAGGGAGTGAAGAGAATTTTGTCTTAGTGTATATATTCAGTTGAATGGCACCTACAATTTGGACCACTGTCAATAGGTACAAATTTACGATGTTTATATTTTTTCCCTTATATTTTCAGTAAAATTTAAAAAGTGTTTAAAAAACAAACTACATTTCTCCCACAATGTAAATAGCAATAGCAATAGCAGTTAGACTTATATACCGCTTCATAGGGCTTTCAGCCCTCTCTAAGCGGTTTACAGAGTCAGCATATCGCCCCCACAGTCTGGGTCCTCATTTCACCCACCTCGGAAGGATGGAAGGCTGAGTCAACCTTGAGCCGGTGAGATTAGAACTGCTGAACTGCAGATAGCAGTCAGCTGAAGTGGCCTGCAGTAGTGTACCCTAACCACTGCGCCACCTCGGCTCCTTGCCCCATTCCATCTTTCCAGTTGCGATGTTTGGACCTTTACCCAAAGAAAAAATAGAATTTCCCTACTTTATAAACAATTCTTACATAATAGTACAGAAATACTGATTGCATACTAGTAAAACATTCCACTGTCCAAAGAACTACAAATGACTTGGTGACAGATTAAAAAATATGATTATAAAATTAAGAAATACCCTAAAGGACCATATCAACATTCACGAGAATTGTGACATTGGGCAAAAATCTGTAAGAGAAGTTTAAACAAGGAAAAATCAGAGATATGACTATGGGACAGAGGGACATACTAAGCAGCAGAAAATGCAAAAAATATCTAGGTATCTTAGCAGACCATGAACAAACAGTGTGATGCAGCTGCAAAACAAAAATCAAAACAAATGCAATCTGAATCTGAATCTGTACTAATAGAAGTATGCATTGTTTTTCCTATCCTGGTTTGGTCAGGCTGAACCAAGAATATTGTGTTCAGTTCTGGACACCACATTTAGGAAGGACTTGGACAAATATGTCTGTCTAAAGCAGGGGCGTCAAACTCAATTTCATTGAGGGCTGCATCATGGTTGCGTTTGACCTCAGGGGGTCATGTAGGCATGGCCAGCTCAATGTCACTCATGTCGGGAGGACCTGTGGTGGCCCAAGCACTCTGCCAGCAAAAACAGACTTTGGGAGAACCATGCACGCTCACATTTGCAAACCGATAGATTCCACCCCTGCAGAAGAGGCATGTCACCAGTCCTGTCTATTAAGAAGCATCATGTGATGGGATTCAGTAAGAGAGACTTTTCTACATGGCACCCACCTTCTGGAATATCTTCCTCTTAAAGATTAAATTGTCCTTGACCCTACCTGCCCTTTGGGAAAGCTCTGAAAACATGCTTCTGTTTCTCTGTTTCAGGATCTAATGGGTTGATGCAGAACTCATATTTTTCCACTGATTATATTTCATAGGTTTTTTTTAAAAAATGGTTATATTTGTTGTTCTTGTTTTATCTGTATTCTGTTTATTCTTTTTGTTTTTTGTTTGTTTTAATGTAAACCCCCAGAGTCACAATGCGAAACTTGAAAAATAAACAAATAAATAAATAGATATCCTTTCCATTTGAAATAGCATCAGAAGGGTAAAATGATATGGATCACTTCTTCAAAATAAGTTGAATGGTCTCCATTCCATGTTCACTAGCTATCCAGCTAGTGCAAAATCTGCAAAACTTTGGTCCCTGCCCTTAGAATGGAAAGTCCAGGCATTTTGTTATTACAACAAGCATTATGGAAATGGCCACAAACATTTTCTTGCATTATTAACACATATTATATTGGGGGAGCTAGTAGTGAATGTATTATTATACTGAGTTGTTAATTGTAATTTGTAGATTATTTACATCTAATTTGAATTTTAAAATCTTTTTTTAAGTATCAAGTAGCCCTTAACAGTTTCAGGCTTCTTGAATTGTTTATTCACATTGGAAGACACTGAAGCTGATGATAACACCGCATTTGTAAGATAGCAGATTTTATAGTTTATATTATTTTATCTAGCAGAATCCCAAAGTATTTACTTTCATAGGTTGAACTTGATTTCTAATACAATGGGAAGGAGAAAAAGATTTATCTATTGTTCCTACTTCATGCATAATTTTATACAGTTCTCTTTTGTGATACCAAGCTAAGAATTGTAATTGGGCTTTTGAGGATGGCCAACAATGTAAAATAAAGTATCTGTAACAGACATCAAGACTGCATGCTTTGACCCATTCTCAACTTTTATAAATCTTATGTGGGCTGTATTTATGTGTCCATCTTTATAATTCCCAACAAATGCATGGAGATGGCTTGGTGAATTCAACACCTGCATTTCTATGGAATGGGAGAAGTAGCTACACAATATTCCAATATCATTAATTTTAACTTGCAAATGATTAGTGAAAAGCAAAGCTGTTTTTGTTAAACGAGTGGTCACTATTGCCAGCCACAGATAAATATCTGCTTCTTTTTTATATTTTATGCTTTTAATGAAGAAATATATATATTGTGACATGAACATGTCAGAGTCACCAAAAATTATTTTGAGTCTGTGGGTCAGAATGCTGGGTAAAAATACTTATAGAGTTCCTTAAAAAATCAAATTTTACTTACCTACTCCACACTTTGGAAGGGGGAGGGGTTGTCCAGTAGACAGGCAGAGCATGACCCTATGCTAATCTTTGTTCAAATGCTGTTGCTAACCAGAATAATTTATCTCAATTAAAAAGAAATCTGTTTGGGGTTAAAACTGAATCTCTCCCTCTCTCTCTATCCTCCCTCCCTCTCTCCCTTTCCCTTCTCTGTGTTTTGCTTGACAACTAACTCCAACCCAGGATTCAATTAAATACAACATGCAAACAGGTAGGTATGATTTTAATCTATAACATGTGCCCTATATTATACAGTACATCATTTGATGTGTACAATATGCCAGACATAGAACTTTAAAAGAGACAAAATTAACAGAAATAATATATTATTTCAAAAGCAATTAGCTAAAGCCCAAAGATTTAATCCTTTAACAATACATTATTATGAGAAAAAGGGTAGTGAGTTACTTACATTTCAGTGACATAACACAGAGAGAGAAAGACAGAAAGAGAATATATACATATACATATACATATACATATACATATACATATACATATACATATACATATACATATACATATACATATACATATACATATACATATACATATATATGCTCATGCTGGTCTTGTTGTAATCAGGTCTTTTCCCGTGCAAGATTGATATTGTCTTGGCAACGTTTCATCGAGGTCTCACTCACCATCTTCAGGCTGGGTTTTGGGCTTAAAGTGTGATTGGAGTTGCCGTCTTTCTATAAATCTTGGCGGGTGTGTGTGGAGTGCTAGCTTTTTTCAGTAAGTGGAATGAATGGTTGTGTGGTTGTATCATGATTGGTAGATTGGTGCTGATTGGTGCTGGCTGTATGTCCATTGTTGTTTTGTGTTGTAATGACCTGGGTGGTGGGTGGGGCTTGTTTGTTGACTGGGGCTGGTTTCCAGATATCTGATAGGCAGGAGGTATCATCACGTTTATTCATGTTGTTTCTCTATTTCCATAATTTCCATAATTATTCTCTTGTTGAAGTGTTCTGTTCTGGAGATTAACCGGGTTTCTTCAAAATTAATTTCATGTCCTATAGCTTTAAGGTGCTGGAAAAGGGAGGAAGTTTTTTCTTTTTCTTTTTTACTGCGTTTTTGTGTTCTGCAATGCGTGCATTTATTCTCCTGTTCCTTTGTCCTATGTATGTTGCAGGGCAGATTTTGCATGGTATTTCGTAGACTCCTTGGTTTTCTAGCTGGATTTTGGATTTTGTCTTTGGGGTTTCTTAAGATGTTGGCTATTTTTTGGTCAATGTTGAAGGCTGTCTTGATAATGTGTTTGTGGAGAAATTTGCTGATTTTATCTGTGGTGTCTTTGATGTAAGGGAGGAGGGTGATGCCATTGTCCTGTTCTGTGTTTCAGTTTTTTGGGGGGAGTCTCCCTTTGGATTAGGTTTGTAATTGTTTTTCTTTGGAATCCGTTGGAGATTAATACGTTTGTGAGTGTGTGTAATTCAGTTTTCAGGTGGTCTTTGTCGGCTAGGCATTTGGTTCTGGAGATGAGAGTCTTGGCTACAGAGTTGATCTGTGCAGGGTGGTGATGGATTGTGCATTTAAGTAGCGGCTGGTGTGTGTGTTTTTCTGGTAGATGGTGTGTCCTAGGGAGCCATTGGGTTTTTTTGTAGATTAGGATGCCCAGAAAGGAAAGTTGGTTGTTTGCTTCTATTTCCATGGTGAATTTTATTTTGGGGTGTAGACTGTTGAGATGTGTGAGGAAGTTATCCAGTTTTTCTTTCCCGTGTGGCCAAATCACGAAAGTGTCATCAACATATCTAAGCCAGAGTTTGGGTTTGTGTTCAGATTTATCTAAGGCATTAGTTTCAAAATGTTCCATGTATAGGTTTGCGATGACAGATGAGAGGGGTGATCCCATGGGTGCTCCTTCTATCTATCTGTATCTTTGTCCATTATGGATGAAGTATGTGTTGGTTAGGCAGTGGTTGGTCAGGTCCAGGATGTGTTTGGGGGGAGGGGTTGTGTTTGTTCTGGATAGCTGTCAAGGCTTCTTTTATAGGCACTTGGGTGAAGAGGAATTGAAATGTTGCCAAGACAATCTCAATCTTACATGGGAAAAGATCCGAATACAACAAGACCAGCATACCTACACCCGTGAAAATCTATGAATATGAATATGAATATGAATACACACACACACACACACACACACACACACACACATATACATACATATATATATATACATACACTAAGTATAGTTAAACTATCCTAAAACTATTTTTGATCATGGAGCCCTATGAAAACTTGCCAACACAAGTTAAAATATATTACAATGTCTGTCTCTGTGCTAATTTCTATCTGAAAAGCAAGGAAGCCAAGCTGCATTTTAGCTTCCTTCCTTTTTTAATTTCAACATTAATTCCATAATCCAAACCCATTGTTCCGAAAACAATGAATTTCATTTTTGCAAACTGGCTAATTATTTATTTTAGTTTTGCATTCCATTGATAATGTAGCTATTTCTACAGTGGGCTTGATGCAGAATCTTCAAGCATTAGACCTATATGATAGAGATGAAAGTTTTATAATCAGCCACTTTAAGGCAAGGGTAGTGATCTTTAAAAACAAAAATACCAGTCACATTCCCTGCTGGAAAATGAACAAAATTGTTGCAAAAGAAACTAAGACACTAAAATATGTGAGAATTATTTTTCAATCTTCTATGGCCAGAATCAATACTTGCTTCAATATTCAATTCAAGACTTGCCTCATTACATGGCATTTGGTCACTCTGAAAAAATGATATTAAACTAGGGTTTATTATTTTTGTTTTGCCTGCTTGATTCTTTGCAATAGTTAAACTCTTGGCAAAAAAAAAAAAAAAGACATTGAATTAGATTTTCCGTACTTTAGCTTCGTTTATCCAGCACTTGGTTTCATAAGGCTTGGAGAGGGTCAATACAGAATTAATATAATATGTCCTTGATATCAATTTGCATATTGGCTGGAACATAATCTCCACTTACTTTGAGTTGTAAGGCCATTCACACCACCTATCTACTTAATGCCATCTTGTCCATTAAGACTCCTATACTCCTCAACATTGTAATTAATTACTTAAATAAGATAGGGAGAGAACACTTTTCAAATCTGCAGGTGATACAAAATTGGCTAGAAAAGCTACCAACTCTAAAAGACAGAAACATAGTTAGACAAATGGACTTAAATACCAATGTGAAAGGGAGAGAAATATGAAGTTATCATTATTTATAATTACAGTGTAATATGTTTAAATTATACCTGATATTATATTGTAAAGCAATACACTGTATGTAATATACAATATTATGTAACATACAACAATAATATACCATATAGACATATGCATAGTAAAAAGAAAACAAAACTTTTCATACAGAAAAGAACTTGAAGAGATAAACATCATATAGATGCCCTGAAAAACCCAATTATATGACAAATTTCAAGAAGGGGAATATTCCAGAATATAAGTATCACCCACCAGTAAGAAAATCTGCCTTAATGTGATTACAAGATATAGAGTAAAATCTCATACAGAGAAACATTTCTCCTAACAAAAATACTGACTGTGGCCTGAAATAGTGAGAGCAGTCCATCAAGTATCCTATCCAATATTGTTCAGTGGTTGACATGTTACAAAGTAATTCTTTACCCTGGCATGGTAGATAATGTGTGACCAAAGACATTGCTTAAACAAATATGTAATGTCTGTAGCCATGTACTCTTCTTAGCAAACTGGAGGCTACATCTGGAGCAGCTGTAACCTTCTGGACAAAGCGCAAGAATACCCTCACATAAAATCCATCTTTGTGTGAAGTTCTCAGTGCATGGACAATAATAGTTGTAGTGAACAGTGCAGGATGGTTGGTCTATCACTGAAGCTGATAATGGGTGCTTCTGGCCAGAGACAGCACTTGGTTATTAGAGGTCCAAGTGATCTCTCTGAACATGGACACCTATTACCAGCTTCGTAATTATACACTGATGGAATATAGGAGCAACCTCAAACTACATATCTGTTCTTTCTGTGTAAATGCAAATTCACTGAGAACAGACACATATTACATGTTATACCTGGGAATCTTATTGGCTTACAAAATTGCAATCTAATCAGGCTTTAATCTCAATGATGAAGTTTAAAAATGAAAATCAGATGCAGGCGTAGATATTTGGTTCACAATAATACTTGTGAAAAAATATTAGTAGTGGATTACAAATAGAACAAGTCAGTACTTTATGGCAACTACAAAACAGGAAACTGCAATCTGAATCAGGGGGTATAATTATTCCAGTTTATTCTATATAGGTCAGACTTCACTTTAATTATTGTGTCCAATTCTGATTGTTGCACTAAGAAAGAGTCAGTGGGTTCAGAGAAGGCCAATGAGGATATTAGGTGAATAGTATAAGTTCTTTGAAAAGGGATGGAAGAGTGGAAATGTTTAGCCTTGAGAATTGTAGAATGTAATTCAATCTGCTCCCCAGTTAAAGAATGTATTACTTCAGCATTCCACCAGGCTCCTGAGGCTGTCAGTTTCAGTAAGATACTAAAATAGTATACAATAGCATTATTCAAGCACCTGAAATGATTCACACAGAAGAAGATTGGGATCTGCTCTGTATCATCTGATATGACAGGATATGACTTAATGAATTTAAATTATTGCAGTCAGATTCCAATTTTTAAAAAGGACATTTCTCTTAACAGCGGGAACACATTCAATATGGAAAGAAATACCAAGAAGGATGATTTCTCCCACATCTCAGGATGTATGCAATAAGGAATGTGCAACTATCTATTTCAGGGGTGTCAAACTTGCATTGTCATGGCAACATCACATGACATATCGGGATTTTTCCCCCCTTCGCTAAACCAGGCATGGGCGTAGCCAGCGTGTGATACATCCAGCCCGTGGGCCCCAAGTTTAACAGTCCTGATCTATTGCAAATGCTTAAATATGGATTGTTGCACTGAGGGAAGTGATCTGAATAGGCCTTTTAAATCTGTGGTTTTGTAATTTTTATGACCTATTAACACACATTTCTCAGAGAGCAAAATCAAATGATACTTTAGGTGAATATAAAAGAGTCTGTGTTCGTTTCAGAGCTACCTTTTGAGATAGTCTGGTCTTGTCTTATATATGTTAAAAACTCTACTTCAGTTCTTCAGGATCTTAAGTAGAACTTTCAAACAACTTGTTAGATAATCCATGGAATCAGGCTGAACATGAGGCTTTTTGTTTGGAAACAAAAGAAAATCTGAGTGATCAATTTCTCATTTTTGATATTTGACTTGGAAACTTTACCATCCAATATTCTTGGCTATTTCAGCTAATATGGTTTGGGGAAAAAATATGATTTAGGCACCATTAATTAAAAAATATAGAAAAGTTCCCAATTGATCCTGCTTTTGTTTTTCATTTTAGAACTCTGCATAAGTGATTTAAAGGCTCGCTCAAGTATTACTTTACTACCAACAATAAATCCTATTTGTGTTAGCAATGTATTACTAGGTGGTATTATAAATTGCTAGTATGGAAATACTTGTTATAACTTTAAATAAAAATGGGGGTATGCATTTGTATTTATAGCAGTACCTATCCTAAATATAATGAGTTAGTTTTGTGGTTTGGCAGGTAATTCAAGCAATGAAGCAAATATTGACTAGTTTCAAACTTTTGCCCATTTTTTCAAGGAAAACACTGAACCCAATTAGACCTATTTCTGAGTAGATGCTCTCACATTATCTATCAGCAATTAATAGACGGAAAGAAGGAATACTAAAGGACCAGAGATTTGCATCTTGATCTCTCCTTTGTGAATCAGAAATACCCAGTCTATGTTTCAATTATTTTTCTATAATCATGAAAAAGGTATACTGAAACAATATTCATAAGTATGCACCTTTCTCTCACTTTTAGCAATACATCACTACATTTTCAGATTTAAAGAACAGACACTTATTCAAGACAAACAAATTCTATCAGCCTGTAATCTAGCATTTCCTTTTTTAAAAAAATTAATATTATATTTGTAATATTATAGTAGGTGGTTAGATGGAGTCACCGAAGCAGTAGATGTGAGCTTGAATGGACTCCATTCAATGATGGTAGAGAACAGGAAGGCTTGGAGGATTGTTGTCCAGGGGGTTGGGATGGGTCGGAAACAATTTCACAACTAACAACAATAATGTATCTCCAATTCACACAACAGATGAAAGATTTTTCTAAACCATTGAGATGTCTTGCCTACAGAGGTTACAGATGATAGCAGTCAAATCACCTGAGATCCCACTGCTAGGGTCCTCAATATCTAACTTGCTAGGCCCCTCAATATCTAACCTGTAATCCAAGCAATGGAAGCCACAGCAAGTCCAAGTAATAACTTGACACAAAGTCCTGCCTATATTCATTACCTCTTTCTCTAGATAGCTAACTGGAAATAGGTAGAATTCCAAAGGAAAGCCACACAGTGGTTTAACTACATAGTTGTCAACTATTATTCTGGTTTAGAATACTAGAAAGGTAACTAACCTACATCAAGACTGCTGTGTACAAGAAAGGGTGTATAAGGAGGAATGCCTAATTGCCCTCACATACCTCTTGTTTAAGAAAAAGATACTCAACAAATACTTATATTTGCATTTAAATTTTTAAAGCTGTACTTCAGTTATTTTATTAAATTAATCAACATATCTGTGCTTATATTTTTTGCAAATGAAATATGGGTGAATACTGTATGTTCAATATAATCTCATTTATGAGACACTCCTATGACCTGGTAGGCATCCTTTCAGGGGAAAAAAATATAATACAATATGATGTGATCAGAATGAACATTAAATTTTAGGCTGACCATATTTTTTTTTTTACTTCAATGCCAAACAGTCCTATGATCATCTAGTATATATCTGTGGTGAAATTACCAGCTAAAGGCAAGTGAGAGTAAAGAGCAATGGTGGAATTCAAATAATTCAACAACCGGTTCTCTGCCCTAATGATTTCTTCCAACAACCAATTCACCAAACTGCTCAGAAAGTTAATAACCGGTTCTCCCGAAGGGGTGCAAATTGGTTGAATCCCACCACTGGTAAAGAGACATTCCAGATTGGAATCAGATTGCAGAAGAAAACATCTGAAATCAAACTCTTAGACTTTTTTTGTAATATATTTTTTTCTGATCATCAAAATAGATGTTAATAAGTTAAATTTTATCTGTTTCATGCAAAAAGTCTATAAAACGTTTCCAATCAGCATTAGATAATGTCTTTTCTCTGGTCAAAGATGTCAATTTAGTTATCTCAGCAAGTTACATCAATGTCACCATCTATTCCTCCATTATGGGTAATGTAAAATCTTTCTATTTTTATATTATAATCTCACTGCAGTTATGTATAGAAACAAAATGCCATATTTTTTTCAAATTGTTTATAAATCAGTCTTAAAAAAAGCCTATGGTTTTAATTGTATATTAATATTTTAAATTTAAAATTTTATGGCTTGTTGACACATTCACATTATGGTATAATGTCCTCTCTTTTTGTTCACATTTCCAACTTAAATTTGAAGTACCTTTATATACTCTAGTCCAGGATTTCTCAACTTTGACCACTTGAAGAGGGGCACATGTTCTCTAGGGAGTTCTAGGAGCTGAAGTCCATCCCTCTTCAAATGGCCAAGATTGAGAAACACAGGCCTAGACAAATTCATCAGTGACATATACCAACTTTTAAAGATGAAGCACTGAGGTAAAACAAGTCAGCTTTATTAATGAAGAACAGGCAACAACAACTCAGAACACGAACAAGAAGGAGCCCGCCTGACAGCTATTTATATTTGACAGCTGTCAGCCGGGTAGCCAATCAGTGGCCGGCATTTCTTCCACCGGCCGGCTGGCGCGCCAGAGCCAATCAGGAGCATGTGGCTCTGGCCGTGCCTGCCGGCTGCATCGAGACAAAGCAACACCCCTTCCCCCCAGACAGCGCATGCATAGTCCTTTAAATAGGCTAGTCTTCTGTGCATGCGCTGCAAACACCGAGAAATGGGAGTGTCCATCGTCGCTGGAGGAGGAGGTCTGCTGCTGTGATGCACCAGACTGGAAGACCCGCCCCCTGGACCAGCGGGAATGTTTGAAGGTAAGTGTCCTTCACTTGAAATGGGGGTGGCGCGCGCCAGCGTGGAGCGGGGAAGGCAGCTGGAGAAGGTTGAGCTGCAGTTGGTCGTGGCTGGGCAGGTCGGGCAGCCAACGGGCAAGCAGGCCCTGGCTGCGGTGCTTGTGCAGACGATGTGGCCAGTTGGGGTGGCCCCGCGGTTGTCCGGCGGTGCAGCTGGTTTAGATGGCGCTGCCATAGTCGTCCATCGTCAAGCTGGACCCTATAAGAGCAGGGTCCAGTTAGATCTAGTATGACCCTTGGTAGCCACTTTGGGTCTCCGGCATAGTTCTGCGCGAAGACCCCCTCACCCACCAGAAAAGCCCTAGGGGGAGAAGGGAGGGGGCCTGCAGTGGGGGCGAAGGAGGGGTGTAAGCGGTCGAGGGTGGTTCTCAGGCACCGACCCATGAGGATTTCTGCAGGAGTTTTGCCAGTGGCCTGGCAGGGAGTGGAATGCTGCGCCAGGAGGTAGGTGCGGAGGTGGGACGGCCAAGGCAGGTGAGAGAGCCGGGCAAGGCCTTCCTTGGCTGAACGAATCGCCCGCTCGGCCATGCCGTTGCCAGCTGGGTGATAGGGGGCAACAGGGGCATGACAGATGCCCAGGGAAGCCAGATAGGAGAGAAAGGGCGCAGAGAAAAATTGAGGGCCATTATCAGAGACGATAATGAGATGATGACGTCAGGGATGCCGTGGGTTGTAAAAAGGGAATCAAGAATTTGTATGGTTGTGCCGGACGTGGTGGACATCATGGGGAAGATGTCCACCCATTTGGACAGGGCGTCCACCACGAGGAGGAATGTGTGGCCGTCAATGGGGCCAAAGAAATTGAGGTGGAGATGACTCCACGGGGAGGTGGGGGTCTCCCAGGGATGGGTAGGGTCAGAGGGCAGGGCAGGACAAACGGCCTGGCAGGGAGGGCACCGCTGGACCCAGGCGGTGATATTGGCGTCCATGGAGGGCCACCAGACATAGCTGTGACCGAGAGTCTTCATTCGCACTATGCCCGGGTTGCCCTCATGGAGGCGGCTGAGGACCTGCTGGCGGAGGGCAGCACGAACTATGACCCTGGAACCCCAGAGCAGACAGTTCATCCCGGCGGTGAAAGAAAGGGAAGAACTCGGCCGAGCAAGTCTCATCTGTCCAGCCCCGGCGAACTGTGTCCAGGACCCTCTGGAGGAGGGGTCAGACCAGGAGGCCTGGGAGATGTCCGAGGCCGAGAGGGACACGGGAGGTCATCCGTTAAGGCAGCAACTGAGATTGTAGGTGCCGGGTCAGAGACAGGGATGGACAGCGGCTAAGGGCGTCAGCGTGGCCCATATGTTTGCCAGGGCGGTAGACGAGGGAGCAGGAGTAGGAAGAGAGGAATTCGGACCAGTGACCCATGTGGGGAGAGAGAATAGGGGGGTGGGTCGATCGCCAGAAAGGATGCACAAGAGGGGCTTGTGGTCGGTCTGAAGGGTGAACTTGCGACCATATAGGTAGGGGTGAAAGCGTTTTACCCCTGCAACAGCCGCCAGGGCCTCCTTGTCCAACTGGCTGTAATTGCGCTCAGCCTTGGACAAGGTGCGGGAGTAAAAGGTGATCGGGGCTTCTGAACCATCGGGTAGGTGTGGCTCAGGACGGCCCCAACACTGAAGGGGGAGGCATCACAAGCAAGTATGAGCAGGAGGTGCTCATCATATTGGATGAGCACGAAGGCAGAAGTTAAAAGGGCTTTGACAGCCACGAGCTCATGCGCCTTGAGTTCTGTCCAAACCCAAGGGGCAGAGGCATCGAGGAGGCGGTGGAGAGGCTCCGCAACGGACGCCTTATGGGGGATGAATGAAGCATAGAAATTGAGGAGCCCCAGGAATGCCTGAAGCTCCGCCTTGGAGGAAGGAGGTGGGGTGGAGGTAATAGCCTCAATTTTGGAAGAGGTGGGGTGGATTCCTCTGGAATCCATGAGAAACCCCAGGAATTCAACAGATGGAACGGCCAGCTGGCACTTTGATCATTTCAAGTGCAAGCCAGCATCACGGAAACGAGAGAGAACTGCCCTAAGGATGTTGACGAGTCCTGATTGGTCCGGGGCGGCAATCAGGACATCATCAAAATAGGGCACCACACCCGGGATGCCACGGAGCACCTGCTCCATGAGCCCCTGGAATATGCCGGGAGCCACACTGACCCCGAATTGCAAGCGGAGGCATTTGAAAGCCCCGCAGTGGGTCACAATAGTTTGGGCTGTGGCGGAGGCCTCGTCGACAGGCAACTGTTGGTACGCTTGGGCCAGGTCCAATTTCGCAAAAATCTTGCCGTGGTCCAAGAAGTGCAGCACGTGCTGTACAACTGGCACGGGATAGGGATGCTCCTGCAGAGCCTTGTTGACGGTTGCCTTATAGTCCGTGCAGATCCTCAGGGATCCATCGGACTTTAAAGGCAACACTATGGGGGTCTCCCATGGGGCATGATCTACGGGTTCCAATATGCCCTGGGAGATCAGTTTATCGATCTCCGCGTCCACACGAGCCCGCAGGCAAAAGGAACCCGTGGCGCCTTGAGGCGAATGGGCACCACCATAGGGTCCAGATTAAGGGAGATGGGGTTGCCTTTGTAGCAATCCAGGGCATCAGAGAAGACATCGTCGAACTTTGACAGGAGAGAATCTAGGGAAGAGGCAGGGCGGAGAGAATTAATGCCGGCAATTCTAAGACCAAAAGCTCTGAACCAATCTAGCCCCAGGAGGGAATCTAGGGGGCTCTGGACTACAACGAGGGGCAAGGAACCCTTAAACCTCCCAAATTGGACAGGGAAATTCCTGCAACCCAGGATGGGAATAGGATTGCCCTGGTAGTCCCTCAGGAGGCAGTTTGCAGGGGACAGCTGGCTCGGCATAAGATGCGGGATCAGTGCACTCAGAGTGTCCCAAGACATAATGGTGCCTTACCCTGGCCGCCGAAGAAGGAGGCAGCGGAGTTGGGCAGCCAGTTGGGCAGAGAGGCCTCAGGATCGGAGACAACGTAGCACCCCAGGCAGGTGGCAGGAGGCCCAGGAGGCGGACATTGGGAGGCTGCAGATGGGGCAGAAGAAACAGACGGCGGAGGCCTCGGGTTGTGAGCATCCCCCAGAGCGGAGCGGCAAACAGCTGCAATGTGGCCCTTCCTACCGCACCTGTGGCAAAGGGCGGTTCTGAAGCGGCAGGAGGCCCTGGAATGGCAGCCGCCACAGCTGAGGCACACGCCGCTATCCCAACCGGGCAGAGACCGGAGGTGGTCAACGGATGAACCAGCAGCAGCATAGGGGTCGTCAACCATCATCTAGCAATGTACAGCGGAGTGAGGCAAGGCAGGCATCACAGAAGGAGGGAATCACCGGACATCAGGGGTGGACTGGCTGGCCATCTCATATGCGTGGGCTTCGTCCACCGTGATTTTCATAGACAATTCTGCGTGGGACAAGATGCGGCAATGTAGGTTAATATTGAGCAGTCCATAAATGAACTGCTCCAAGAGGGCATCCTCGAGGTCAGCGAACTTGCAATTTATTGCAGCAGCCCTCAGCTCAGCCACATACTGGCTGATCGTTTGTCCCTCACATTGGATACACCGCCTGAAGTACTGCCGGTGGGAATACTTAGATGCCATTGGCTCATAGTGGATCTTGAGCCTAGCCATGAGGAGGTCAAGAGGCATCGTATGCACCGGGGTTGGTGCAGAAAGAGCCCTTGCGGTGGCAAACATTTCTGGGACACAGTAATGGAGGAAGGTGCCTCGTCTCCTCCCCTCAGGGAGATCGGAGAGATCATGAGTTTGCAGGAAAACCTCGAACCTCTCTAGAAAAGCATCCCAGGATTCAGCCTCTGGACGAAAAGCGGTGAAAACCGAAGAAGGAGCCAAGGCTGGGACAATAACGGGGTCCGTGTCACTCATCCTCGTCGCCAGTTTTAAAGACAAGGTGCTGAGGTAAAACAAGTCAGCTTTATTAATGAAGAACAGGCAACAACAACTCAGAACACGAACAAGAAGGAGCCCGCCTGACAGCTATTTATATTTGACAGCTGTCAGGCGGGTAGCCAATCGGCAGCCGGCATTTCCTCCGCCGGTCGGCTGGCGCGCCAGAGCCAATCAGGAGCCTGTAGCTGTGGCCGCGCCTGCCGGCTGCATCAAGAAGACGCAACACCAACAGTACATCTTTTTTTACAAACATTCTTTTTACAAACATTTTTAAGATGACATAATTTAAATTTGAATGTTTCAACTGCATATTCTCCCAATTTTCCATTTCTATGTTGTAACCAAAATGTTTAATCCATTTTATTATGCATTCACTTGTTTTTCTACTCACAACCAAAAATTATCTTACCTACTTTTAATCTTTCTAATCATTGCTAATAAGAGAACAATTGACAAGTTGCTGCTGCTGAATTTTCTCTTGATTTTATTTTACATTCCCCTTGACAAACATCTAACATGATAAGTTAGCCATTTGTATTTACTTATCATTGTCCTTCTATATTTCTTGTGTTGAGAACACCAAAGATATTTGGGGGCACAATCTGGGTTCATATGGCACACCTAACAAAATGTTTTCTGAAATCTACATTAACCACAGCTTTGTCATACCATAAATATCCATACCCACTAAAATATCAATTCATGTCCTTATAACTCCAAAAGCCTTTTATTTTCCATCAGCATCCACTCTTTCATCCAAATCAACAAGCTGCAAAATATAATTTCAAATCTTACGAACCTCCTCTTTCTTTAACATCTCGTAACACTTTATATTTAATATGTTTGTTTCCCTCACCACACAAATTTAGACATATCTTTCTTGTTCAAGAAATTGTTTAATTGGTACATCAGTTATCAAAATGGGTATTGTTTAAAAGAAAAATAATATTCTATCAAAACATTCACCTTCATCACAGAATTTCTCTCCAACTGTAATTGTAACTGTAATTTTTACCATCTTACCATTTTACCATTTTAACTTCATGCCTTTTTTGAGATTTACATGATTTTCAATTGACTCAATTCTCCAGTCTGGAGATATTTCACAGATATATTTATTTGAGGCACAGAACTATCATAAAATGTCATGGGATAAAATGAAAAAAGAAAAAAACATATTTAATATCATTAACAAAATGTCTTGTGCTCTAAATTTCTTTTTTTAGACTACATATAAAGATTATAACTGGACTAGAATAGAAACTACCTAGTTAAACAACCTGTTTCCCATAATGATCAGCCTGATTCCATAGAAAACCTGGGAGTGAGACTTGGGAACAATGTCTGCCTCCTTCATTGTCCTTCAATTTTTGGTGACTGCAACCATGCAATTTTCTTGACAGTGTTATGGAAATGATTTGCATTGTCTTATTCTGTCCTGCTTTTCATCTTTCCAGTCTAGCCAAAATAAAAACCAGCAATTCTCTGCAACTGTTTTTTTTTTTTTTTTTTTTTTTTTTACAATGGACCAGTTGTAGAAAACAAAAATAGCAATTCAGTTTGCTCTTTGAAGAAAAGAATAAGATTGTGAAGCCACCTAGACTGGCAATTTGGTTGTTCTTCAACACTGATAATGGACAATAAGTAATTGATACTATGAAGTCAGCAAATTAGCTCATAGGTTTAGAACAAAGTTATCTCTTCAACCTGAAGTTAGTATGTATCACCCAGCACCTGAGATAATTTTATAATAGTAGGACAGCAGTGTCCTACTGAGGTAAACTATAAAAGTAAAAGAAATAGAGGGAATATTTTCTGGTTAAACTGTTAGGATTACAAAAAGATTTTTTTTCTGGTCACATCTGTCTATCATTTTAAAAGCCTTTGGAAGTTATTACCATGTTAGACTTCCATTGCAATATTCTTTGTCTATGCTTTCTTCATATAAGAATATATTTTATGAGTTATTGTTCAGTTGCCCTACTCTGATTTTCTTCCAATACCCTATTTTCAGTCTATATACATATTTGTGTATTGGGCATGGTGAAAAGGAATTCTAGTGATAACAGTAGTCTCTGCCTCTCCCTTATTAAGGCATCCAAAAGATTTGCTTCCAAATCTTTCTTCAAATTTTACAGTCTCTTGAATCCACTTACAGTCTTTATTAGGTAAAGTTAGACATGAATGTATAGCATGTGACATCCAGAATAGGATGTATTTTTTAAAATCACCCTTATCAGATAAGACGCAATAAAAATAAGTCTTGTGCAGTAACCTACCTAATTTTAATCTAAAGGAAGAGCTGAATGTCCTTTTCCAAAAAACACCACCAGATCATTGTGATTTAGCTTAATTTGTGGGTACATGGGCACTTTGCACCTGCATTTTCAAGAACTGTAATTTATTCCAGTAGTCATACTTCACTTCTGTACTGCACATACTGCCATTTCAGTGGAAAGTAAATTAGTGCTATTCTTCTTTACATTTTCCTGATGGAAAGAAATTAAACATAGCACAAATCTATGGTTCCTTTGCAATATTTATAAAAGAGGATGGAGAATTAGGCCTATCAAAAGGACATTTTATCTAATTCTTTCTAATTAGGGAACATTTTAAAAAATGGAAATCTTTCACATATTCCAAGAAAAAGTAGACAGCTCCTACTAGACATTCAAACAGAAAATTAACACAGGTCAAGTCTGAACTATACATCTTTAGAACAAATCGGAATTATACAGCACTAGAGAGATGCCACAGGTCAATTTCAAGGACCCTGCCTGGGGCTCAGCTTAAACTCAACCACGGAACAAAACTAGGCTGATTTCAGATTCAGCAGATGTTCAAATCAATGAAGAAAGTCTCCTACACATTAAATCTAAACCTTGATACTCCAGGAGAGATTCTGGAGTTGGATATATATACAGTATATATGTAAAATAATTATTTTTCTGAAACCCTAATCAAAATGCCAAAGTGAAGGGAGGAGAAGGAAAAAGCATGACTAACTGATAGCTTCAGCTTCTAATTATAGAGTGTGGTTTTCCCAGGAGTCTCCACTGACAATGATTTGAACTATAATTGTTGAAGTAATATAGTGAAGGAATGTCTTAGTGCCATTTTTCACTTCTCTTTTCCAGAATCAGACAGATTAAAAGATGTGTTTTTAAATAGAGACTCTGGGATTGGGGGTAGTGTATCCAACCTACAGGTGTGTACCATAGCTTGGGACTTTTCACCAAGTTTCAGTCCTATCTTAAGTACAAGGACGTTGTTACAATTACTCATGTCCTCATTATTATATGGTTAAATAGGGTATATAGGGCTCTAAATAGGGCTGTTGTTAAAGGCCACTCATTTCAATTGATTCAAAAGGCAGCCAACCAGATATTATTCAGCTTTTACTGATCTGCGTTATGGACCCTATACTGTCCTTCTATAGCAGGGCTGTCAAACTTGTGGCCTGCGGGGCGGATGAGACACATGCTGGCCACACCCACGCCTGGTTTAGTGAAGGGGGAAAAAGTCCCGATATGTCATGTATGGCATACGCTGTGTACGCTGTGACACCATGAGTTTGACACCCCCATTCTATAGAGTTTTGGCTGCAATTTAAAGTGCTGGTGCAATTTAATCTGCAAAGACCTTTAAGAATGTTTGTACATTTGAACTGATTTTCCCAAGAAAAGTAGCTCGTGATTACTACTGTCAAGAGATACAGGAGGTCAAGGTTAGAGGTTCTACTCAAAACAGTTGAATAACCATTAAAAACAATTGTATTCCACTATAAAACAATTTTAAAAGTTATTGACAATTCCTTAAAAAAAAAAAACAATGGCAACTTGGGCTATTTCCCAAATGGAAAATGAAACTTTGTGACTATCTTCACACTTCAAACATTTCCAGTCTTTTTATTTTTCATCCTTCTTCATGGTACTTTCATACATTATAACCATGGAATAAGTAAACTAAGGAGAAAGATAATGTCTTGAATAAGATAAAATACTACCATAAGCAGGGTTAATTGGAGGAAAAGTCCAGCAGATAGGATGAAAAGCACCAGCAAGTCTAATGCCTAGTTCTTGCTATGTCTTCTGGAATGCACACATTAAAAATGGGAGATGCCAAATTTGGTTGCATTTGATTTCCTGTTTTTCTATATTTAAGTTTGCTTCATTAGAGTCAAACTTAATCATCTATTTTTTAAAAATCTGCCTTTTCACATGTGTTACTCTTAATATACCCTTTTGGTACACAATTTTCCTAATATGTGCAATTTTCCTAGGTAACTTTATCTTAACATAATAAATTTTACATGATATATTCATTTTTACATATATGTTGGACATTTTCTCCTAAAATATACATATTTATATGTATTTTTTAAAAATAAATTGGGCTGAAAGAGGCATTTAGGAAAGTATTAATATATCATTGCAACTCTGTATTAGTTCTGATTCTGGTTTTGTGCTCAAGACCAAGTAAATTCACAGGCAAATAAAATGGACCACATTTCTTTCCTGTTTCTACTCAGATGTGTGAATTTCTAGCAGTTAAAGTCAAGCACAAGCAAGAGTCAAAACAGTCATTATACAAAATGCACGTCTGCTCTGAAAAGAGTAGCTGTGTATTGTGTCTCTATGTCACAATATTTTGCATTTTCTTCTCTCCCTTTCTGTTCCATATTACTGGTATCTTCTGATAAGAAATGGAAACATAAGAACATTATGGGCATTGGTACATTCAGCTAAGCAGTACTAGGAGGGACATACAGCTAGTTATGTGGCTACTTCTAGACTGGATTTCAAGGATTCAATAATCTCCTAGGAACTGGAGCTACACAGGTTACTATTAAAATAGAAATATAGCTAATTCAAGTTATTGGAGAATATAGTCAAAATAAATTAGCTGGGATTATGCAAACAAAGAATTTGAATGGTATAATGAGCTGATGTCATTTTAGGTCCTAGATTTCTAATGGACACCACCATTAGCCAAATGGACACCACTGACAACAGCCAAAGAACAGGAAAATTCAAAAAAAGTGCAAGATTGGAAGGAGTGGAGAGACCTGGTCCATAGACTCACCAAAAGTTGGACCCAACTGAATGAATAACAACACCCTATCATCATCATCATCATCATCATCATCATCATCATCATCATCATCATCACTACATCCTCTATAACATTAGATAAGGAACATCAGAAAGAGTCTGATAGCATCTATTCAGACTACCACGTTTTAAAAAGCGTAAGCCTTTTGAGGTACAGCACATGATCAAAGTATGGAATATACATGTATCTCAATGCATATCTATTGTTAATTCTATTCAAACTGCAACAGTGTGCAATAGAATAAAAAGAGGTAAGATTCCTGTATTATAAACTTGCATATTTAGGAGCAACATGTAAAATATTCTTTCTATAATCCCTCAGAATAGCTTACTGTACCTTTGCTTTCAAACTTAAACGCACTACAAATCATATAGTGATGGAAGGAATGATCCTAGAGGCCATCTAATTTGCTAAGTGCATGATCAGTAGAATGGTTCTGAACGATTGACAACTTTCAATACAATCAACCATAGTACCCTTTCATGTTGGCGAACCTATGGCACAAGTGCCAGAGATGGCACGCAGAGCCCTCTTGGTAGGCACATGCGCCATCACCAGCTGCTCTTCTGGTTTCCAGCCCACTGGTCTTTGCGTGTGCTAAAGCACTGGAAACTTGAATACCAGATGGTCAGTGTGCATGCATGCACTGGCCACCTGATGTTTGGGTTTCTGGTGCCCCAGAACGTGCAAAGACCAACTGGCTGGTGCACATACACGTCCCGGAAGACCAGGTGGTCGTTGTGTGGATGCGCACCAGCCACTTGGTCTTCAGGTTTCTAGTGCTCCAGCATGTGTATAGGCATGCACGTACATTCCGGTTTGGGCACTTGATGCCAAAAAAGAGTTCACCATCACTGTTCTAGACTGAGTCAGAGTACTGCCGGTGGGTGGCATGGTATTGTGCTGGTTTACCTTCTTTCTCCAAATCAATTCTAGTCACTGGTGTTTGGGGAAGAATATCAAGACTGAGTGGCTTTGGGTTTTGTGATTCTTGGATACTGTTTTTGGTGCTAAATGAGGTTGCACTACTTCAAAAAGTCCCAGTGAGTATATGGGGCGGGGGTCATCCTGTACTGATAAGTCTTGCTGAGTGAGCAGGTGGCAGTCATGGCTAGGCAAGTCTTTGAACAACTTCGTAAAGTGCATCAGTTGTCCCTGTTCTTAGATCAAAAGGCCCTAGTCACAGACATTCATGACCTGGTCAGCTCCCAGTCCTGTAATGTGCTCTACATGAGGCTGCCCTTGAAGGGTATCTGGAAGCTTCAGTTGATGCAAAATGTGGCAGTATGAACAATTATGTCTGTTGCTCTTAGAATACATGTTACACCCCTGCTTCACAAGTTGTATTTCTTGCCAGTTTTTTTTTTGTCCAAATCAAGATGCTGGTGTTAACCCTTAAAACCTTTCCTGGTATCGGTCTAGGTTCCTTTGCCTGAGTTCATCCCTCATCCCACCATATCCAGCAGAAAGGGCATGCATTAGTTCCATCAGTTAGCATGTGTGTATGCACATGTGCATGCATCTTTGAGTTAATGTTGAATCCTGATGACTGCCTGGAGAAATCCCAGGAGGGTTTTATTGGCAGGATTCTCAGAAGTGGATTGCCACTGTGTTCTTCCTAGAGCTGGAAGAGAGAGATATGCTTAGTCACTTGAGGATTAAAAGTCACAGTCTCAGTTTCCAACCTCATGCCTTAAACCACTGCACCAAACTGAACCTTTTAGCTTCTACTGGGACTTCAATTTTGATTATTAATATACCAGAACAGGGGTATCAAACTCGCGATGACACATTGTCATCACTTGACGTATCACAACTTTCCCCTCCTTCATAAACCAGGAGTGGGCATGGCCGGTGTGTGATGCATCCAGCCCATGGGTTGTGAGTTTGACCCCCCTGTACTAGAAGTAAGGCATGTCTGTCAATAAAATAAAAAAACATAAATTATTTATAAATTGTACTTTTTAATATTTCTATACAGAAAGAGTAAACTGCAGAAAATATACCCCAACTGAACTGAAAGGAAAAAGGGTAATTCTGGTAAAGTTACAAAAAAGAAAAGTCTTAAGTAAATGGAAAAAATTGAGTATGAAAAAATGCAATAATCAACAAACAACAATTAAATCAAATATAGTTATAGGTCAACTTTTTAAGGGGTTATCTTCATTATCTGCAGATTTATAAATAAAAAATTGAAATTTGAAAAAAAAATCCTGCTCTTTATATGTTAGCTGGATAAAAGCCCAGAATGCCCAGGTCAGTTAGAATAATGTTTAATAATAAAGTAGTACTATTTTGGAAAAGTGGAAGGATTTTAATAGTGCTCGGTCTGACTTGGACTTATTGGATCTCCAGCGGCGCTCTAGGTATCTCTTTTGGTGCTTCATCTCCCGGAGTTCCTCAGTAAACCAAGGAGCCCTCCTGGATCCACTGCCTCGGAGCAGCCGTAAAGGCGCGATTCGGTTAAGGGCCCCTGCCGCTGCCGAGTTCCAAACAGCGACCAGAGCCCCAACCGAATTGCGGGCGAGAGTATCAGGTATAACACCAAGCGCCGTCTGAAAGCCCATAGGGTCCATAAGGCGCCTGGGGTGGAACCACCTAATCGGTTCCTCCTCCCTACAGTGGGGGATCGGCCTCTGAAAGTCAAGCCTCAGTAGGCAGTGGTCCGACCACGACAGGGGCAAGGTCTCAATACCCCTCAGACCAAGATTGCAACTCCACTGCTCCGAGAGGAATACGAGGTCAAGTGTGTGACCCGCCGAGTGAGTCGGATCCCGAATTACTTGGGTCAAGCCCATGACAGCCCATGGCTGTCATGGAAGCCACATCCTGCACCACATCAGAGTGCTCGCCGAGCGAAGGCAAGTTGAAATCCCCCAGCACCATAAGCCTGGGGAACTCAACTGCCAGCTCGGCTACTGACTCGAGGAGCGAGGGGAGAGCTGCTGCGATGCTGTTGGGTGGCAGGTACGTTAGCAGCAAGCCCACTTGACCCCCAGGGTCCAACCTCACCAGCAAGGACTCACACCCAACAAGCTCCGGAGCAGGGATCCTACGAGGAACTAAAGACTCTCAGATAACTACGGCCACTCCCCCACCCCTTTATTGGGGTCGCGGCTGGTGAAGCACCTGAAAACCCTCTGGGCACATCTCGGTGAGGGGGACTCCTCCCTCCTGGCCCAGCCAGGTTTCAGTAATACATGGCAGAGCATAACTTTTATTTATAGAGCTCTGGATTTGTCTAAAGCTTTACATGCATTATATGCATGCAATGATAAGGAGCAACATTTCTTCTACAACATTAGGCATAGCATCAATCTCCTACCTACCTACCTGATGATAATTTGTTCCTCAAGTCCCTAAACAGAAGTTTGGGGATGCAAAACCTTGTTATAAATTCATCTCACCACAGAGAGTAGGCTAAACCTGGCCATTGGTAATGGTATTAGTAGATATGAATCTATACAAGTCAAGCAATATGTCTTCCAATGGATGGCCATTCTCTTGCTGTAAACTGGGGTGTGTACTCCACCTGCAAAGAAACATGTGGTACAAACCCAGCCTTTTAAAAGGCTTTCCATTGACTCTGCGCATCATCTTTTGGATTTCTCCAAATGATGCTTTCTGATTTCCATGTGAAAGGCAAGCCATTCAAATAACTCCATGAAAAGGGGGAAGGGAGTCTTGATTTCTTGAGTTTCAACAGATGTCATACTTAATTGGTTGCAAAATAAACCAGAGATGCAGTCAGCTGGTTTGCCTAGTTTCAGCTGTGCAGACACTTTTCAACATGTGCATTCACCTCCTGTTTTCCGATAAAGGGCTGGGTGGTGTGAGAATCAAACTTCCCCAAAGGTGCAAAGCAATATGCATACTGCATGAAGTGTTTGGGGTTCTATTAAAGAAGACGCAAGCTGACAGCTGGGAATGCAATTAAAAATATAACAAAGTAACTTCACCACATTTTATTTGGGGCATTTCCTTAATACTTACTAGATATTCCAGGTTTTACATCTATAGCATTTGGTGTTACCAATTTTTCCACCCACCTGCTCAGTTTTATTCTATATTCCAGATTATTCATATGTAAAATCATTTCAACATAATTCATGCTGTGTCATCCGTAAACTTTCCCTGGTCAGAAGTCACAATGTATGGCATTGTAAAAATACAGGCTAGGGAGATATGAACAGGCCTCAAAGGTTGTTTTTTTTTAAATGACATACAATAAAGATATTATGCTTTGCATAGTGCAATTCTACTTCTTAAAATTTAGAGGTCCAGATTTGTCATGGTGAAAGGCAACTATTGATGCAAAATACCCCTGCTCTCTTACTAGACATGAAAAAGTTCTGTTAAGGCCCCCAAAGAAGTTACTGAACTATAAATAAAAATGTATATGCTGCTTTCCAATGTTCAAATATCACTGTTATAAACCATGCCTCATCTTGTCAATTTGTTATCATCATCATCATCATCACTCATGTTGCCAATAGTGGCTGAAGCAACACTGACTCATGGAGGTTAATTGGGATGATCTGAGTCCAGATCTTGATATGTAGCTTTGCATTTTACCCTCTTTTCTACCCCAGTTTTTTTAAACATTTGTACTTCAAATGTGAGCAAGGTCAAAAGAGCTTCATTCACCTGTGACAACCAAACTGAGCACTGTTCCTCCCTTTGGTTGAGAAAAGAAATAAGGTCTCAAGTGTAACAGGAAAGAGTTTAATCCCCAGAAAAAATCAAATTCCTCAAATGCATTGGAGAATAATCTGTTCCTGAAGATGGAATTAAAACACACACACACAATACCCAGGAAATTCCTTACACTTAAGTCCAGGTTTGCTAATGCGCAGGGATGCTTTTTAACAGGTCTGACTTGGCAGATGACCTCTCTTGTTTGTTCATATGTGTTTTCCAAAATATAAAAGTGAAATAGAGTCCCAAAGGCACTGTACTTGAAAGGTTATGAGAGTTAGAGATTTTAACCATGCCTGCCAAATCAGCAGATGGCTTGTGATTATAATTATATGCATCAATAAAACGAATAATCTTACAAAATTTGAATTTCTACTAAAGTAAGGGATTTAATAAGCAGATGCAACAGAATGCATTTTCTTTAACCCTTTTTGTTAAGAGTGACAGCTCACATACAGAACCCAACAGGTTCTGCTGAAGCAACTTGTTATGTTAAACATTATGTATTTTCTTTCTACAGCATGAGTGATCTTTGGCTGAATAATTATTTTGCTTTCACTCAACATACTACCCTGTTATCTTTGCTTCCAAATATCTTTTATAGAAAAGTCATGATCCTTTGACAAAAGCTGATAAACATAACATATCCTTATTGAAAAAAGGATTCCCAAACAAAAGATTGTTTGGGAAATTCATCCAATAGACTTTGGATCCAAAAGTATCTTGTTACTTCTACCGAATTTTAAATGCTTTTAAGGTCTGCATATAAAAATAATAAATGCTACTCTCTCTTTTTAAAAAAGCACATTCATTGCATGCCTACAATTGGATATATAAGGTTTAGTTGATAATATAAAACTTAGATATAGCACAACAAATTGGCAGGCAGAATTATAAAGTGGCTGTCCAAATCTAAACTAATGAGTAGTGCATTTTTATACAATCCATATGCACAGCTTGAGAGTAAATAGTGAAATCCAGTAGGCTTACTTTCAAACAAATATATTTAGGATCAGGCTGCATGGGACAAATGTAAAGGAGCACATTAAGTTTAAATTGCTGGGCTATTTTTACGAGCACAAAATAGAAAAAGAGCAATTTTGTTTGCAAATGGATTTATATCTTCATACTATAATTAAGGGACAAGAAAATGTCATTGAAGAACAATTTGGTTCAGCACGATGAAAACATAGTCTCCTTTGGAGATAAGTCCTATTTAATGTTTGATTGCATTTGGACATTGTAAATATCACTTACTGGCTACAGAAGCAGTTTTTGAACACTGCTTTATTCAGTATCATACATCTGATATTGATAGGCTAAGAATTTTTTGATCATTACTGTTTTTTTCATTGAGAATAAACAAAACCAGTTTTTGATACTATATAAATCTTTACAACCTTTACAAGGTTGAAACTAATATTGCATTTGGAAATACTAACATTTCATTTTGCAATTCAAGTGCTTCATGTACAACTAAAGAATGATGTTTCAATATAAATAGAGTGAATGTCATCCTTCTACATCAGATATTATATGGGTAAATATGTTCCTTTGAAAACTGAATATTGATAATAATTCTTAGTAGTTTTCAGGATAAAATATTTCAATAACTTAAAAGAACATAAAATTAATTTAAGAAGGATTCTGTGATAGAATAGCCCAGATCCAAATCTCATGTCAAATAAAAATAGCTTTGACAAATGCAATTATGATTTGAGGGAAAAAGAATATAAAGGGATCCTTAGATACATCATTTCAATTAGTTTGCTTACAACAGCAAACTTAAGCACTCAGAATATTCCGTGAAGCTCAGGATCCTTGTGTATATTGTTTTTGCTAGAAAGTTTTCTGTCAAGATATTGTTGGTTTCTTGTGTAAGTGAGTGAGTGAGCGAGTGAGTGAGAGAAAAGTCAGACTGGCAAAAAGTTAACTTTTGTCAGGATTTTCACATAAGCCAAAATTTATGACCCCCTCTCCCCCACAGACAAGCAAACATAGTAGGAACAAACCTTAAAAACTCAATCTATCTTGACTTCTCTCTTCCTGATACACCTCTAAGACTTTCTCATTACTGTTCTCTCCCTTGGAATTATTTTATTTTTCATTTGAGTGACAAATGGAACCTAACTTTATATTTTGTAAGCAGTCTAAGCTTTTCAAATTAAAACATTTTTTAAAAAGTTACCATACAATTAACATTCTATAGTTAACACAAGACTTGACTTGCAAAGTTTGAGTGATTCTATCAAGATACTTCGATTTCAACTACTGCTGCATTTATGTTGTTATAGAGATAATACAATGGTGCAGCCTGGGATATTATTTTCTCTAAATGCCTCAAAGAGATTATTCTATACATATTTAAAAAGCATACATGGCATCTTCTGAACTTGAAAAAAAGGGGACTTTCCATATCTATAAACAATAGGAACAAGCCTGTAAATTGAAACTGTTGGTTAAAACTCTTAAAAAGTCAAGAAGCAGTTTCATTCTGCAGCATGCCATGTTTCAGTTATAAAATGATAAACTTTTTGAAGGTTGCAAGGTTTACTTCTAATGATATTTTTGAATTACAGATCTACTCATGAAAAACATGGGAGGAATTAAGCAAATATATCAGATATTTGAAATGTTCTTCAATAGTCTGGTGGCTATAGGAAGAGATATAATGGGCAGAAAAATTGTGTAGCCATAGTTTCTTATGAATATATTGCAAAATGTTCAGTTAGATCTTGAACCTGGCATGTGGTCATTTTGTAGGTTTGTAGACTTAACAAATACATGTTTTCTATTACAATTCTCCAAATTGTCTAAACAATCACTTGGTGCTACTCTGAAATTTTTCTATGAGCAATTACAATCATAGGCAAGATTTTAACTTACTGAAGAAAAATGAACCATAAAAACATAAATTAGAAATAACACGCTTTCCTGAGAAATGTAATGCAATTTGCAGATAGACTTACTTGAATGCAGCATTACTTTTTTCCACTATATTTTATGTTACTTTTGTAGCAGTTAACAGTTTTGTAGAATTACACAAACATATGTGTTACTGGGTTACAAACACTCAGGAACATATGGTACAATTGTAATTACTAACTTGAACTTGACACACTTCTAATTCAGCTTTCCTAGCAGAAGAAATTGAAGGTGTAAAGAACAGTTGTGGATGAATAACCTGGTACACAACATGCACATATTGCTTTTCATTCTACTCACAATTTAACTTTTAAGCATTCATAAAAAGGGATCTGAATTTTCAGCATCTGCTTTGTAATGAAGGTATTCTCTAATAATATTAATTCTGTGTTTGTGGTCTTCTACCCACGTTAATATTTTCACTGATTGCAGCATGCTTTGATTTGCAGTTTTATGTTACAATAATAAGCCTCTTTTCTGTTCAAATTTGATATAACAAATTTGTGATGTTTGTTTTCAAATAAATATGTTCCGCTAGGTAGAAAACTTTCAATAAGCCTCTTATAAATACTTGAAAAAAAAATAACTTTGTAAATTACCTCAGAATGCTTGCTTTCCAAAATACAATAACTAAATAAAAAAGTGACTATACCAGCATGGTAATGAAAAAAACACTGCATTTGAAATTTTAACTATTAGTCAAAGGCAAATAATATCATATGATTTTTTTTAGCAACAGAGACATTCAAATGCATATCTTACACATTTGTAATTGATGTTCACTTTTCATCTATTACTTTGGTTTTGAAGATAAGAGCAAAAGAAAGTGCTTCAGGTAGCAAGACTTTTCTACAACTTCCTGTTGCCATTTTTCCCCAGAATAAGAATAACAACAAGATAATATATAAACAGAAAAATCCTTTGATCTCCTAAACTCAGTGATTGCTACTTCAATAACAAAACCATACAAGTTTGATTAGCTACCATTTTTTACACTTTTATAGATTTTATGACTGTAATCAAAAGTACCTTACATTATTCTTTTATTTTTTAACTAAAGCATGGAGACTGACTTTGACATAATGCTATGGCTTCTATCTGAAATATTATTTTATAAAAACATCATTCTCAATGCCATTTTTCTTAAGCACTTGGCAAGTTGATGGAAATGTGAAATTAATCCACAGTTATGATTGTTCTATAGCTCCAAGCACTTTCAGTTCTGCAGAGAACTAGAAAAGAGTAGGTTCCTGAAAAGTTGACCATATAGGATGAAGAAACAGCAGAGGTAGCACTTATTAGATTCAGAAATGACAAAAGAATGCATTTCTCCCCACTACCACCTCTTAAGTCCCCCACAACATTAAGTTCACTGAGCATCCCATCTTTCCACTTTACTTTAGAAATTCAAAACTTTTGTGAAGATGACAAAGAGAAGAAAAAGCACCATGTCTTTTTTTAAAATCCCTTATACTGGAGTGGCACAAAAGCTTCCCTTGCATCATGACCTACTTGTCCAGAAATGGACTTCCAAGCCTATGCTTAGGCTAAAATTTGCTCTACTTTCTCCCCAGGGCATAATTGTCAGACTGACTTACCGTGTGCCTTTTAGCCTTTGTTCTGTCTCTTGCGCTGACATCAGGGAAGCAGTGATGTAGAATAACGCAGGGGTGGGTTAGGTTAGTCCAGTGTTTGTGTCGTTGTGTGGTGTGCAGGGACACTCTGTGATACTCTAGTGAGCTGCTAAGCTTTTTTTGTAGGCTTTGTGTCATTTACTTAACGACCAATCTCATTAGCTGCCAGGGTACAATGGGCTGATGCATTTTCTATGTACATACTCCACACGCTGACCCTCAAGGTTGCCGAAGGTCTATTTAATCAGTCAGATGCTGAATATATTTGCAGTAAATCACTAAAAAAAGACTACAGAGGTATCTCATGAAGCTTTAATGTTTCTTGGGAGCTTATTGAAGGGAAGAGGCATGAGATTTAAACCTAGACAATGGGGCAGAATGGAATGGGACAGTAGGAAAGCTTTGCACTGGTGACCTTTAATAATTGTCACAACTTTGTCACCTAGATCCTGAACATTTGTGAATGTTAATTTCTGCATACAGATCATGCTTCAGGGTAATTAGATTTTCAACCTGAAATCCCTTTAAACAAATGAAACAAAATAAGATGGATCTTTTTTTTAACCCCACACAGGTGGGCAAAGGTGTGCTTTCCTCACTCTCTCATTCCATGCACCCTCAGAGCTGGCATTCATGAATCTCTGCTCTCTCTTCAGTTACAAGCCATAAACCCTTTTAACTCCTATGAAGAATGACATGCTCAAAACCCCACTGAATGACGACAGCTGTCCATAAGTATCAGGGAGAGTTCTATTGTCCAACTTGTCCCTAGATAAAATGAATACTTTACAGCAGAGGCTGTTCAGCTTGGCTAAAGAGTATGGGGATAAGGGGAGGAGGTCACTGGAGATTTCGCTCACTAATTTAATCTGGGAAAAGGACAGGCACTGCATTTCACTTGAACAGACTGGCGGCAATCTGGGCACTCACAGAACTATCTCCTTTTGCCTGTGCTCTATTTATTCCTTATCTCTGTTTACCAACCGCTAGGTCCCTTTCATTCACACCATGAGGCCGTTCTCCTACTATCAGTCAGCAGCTGACACTGTAGAAGAGCCTCAAAGGCAAAAAAAGAAAGAAAAAAAAGGGGGGGTCAAAACTAAACCAAAGCTGTATAAACAATGAAGCAGAGCAGAAGTAAATGCATAAATCCTAATTCTTAACCCAACCCACAGGGTGTGAACAGAACCTTTATAGTAAATCCAGCAAGCCCAGCATAATGAACTATGGGCAAGAGAGGAAACATAGTTAGTCAAATATCATTCATGAAATCATCTTTTCAGGAAGAAACAGAAATACACACATTTTATATGCTCAGCATGGCATGTATGGTAATTGCTTTACTATTTAAACTTTATCACTCAATATGCTCATCAGGCAGAAATGAGTCAGATTTGCCTAGCAATGCCTGGTTTAAAAGTTAAGGAGTTTTGTTTTAAAGACTATCAAACTTTTGATAAATTTTTCACTCATTGCTGGATTTTAAGCACAGACATAACAGAAGAGAGACAGGAATGATATGGTCATTTCTGTAGTACTGTGACATTTCTACAGCACTGTACTGTATTAAGCATTAAGTCATATGTCCCAAAGTAATGCCCTCCAGAGGTTTGGAATTCAATAACCTTTATACTCAGGACAGCATTGCCAGTGGTTGTTCTGATCTAATCAAATAATTCTAGCAAATAAGCAAAACCCCAAATATAACTCTTGTAAAACTTTAGTAGATGTGAAAGAAGGCGGGTCAAAGTGTAGGAAATAAATATTTCCTCCCACTTTTCTTTCTGTGCACAAGGCAAAAATATATATTCCTTCCTTCAAGAATACATCTGACTCTTGAATTTTGAATTTATGCATTCAGATTTAATTCTCAATTGTAAATTCAGTTCACTTTAACCAAACATAGACAGTTGCTTAAATTGTTTTACTGTTGGGGAAAGAAAATCAAATGTATTTATTTACTCATTTAATATAAGCCGGAGAGTAGTTTCCCA